>NC_092720.1:3385815-3700758 GCF_047496885.1 Scyliorhinus torazame
ATCTGGACAATGGTCAGTCCCAATCTGGACAGTGGTCAGTTCTAATCTGGTCAATGGTCAGTTCCAATCTGGTCAATGGTCAGTTCCAATCTGGACAGAACCAGTTCCAATCTGGACAGTGGTCAGTTCCAATCTGGACAATGGTCGGTTCCAATCTGGACAGTGGTCAGTTCCAATCTGGACAGTGGTCAGTTCCAATCTGGACAATGGTCAGTCCCAATCTGGACAATGGTCAGTTCCAATCTGGACAGTGGTCAGTTCCAATCTGGACAATGGTCAGTCCCGATCTGGTCAATGGTCAGTTCCAATCTGGATAGAACCAGTTCCAATCTGGACAGTAGTCAGTTCCAATCTGGACAATGGTCAGTTCCAATATGGACAGTGGTCAGTCCCAATCTGGACAGTGGTCAGTTCTAATCTGGTCAATGGTCAGTTCCAATCTGGACAATGGTCAGTTCCATTCTGGACAAAACCAGTTCCAATATGGACAATGGTCAGTTCCAATCTGGACAAAACCAGTTCCAATCTGGTCAATGGTCAGTTCCAATCTGGACAGAACCAGTTCCAATCTGGACAGTGGTCAGTTCCAATCTGGACAGTGGTCAGTTCCAATCTGGACAGTGGTCAGTTCTAATCTGGACAGTGGTCAGTTCCAATCTGGTCAATGGTCAGTTCCAATCTGGACAGAACCAGTTCCAATCTGGACAGTGGTCAGTTCCAATCTGGACAGAACCAGTTCCAATCTGGACAGTGGTCAGTTCCAATCTGGACAGTGGTCAGTTCCAATCTGGACAGTGGTCAGTTCTAATCTGGACAGTGGTCAGTTCCAATCTGGACAGTGGTCAGTTCCAGTCTGGACAATGGTCAGTTCCAGTCTGGTCAATGGTCAGTCCCAATTTGGTCAATGGTCAGTCCCAATCTGGTCAATGGCCAGTTACAATCTGCACAGAACCAGTTCCAATCTGGCCAATGGTCAGTTCCAATCTGGACAGAACCAGTTCCAATCTGGACAATGGTCAGTTCCAATCTGGACAATGGTCAGTTCCAATCTGGACAGAACCAGTTCCAGTCTGGACAATGGTCAGTTCCAACCTGGTCAATGGTCAGTTCCAATCTGGACAATGGTCAGTTCCAATCTGGACAATGGTCAGTTCCAATATGGACATTGGTCAGTCCAATCTGGACAATGGTCAGTTCCAATATGGACAGTGGTCAGTTCTAATCTGGACAGTGGGCAGTTCCAATCTGGACAATGGTCAGTTCCAATCTGGACAGAAGCAGTTCCAATCTGGTCAATGGTCAGTTCCAATCTGGTCAATGGTCAGTTCCAATCTGGTCAATGGTCAGTTCCAATCTGGACAGAACCAGTTCCAATTAGGACAGTGGTCAGTTCCAATATGGACAATGGTCAGTTCCAATCTGGACAATGGTCAGTTCCAATCTGGACAATGGTCAGTCCCAATCTGGTCAATGGTCAGTTCCAATCTGGACAGAACCAGTTCCAATCTGGACAATGGTCAGTTCCAATATGGACAGTGGTCAGTCCCAATCTGGACAGTGGTCAGTTCTAATCTGGTCAATGGTCAGTTCCAATCTGGACAATGGCCAGTTCCAATCTGGACAAAACCAGTTCCAATCTGGTCAATGGTCAGTTCCAGTCTGGTCAATGGACAGTTCCAATCTGGACAGAACCAGTTCCAATCTGGACAGTGGTCAGTTCCAATCTGGACAGTGGTCAGTTCTAATCTGGACAGTGGTCAGTTCCAATCTGGACAGTGGTCAGTTCCAATCTGGACAGAACCAGTTCCAATCTGGACAATGGTCAGTTCCAATCTGGACAATGGTCAGTCCCAATCTGGTCAATGGTCAGTTCCAATCTGGACAGAACCAGTTCCAATCTGGACAGTGGTCAGTTCCAATCTGGACAGTGGTCAGTTCCAATCTGGTCAATGGTCAGTTCCAATCTGGACAGTGGTCAGTTCCATTCTGGACAGAACCAGTTCCAATCTGGACAGTGGTCAGTTCCAGTCTGGAAATGGTCAGTTCCAATCTGGCCAATGGTCAGTTCCAATCTGGACAGAACCAGTTCCAATCTGGACAATGGTCAGTTCCAATCTGGACAATGGTCAGTTCCAATCTGGACAGAACCAGTTCCAATCTGGACAATGGTCAGTTCCAACCTGGTCAATGGTCAGTTCCAATCTGGACAATGGTCAGTTCCAATCTGGACAATGGTCAGTTCCAATATGGACATTGGTCAGTCCAATCTGGACAATGGTCAGTTCCAATATGTACAGTGGTCAGTTCTAATCTGGACAGTGGGCAGTTCCAATCTGGACAATGGTCAGTTCCAATCTGGACAGAACCAGTTCCAATCTGGTCAATGGTCAGTTCCAATCTGGTCAATGGTCAGTTCCAATCTGGTCAATGGTCAGTTCCAATCTGGTCAATGGTCAGTTCCAATCTGGACAGAACCAGTTCCAATTAGGACAGTGGTCAGTTCCAATATGGACAATGGTCAGTTCCAATCTGGACAATGGTCAGTCCCAATCTGGTCAATGGTCAGTTCCAATCTGGACAGAACCAGTTCCAATCTGGACAATGGTCAGTTCCAATATGGACAGTGGTCAGTCCCAATCTGGACAGTGGTCAGTTCTAATCTGGTCAATGGTCAGTTCCAATCTGGACAATGGCCAGTTCCAATCTGGACAAAACCAGTTCCAATCTGGTCAATGGTCAGTTCCAGTCTGGTCAATGGACAGTTCCAATCTGGACAGAACCAGTTCTAATCTGGACAGTGGTCAGTTCCAATCTGGACAGTGGTCAGTTCTAATCTGGACAGTGGTCAGTTCCAATCTGGACAGTGGTCAGTTCCAATCTGGACAGAACCAGTTCCAATCTGGACAATGTTCAGTTCCAATCTGGACAATGGTCAGTCCCAATCTGGTCAATGGTCAGTTCCAATCTGGACAGAACCAGTTCCAATCTGGACAGTGGTCAGTTCCAATCTGGACAGTGGTCAGTTCCAATCTGGTCAATGGTCAGTTCCAATCTGGACAGTGGTCAGTTCCATTCTGGACAGAACCAGTTCCAATCTGGACAGTGGTCAGTTCCAGTCTGGAAATGGTCAGTTCCAATCTGGTCAATGGTCAGTTCCATTCTGGACAGTGGTCAGTTCCAGTCTGGACAGTGGTCAGTTCCAATCTGGTCAATGGTCAGTTCCAATCTGGACAGAGCCAGTTCCAATCTGGACAATGGTCAGTTCCAATCTGGTCAATGGTCAGTTCCAATATGGACAATGGTCAGTTCCAATCTGGACAGTGGTCAGTTCCAGTCTGGACAGTGGTCAGTTCTAATCTGGACAATGGCCAGTTCCAATCTGGTCAATGGTCAGTTCCACTCTGGACAGTGGTCAGTTCCAACCTGGACAGTGGTCAGTTCCAATCTGGACAGTGGTCAGTCCCAATCTGGACAATGGCAAGTTCCATTCTGGACAGTGGCCAGTTCCAATCTGGACAGTGTTCGGAACCAATCTGGTCAATGGCCAGTTGCAGTCTGGACAGTGGTCAGTTCCAATCTGGACAGTGGTCAGTTCCAGTCTGGACAGTGGTCAGTTCCAACCTGGACAGTGGTCAGTTCCAATCTGGACAGTGGTCAGTCCCAATCTGGACAATGGCAAGTTCCATTCTGGACAGTGGCCAGTTCCAATCTGGACAGTGTTCGGAACCAATCTGGTCAATGGCCAGTTGCAGTCTGGACAGTGGTCAGTTCCAATCTGGACACTGGTCAGTTCTAATATGGACAATGGTCAGTTCCAACCTGGACAGAGCCAGTTCCAATCTGGACAGTGGTCAGTTCCAATCTGGACAGAGCCAGTTCCAATCTGGACAGTGGTCCGTCCCAATCTGGACAGTGGTCAGTTCTAATATGGACAATGGTCAGTCCGAATCTGGTCAATGGTCAGTTCCAACCTGGACAGAGCCAGTTCCAATCTGGACAGTGGTCAGTTCCAATCTGGTCAATGGTCAGTTCCAATCTGGACAGAACCAGTTCCAATCTGGACAGTGGTCAGTTCCAATCTGGACAGTGGTCAGTTCCAATCTGGACAGTGGTCAGTTCCAATCTGGTCAATGGTCAGTTCCAGTCTGGACAGTGGTCAGTTCCAGTCTGGACAGTGGTCAGTTCCAATCTGGTCAATGGCCAGTTCCAATCTGGACAATGGCCAGTTCCATTCTGGACAGTGGCCAGATCCAATATGGACAATGGTCAGTTCCAATCTGGACAATGGCCAGTTCCAATCTGGACAGTGGTCAGTTCCAATCTGGACAGGGGTCAGTCCCAATCTGGACAGTGTTCAGTCCCAATCTGGACAATGGCCAGTTCCATTCTGGTTAGTGGCCAGTTCCAATCTGGACAGTGGTCGGATCCAATCTGGTCAATGGCCAGTTGCAGTCTGGACAGTAGTCAGTTCCAATCTGGTCAATGGCCAGTTCCATTCTGGACAGTGGCCAGTTCCAATCTGGACAGTAGTCAATTCCAGTTTGGGCAGTGGTCAGTTTCAGTTTGGACAGTGGTTAGTTTCAGTTTGGTCAGTGGACAGTTTCAGTTTGGTCAGTGGTCAGTTTTAGTTTGGACAGTGGTTAGTTTCAGTTTGGACAGTGGTCAACGTCAGTTTGGACAGAGGTCAGTTTCAGTTTGGACAGTGGTTAGTTTCAGTTTGGTCAGTGGTCAGTTTCAGTTTGGACAGTGGTCAGTTTCAGTTTGGACAGTGTTCAGATTCGGTTTGGACAGTGGTCAGTTTTGGTTTGGACAGTGGTCAGTTTCGGTTTGGACAAGGGTCAGCTTAAGTTTAGGCAGGGGAAGTTTCAGTTGGAAAGTGGTTAGTTTCAGTTTGGACAGTGGTTAGTTTCGGTTTGGACAGTGGTCAGTTTTGGTTAGGACAGTGTTCAGATTCGGTTTGGACAGTGGTCAGTTTCAGTTTGGACAGTGGTCAGTTTTGGTTAGGACAGTGTTCAGATTCGGTTTGGACAGTGGTCAGTTTCAGTTTGGACAGTGGTCAGTTTCAGTTTGGACAGTGGTCAGATTCGGTTTGGACAGTGGTCAGTTTTGGTTTGGACAGTGGTCAGATTCGGTTTGGACAAGGGTCAGCTTAAGTTTAGGCAGGGGAAGTTTCAGTTTGGACAGTGGTCAACGTCAGATTGGACAGTGGTTAGTTTCAGTTTGGACAGTGGTTAGTTTCGGTTTGGACAGTGGTCAGATTCGGTTTGGACAGTGGTCAGTTTCGGTTTGGACAGTGGTCAGTTTTGGTTTGGACAAGGGTCAGCTTAAGTTTAGGCAGGGGAAGTTTCAGTTGGAAAGTGGTTAGTTTCAGTTTGGACAGTGGTCGGTTCCAGTTTGGACAGTGGTTAGTCTCAGTTTGAACAGTGGTCGGTTCTAGTGTGGACAGTGATCGGATTCAGTTTGGTCAGTGGTCAGTTTCAGTTTGGACAGTGGTTAGTTTCTGTTTGGACAATGGTTAGTTTCAGTTTGGACAGTGGTCAGTTTCAGTTTGGACAGTGGTCAGTTTCAGTTTGGACAGTAGTAGCTCCAGCCTGGACAGTGGTCAGTTTCAATTTGGACAGTGGTCAGTTTCAGTTTGGACAGTGGTCAGTTTTAGTTTTTATAGTGGTCAGTTCCAGCCTGGACAGCGGTCAGTTTCAGTTTCAGTTTGGGCAGTGGTCAGTTCCAGCCTGGACAGCGGTCAGTTTCAATTTCAGTTTGGGCAGTGGTCAGTTCCAGCCTGGACAGCGGTCAGTTTCAGTTTGGGCAGTGGTCAGTTTCAGTTGCAAATCCAAGCTTTCCAGAACAGATTGTTCCATCATAATTTTGTCCTCGACATTCAAAACATTTTTGTACAAATTGTCCCTGAAATACAGCGCTGCTGGATGTGGAAATCGTATAATCGGATCCCATTTGTTAGAATAATAACTAGTTTACCTTGTTTCCATTCAGCTCAGACACTGTAACAAACCACTTCCTCTGTTATCTCCACACTTCCTGCTACTTGTCTCCTGGGTCTCATGCTGACTCTGATCTACTTTGTCTCCCGTGAGCTGTGCAAGGTCCTGCCCGACACAACCCAACAAAGACATCTGCTAATTCATATCAAATCAGTGTCAACTCTTCCCATTTCCAACAACGGGCATCTACAATTACTCAGTGTTAATTTCACGCAATGGGTTACACTCCACCTCACATTGATAAGTTTATGGATTCACGATCGACTTCAAACACTTGAGCACCTAACCCAGATGCCCAAAGCAATACTGAGTGAGCGCTGCACTGTCAGAGGGTCAGTACTGAGGGAGTGCTGCACTGTCAGAGGGTCAGTACTGAGGGAGTGCCGCACTGTCAGAGGGTCAGTACTGAGGGAGTGCGGCACTGTCAGAGGGTCAATACTGAGGGAGTGCCGCACTGTCAGAGGGTCAGTACTGAGGGAGTGCCACACTGTCAGAGGGGCAGTACTGAGGGAGTGCCGCACTGTCAGAGGGGCAGTACTGAGGGAGTGCTGCACTGTCAGAGGGTCAGTACTGAGGGAGTGCTGCACTGTCAGAGGGGCAGTACTGAGGGGGTGCTGCACTGTCAGAGGGACAGTACTGAGGGAGTACCGCATTGTCAGAGGGTCAGTACTGAGGGAGTGCTGCACTGTCAGAGGGTCAGTACTGAGGGAGTGCTGCACTGTCAGAGGGTCAGTATGAGGGAGTGCTGTACTGTCAGAGGGTCAGTACTGAGGGAATGCCACACTGTCAGAGGGTCAGTACTGAGGGAGTGCTGCACTGTCAGAGGGTCAGTACTGAGGGAGTGCGGCACTGTCAGAGGGTCAGTACTGAGGGAGTGCCGCACTGTCAGAGGGTCAGTACTGAGGGAGTGCCGCACTGTCAGAGAGTCAGTACTGAGGGAGTGCTGCACTGTCAGAGGGTCAGTACTGAGGGAGTACCGCATTGTCAGAGGGTCAGTACTGAGGGAGTGCTGCACTGTCAGAGGGTCAGTACTGAGGGAGTGCTGCACTGTCAGAGGGTCAGTACTGAGGGAATGCCACACTGTCAGAGGGTCAGTACTGAGGGAGTGCTGCACTGTCAGAGGGTCAGTACTGAGGGAGTGCCGCACTGTCAGAGGGTCAGTACTGAGGGAGTGCTGCACCGTTGAGGCAGTACTGAGGGAGTGCCGCACTATTGGAGTGTCTTCTTTTGGGTAAGGAGTTAAATCTGTCAGCTCTCTTAGTTGGAATCCTCAATGCGTTGGCTGTAATCTAGTCTGAACGTTGCTGAAAACAGCTGATCTGTTCGCTGTGCTGTTGCTGTGTGGGGTTTTCTGAATGTAAATTGGCTGCTATATTTTATACATTACGACAGTGGCTTCTATTGCAATAGTTTAATTCGCTGTGAGGTGACCGGCAGACGCTCAGGATGTGAAAGTCACTGAGTTTATGCAAATCTTCTTTTTCAAATTTTTATTTCAGTCTGACTGCAGGACAAGAAGAATCGGTTAGAATCATCGGGTGGGAATGTCAGGGTCTGCCCACTGCCATCTGGCCCAACCGAGACGGGTTACCAAATCCCCTGGGTCGGGTCCTACCGTGGCCGGGATGGACAATCCTGGACCGAGGAGGAGGAGTCAATGTGCTTCTGATGGCTACTGTGAGGAACTGCCCAGTTAGGACACACTCACCGTATTTACTGCCCAGCCCTAATTGACCTTCGAGAAGGTGAAACATGATATTGAGGATATTGTATTTGGAGGAATTATGTAAGGGAGAATTTACTTAACTCAATGTTTAACTTCACAAAAAAAGGAACTTGCAATTTTATCTTTCACAATCTCGGGGAAGTCCCAAGTCATTTCACAGCTCATCCAGGACTTTCTGAAGTGCAGTCACTTGTAAAGTAGAAAACGCAGCAGTCAATTTGTGCATGGCAAGCTCCCACACACAGCAAGTTGAAAATGATCAGATTATCCGATAGTGTTATTAGCTGTGGGATAAATATTGGTTAGGACACTGGGGGAGAACGCTGCTGATCTTCAAATAGGACCATCGGATTTTTAATGTCCGTCTATTTGAGAGAGTGGCTGAGCCTCTGTTTAATGTTTCATCTGAAAACAGAACCTCATACAGTGCAGGACTCCTTCAGTACTGACCCTCTGACAGTGCAGCACTCCCTCAGTACTGACCCTCTGACAGTGCAGGACTCCCTCAGTACTGACGCTCTGACAGTGCAGCACTGCCTCAGTACTGACCCTCTGACAGTGCAGCACTCCCTCAGTACTGACCCTCTGACAGCGCAGCACTCCCTCAGTACTGACCCACTGACAGTGCAGCACCTCCTCAGTACTGACCCTCTGACAGTGCAGGGGTCTCTCAGTACTGACCCTCTGACAGTGCGGCACTCCCTCATTACTGACCCCACTGACAGTGCAGCACTCCCTCAGTACTGACCCTCTGACAGTGCAGCACTCCCTCAGTACTGATCCACTGACAGTGTGGCACTCCCTCAGTACTGACCCTCTGACACTGCAGGGGTCCCTCAGTACAGACCCTCTGACAGTGCAGCACTCCCTCAGTACTGACCCTCTAACAGTGCAGCACCCACTCAGTACTGAGCCTCTGACAGTGCAGCACTGCCTCAGTCCTGACCCTCCGGCAATGCAGCACCTCCTCAGTACTGACCCTCTGACAGTGCAGCACTCCCTCAGTACTGACCCACTGAGGGTGTGGCACTGCCTCTATATTGCTCCATTTATAATGCAACACTCCATATGTACTGCTGTCTCACACTGGTGTACAGTACTGGTAGGGACGGGTCTGTCACTGTATAACACTGGGGCACAGTACTGGTGGAGACAGGTCTGTCACTGTATAACACTGGGGTACAGTACTGGTGGGATGGGTCTGTCACTGTATAACACTGGGGTACAGTACTGGTGGGGACGGGTCTGTCACTGTATAACACTGGGGTACAGTACTGGTGGGGACAGGTCTGTCACTGTATAACACTGGGGTACAGTACTGGTGTGGACGGGTCTGTCACTGTATAACACTGGGGTACAGTACTGGTGGGATGGGTCTGTCACTGTATAACACTGGGGTACAGTACTGGTGGGGACGGGTCTGTCACTGTATAACACGGGTACAGTACTGGTGGGATGGGTCTGTCACTGTATAACACTGGGGTACAGTACTGGTGGGGACGGGTCTGTCACTGTATAACACTGGGGTACAGTGCTGGTGGGGACGGGCCTGTCACTGTATAACACTGGGATACAGTACTGGTGGGGACAGGTCTGTCACTGTATAACACTGGGGTACAGTACTGGTGGAGACGGGTCTACACTGTACAAAACCGGGTTACAGTACTGGTGGAGACGGGACAGTCACTGTATAACGCTGGGATACAGTACTGGTGGGGACGGGTCTGTCACTGTATAACACTGGGGTACAGTACTGGAGGGGAATGGGTCTGTCACTGTATAACACTGGGGTACAGTACTGGTGGGGACGGGTCTCACTATAAAACTGGGGCACAATACTGGTGGGGATGGGTCTGTCACTGTATAACACTGGGTGCGGTACTGGTGGGGATGGGTCAGTCACTGTATAACACGGCGGTACAGTACTGGTGGAGACGGGTCTGTCACTGTATAACACTGGGGTACAGTACTGGTGGGGATGGGTCTGTCACTGTATAACACTGGGGTACAGTACTGGTGGGGACGGGTCTGTAACTGTATAACACTGCGGTACAGTACTGGTGGGGATGGGTCTGTCACTGTATAACACTGCGGTACAGTACTGGTGGGGACGGGTCTCTCGCTGTATAACACTGGGTGCGGTACTGGTGGGGATGGGTCTGTCACTGTATAACACTGCGGTACAGTACTGGTGGGTACGTGTCTGTCACTGTATAACACTGGGGTACAGTACTGGTGAGGACGGGTCTGTCGCAGTATAACAGTGGGGTACAGTACTGGTGGGGATGGGTATGTAACTGTATAACATTGCGGTACAGTACTGGTGGGTATGTGTCTGTCACTGTATAACACTGGGGTACAGTACTGGTGGGGACGGGCCTGTCGCAGTATAACAGTGGGGTGCCATGCTGGTGGGGATGGGTCTGTCACTGTGTAACACTGGGGTACAGTACTGGTGGGGACGGGTCTGTCACTGTATAACACTCGGGTACAGTTCTGGTGGGGACGGGTCTGTCGCTGTATAACACAGCGGTACAGTACTGGTGGGGACGGGTCTGTCACTGTATAACACTGGGGTACAGTACTGGTGGGGACGGGTCTGTCACTGTATAACACTGGGGTACAGTACTGGTGGGGACGGGTGTGTCACTGTATAACACTGGGGTACAGTACTGGTGGGGACGGGTCTGTCACTGTTTAACACTGGGGCACAGTACTGCTGGGGACGGGTCTGTCGCTGTATAACACTGGGGTACAGTACTGGTGGGGACGGGTCTGTCACTGTATAACACTGGGGTACAGTACTGGTGGGGACGGGTCTGTCACTGTATAACACTGGGGTACAGTACTGGTGGGGACAGGTCTGTCACTGTATAACACTGGGGTACAGTACTGGTGGGGACGGGTCTGTCACTGTATAACACTGGGGGACAGTACTGGTGGGGAGTCTGGAACTGGACCTAAATCGTAAGGTGTGATCTGCGGGAACAAGCGAACATCTGTTCTCAACATTCGGGGACAAACCCGACCAGCCTTGCCTTGGCCAAGTGTGTCCTATGTAGCACCTTGAGCTGAGTTAGATTCAACCGGTGCCATAACGACGTGGAGTTAACCCTGTATTGGGCTTCTCTCCAAACTTCACTTGTGAGTGGAAAGCCCTGTTCACTCTCTCGTTTCGCCCTCACCCAGATCAGTGTGGAGGGTGTGGCCATATCGAACTGAGATAGACCCCCTGCCCAGTTGAGCTGGGGAAAGAATCCTCTCCATTGAGGTGGTTGGTGTTGTCAGAGGAAAGAAAAGGAAAACATTTCGGATGAAATGGTCAACTTGAAAGTAGCGAAAAAGACTCGAGTTGGGTAGCTGAAATTTGTCCACTAATTCTCTAATGCTGGCAAACCTCTGCTCCATGAATAGATTCCCAAAGTATTCGAGTCCCTCCATTTTCCACAAGTTAATGGTTGAGCCCAGGCTTGAAGGTTAGAAAAGGTGGTTGTTACACATAGGGGCCAGTGAGGCATGGACAGGGGTTTCAAATGTTGCCGGAACTGCTTCCATATTCGAAAAGAGCACTTTGCTCGAAAAGAAACCCGCACTTGGGTTTGAGAAAAATCTAGCAGGAGAAATAATAATAATCACCAACAGGTGGACGAGGGTAAAGCAGTTGATGTGGTGTATATGGATTTCAGTAAAGCGTTTAATAAGGTTCCCCATGGTAGGCTACTGCAGAAAATACGGAGGCATGGGATTCAGGGTGATTTAGCAGTTTGGATCAGAAATTGGCTAGCTGGAAGAAGACAAAGAGTGGTGGTTGATGGGAAATGTTCAGCCTGGAGTTCAGTTACTAGTGGTGTACCACAAGGATCTGTTTTGGGGCCACTGCTGTTTGTCATTTTTATAAATGACCTGGAGGAGGGTGTAGAAGGATGGGTGAGTAAATTTGCAGATGACACTAAAGTCGGTGGGGTTATGGACAGTGCAGAAGGATGTTGCAAGTTATTGAGGGACATAGATAAGCTGCAGAGCTGGGCTAAGAGGTGGCAAATGGAGTTTAATGCAGAAAAGTGTGAGGTGATTCATTTTGGAAGGAATAACAGGAAGACAGAGTACTGGGCTAATGGTAAGATTCTTGGTAGTGTGGATGAGCAGAGAGATCTCGGTGTCCATGAAAGTTGCCACCCAGGTTGATAGGGTTGTTAAGAAGGTGTACGGTGTATTAGCTTTTATTGGTAGAGGGATTGATTTTCGGAGCCATGAGGTTATGTTGCAGCTGTACAAAACTCTAGTGTGGCCGCATTTGGAGTATTGCGTGCCATTCTGGTCGCCGCATTATAGGAAGAATGTGGAAGCATTGGAAAGGGTGCAGAGGAGATTCACCAGAATGTTGCCTGGTATGGAGGGAAGATCTTATGAGGAAAGGCTGAGGGACTTGAGGCTGTTTTCGTTAGAGAGAAGAAGGTTAAGAGGTGACTTAATTGAGGCATACAAGATGATCAGAGGATTAGATAGGGTGGACAGTGAGAGCCTTTTTCCTCGGATGGTGATGTCTAGCACGAGGGGACATACCTTTAAATTGAGGGGAGATAGATATAGGACAGATGTCAGAGGTAGGTTCTTTACTCAGAGAGTAGTAAGGGCGTGGAATGCCCTGCCTGCAACAGTAGTGGACTCGCCAACACTAAGGGCATTTAAATGGTCATTGGATAAACATATGGATGATAAGGGAATAGTGTAGATGGGCTTTAGAGTGGTTTCACAGGTCGGCGCAACATCGAGGGGCGAAGGGCCTGTACTGCACTGTAATGTTCTATATTCTATGTTCTTTATTGTCACAAGTAGGCTTGCATTAACACCACAATGAAGTTACTGTGAAAATCCCCTAGTCGCCACATTCCGGTGCCTGTTCGGGTACACAGAGGCAGAATTCAGAATGTCTAATTCACCTAACAGCACGTCTTTCGGGACCTGTGGGAGGAAACCGGAGCACCCGGAGGAAACCCACGCAGACACGGGGAGAATGTGCAGACTCCGCACAGACAGTGACCCAAGCCGGGAATCGAACCCGGGACCCTGGAGCTGTGAAGTAACAGTGCTAACCAAAGGGCAATGTGCAGTAACTGTGGCTAGGGGAGTGGATGTAGTGCAAGAGCGAGCCACCATTTGGCCCCAGATTGAACCAGACGCGTTGATCCACAGTAAGATATTTTGGATATTGGCAGCTCAGTAAGTTTGGGAGAGCCAAGCTCCCTTTCGACCTATCCCTCTGGAGTAGAGCACTGTGGATTCTGCGATTCCTGCAATCCCACAAAAAGGGAAATATCAATTTGTTAACCTTAATGAAAAAGGATTTGGGCAGGAAAATGGGAAGGCATTGACAGAAAAAGAAACATTTCGGGAATATGTTAATTTTTATTGTTTGAATCCTGCCTGCCAAAGAGAGAGGGAGGATGTTCCACCTCTGTAGATCCGACCTGACATTATTAATCAGGCTGGAATAATTCAATTTGTGGAATGAGACCCAATAGTGAGCCACCCTGACCGGTCCTACATTTACTGCAGATGAAACATAGAGGGGAGGGATTCTCCGTCACTGCGGGGATTCTCTGTCTCGCTTGCTGGCCAATGGAGATTCCCATTGAGGGCAGCCCCACACCGTCGGGAAATCCCCAGGCTGCAGGCGCAACGCATAATCCCGACAGCGGAGAATCCCGACAGCGGGAATCCCGAGAGCGGAGAATCCCGACAGCGGGAATCCCGAGAGCGGAGAATCCCGACAGCGGGAATCCCGAGAGCGGAGAATCCCAACAGTGGAGAATCCCGCCAGGAGAGAATCCCAACAGCGGGAATCCCGACAGCGGAGAATCCCGAGAGCGGAGAATCCCGACAGCGGAGAATCCCGAGAGCGGAGATTCCCGACAGCGGGGAATCCCGACAGTGGAGAATCCCGACAGCGGAGAATCCCGACAGCGGAGAATCCCGACAGCGGGGAATCCCGACAGGAGAGAATCCCGACAGCGGCGAATCCCGACAGCGGCGAATCCCGACAGCGGGGAATCCCGACAGTGGAGAATCCCGACAGGAGAGAATGCCGACAGCGGAGAATCCCGACAGTGGAGAATCCCGACAGCGGGGAATCCCGACACAGGAGAATCCCGACAGCGGGGAATCCCGACAGGAGAGAATCCCGACAGTGGGGAATCCCGACAGGAGAGAATCCCGACAGCGGGGAATCCTGACAGCGGAGAATCCCGACAGGAGAGAATCCCGACAGCGGGGAATCCCAACAGCGGAGAATCCCGACAGGAGAGAATCCCGACAGCGGAGAATCCCGACAGCGGAGAATCCCGACAGGAGAGAATCCCGACAGGAGAGAATCCCGACAGCGGGGAATCCCGACAGGAGAGAATCCCGACAGGAGAGAATCCCGACAGCGGAGAATCCCGACAGGAGAGAATCCCGACAGGAGAGAATCCCAACAGCGGAGAATCCCGACAGCGGGGAATCCCGACAGCGGAGAATCCCGACAGGAGAGAATCCCGACAGCGGAGAATTCCGACAGGAGAGAATCCCGACAGCGGGGAATCCCGACAGGAGAGAATCCCGACAGGAGAGAATCCCGACAACGGGGAATCCCGACAGGAGAGAATCCCGACAGCGGGGAATCCCGACAGCGGAGAATCCCGACAGGAGAGAATCCCGACAGCGGGGAATCCCGACAGCGGAGAATCCCGACAGGAGAGAATCCCGACAGGAGAGAATCCCGACAGCGGAGAATCCCGACAGCGGGGAATCCCGACAGGAGAGAATCCCGACAGCGGAGATTCCCGACAGCGGGGAATCCCGACAGGAGAGAATCCCGACAGCGGAGAATCCTGACAGGGGAGAATCTCGACAGCGGGGAATCCCGACAGGAGAGAATCCCGACAGCGGGGAATCCCGACAGCGGAGAATCCCGACAGGAGAGAATCCCGACAGCGGGGAATCCCGACAGGGGAGAATCCCGACAGCGGGGAATCCCGACAGGAGAGAATCCCGACAGCGGAGAATCCCGACAGGAGAGAATCCCGACAGCGGAGAATCCCGACAGGAGAGAATCCCGACAGCGGAGAATCCCAACAGGAGAGAATCCCGACAGGGGAGAATCCCGACAGGAGAGAATCCCGACAGCGGAGAATCCCGACAGCGGGGAATCCCGACAGCGGAGAATCCCGACAGCGGGGAATCCCGACAGTGGACAATCCCGACAGCGGGGAATCCCGACAGTGGACAATCCCGACAGCGGAGAATCCCGACAGGAGAGAATCCCGACAGCGGAGATTCCCGACAGCGGGGAATCCCGACAGCGGAGAATCCCGACAGGAGAGAATCCCGACAGCGGAGATTCCCGACAGCAGGGAATCCCGACAGCAGGGAATCCCGACAGCGGGGAATCCCGACAGCGGAGTTTCCCGACAGCGGGGAATCCCGACAGGAGAGAATCCCGACAGCGGAGAATCCCGACAGCGGGGAATCCCGACAGGAGAGAATCCCGACAGCAGAGAATCCAGACAGCGGGAATCCCGACAGCGGGGAATCCCGACAGGAGAGAATCCCGACAGCGGGGAATCCCGACAGGAGAGAATCCCGACAGCAGGGAATCCCGACAGGAGAGAATCCCGACAGCGGAGAATCCCGACAGCGGAGAATCCCGACAGGAGAGAATCCCGACAGCGGGGAATCCCGACAGGAGAGAATCCCGACAGCAGGGAATCCCGACAGGAGAGAATCCCGACAGCGGAGAATCCCGACAGCGGAGAATCCCGACAGGAGAGAATCCCGACAGCGGGGAATCCCGACAGGAGAGAATCCCGACAGCGGGGAATCCCGACAGGAGAGAATCCAGACAGGAGAGAATCCCGACAGCGGAGAATCCTGACAGCGGAGAATCCCGACAGGAGAGAATCCCGACAGCGGGGAATCCCGACAGCGGAGAATCCCGACAGCGGAGAATCCCGACAGGAGAGAATCCCGACAGCGGGGAATCCCGACAGCGGAGAATCCCGACAGGAGAGAATCCCGACAGCGGGGAATCCCGACAGGAGAGAATCCCGACAGCGGGGAATCCCGACAGGAGAGAATCCAGACAGGAGAGAATCCCGACAGCGGAGAATCCCGACAGCGGAGAATCCCGACAGGAGAGAATCCCGACAGCGGGGAATCCCGACAGCGGGAAATCCCGACAGGAGAGAATCCAGACAGGAGAGAATCCCGACAGCGGAGAATCCCAACAGCGGAGAATCCCGACAGGAGAGAATCCCGACAGCGGGGAATCCCGACAGCGGAGAATCCCGACAGCGGAGAATCCCGACAGGAGAGAATCCCGACAGCGGGGAATCCCGACAGCGGAGAATCCCGACAGGAGAGAATCCCGACAGCGGGGAATCCCGACAGGAGAGAATCCCGACAGCGGGGAATCCCGACAGGAGAGAATCCAGACAGGAGAGAATCCCGACAGCGGAGAATCCCGACAGCGGAGAATCCCGACAGGAGAGAATCCCGACAGCGGGGAATCCCGACAGCGGAGAATCCCGACAGCGGGGAATCCCGACAGCGGAGAATCCCGACAGGAGAGAATCCCGACAGCGGAGAATCCCGACAGCGGAGAATCCCGACAGGAGAGAATCCCGACAGCGGAGAATCCCGACAGGAGAGAATCCCGACAGCGGGGAATCCCGACAGCGGAGAATCCCGACAGGAGAGAATCCCGACAGCGGGGAATCCCGACAGCGGAGAATCCCGACAGGAGAGAATCCCGACAGCGGGGAATCCCGACAGGAGAGAATCCCGACAGGGGGGAATCCCGACAGCGGGGAATCCCGACAGCGGAGAATCCCGACAGCGGAGAATCCCGACAGGAGAGAATCCCGACAGCGGGGAATCCCGACAGCGGAGAATCCCGACAGGAGAGAATCCCGACAGCGGGGAATCCCGACAGCGGAGAATCCCGACAGGAGAGAATCCCAATAGCGGGGAATCCCGACAGCGCAGAGTCCCGACAGGAGAGAATCCCGACAGTGGGGAATCCCGACAGCGGAGAATCCCGACAGGAGAGAATCCCGACAGCGGAGAATCCCGACAGGAGAGAATCCCGACAGCGGGGAATCCCGACAGCGGAGAATCCCGACAGGAGAGAATCCCGACAGCGGGGAATCCCGACAGCGGAGAATCCCGACAGGAGAGAATCCCAATAGCGGGGAATCCCGACAGCGCAGAGTCCCGACAGGAGAGAATCCCGACAGTGGGGAATCCCGGCAGCGGAGAATCCCGACAGCTGGGAATCCAGCCCCTAATTTCCACCGTCAGAATTGATTTTAGTTTTTGGCTGTTCGGGTTTTTGAATTTTGTCCCTTTGTGTTGATGCCAGATATAGCAGGTTCAGCTTTTCCCGGCAGGTGAATAATGTCTCATGTTTTCGGGTGTGTATATTTCATTTGGATAGTTTGAGCAGGAATGGAAGGACAGCAAATTCAGTTTCTGTGACCAATTTCCAATATTTTCCTTTTTCTCTCTTTCGCTGAATCACCTGTTGATAGTTTAATCGTTTGAAATTTAATAGTTTGAAATTGCCAACTAACCTCATAAATTTTTCTTTCCTTTTGAAAGTGCCAAGAATTGGAAGGATTTTCCTCATCAGCAGAAATTGGAAACATCTCTCCCTCTGTACCGCGGTGAGTAAAAGATTTATCTCTCAGCTGTCTACCTTGTTTCAATCATAGAATGTGCAGCTTATAAATTTGAACTATGAAACAAGCATCTCTCTGGAACACCCCACATTAACTCAATTTTCCCAAAGTCAGGATTTCAAATCCCATCTAAGCAATTTAAAATTTGAGTTCAGTTTGAAAATTAATCTGGAAAGAAAAAGCTGATGCAGTAAACTCGATCCTAAATCAACGGATTGACATAAAAACCCATCTGGCTCACTAATGTCCTTTAGGGAAGGAAATCTGTCCATCCCTAATTTCCCTTGAGAAGGTGGTGGTAAGCTGCCTTCTTGAACCACTGCAGTCTCTGTTGTTAGGGAGGGAGTTCCAGCAACAGTGAAGGAACTGCAATGTATTTCCCAGTCAGGGTGGTGAGTGACTTGGAGGGGATCCTCCAGGCGGTGGGGTTCCCAGGTATCTGCTGCTCTTGTCCTTCTAGATGGTAGTGGTCGTGGGTTTGGAAGGTTCTGTCTGAGTCAGTTACTGCAGTGCATCTTGTAGATGGTACACACGGCTGCCACTGTGCGTCAGTGGTGGAGGGTTTGAATGTTTGTGGAAGGGGTGTCAATCAAACGGGCTGCTTTGTCCTGGATGATGTTGAGCTTCTTGAGTGTTGTTGGGAGCTGTACTCATCCAGGCAAGTGGAGAGTTTTCCATCACACTCCTGACTTGTGCCTTGTAGATGGTGGACGGGCTTTGGGGAGTCAGGAGGTGAGTTACTTGTCATAGGATTCCTAGCCTTTGACCTGCTCTTGTAGCCACAATATTTATATGTCTGCGTCTAGTACAATTTCTGATCAATGGTAACCCCCAGAATGTTGATGATGGGATTCAGCGATGGTAATGCCATTGAATGTCAGGGGGCGATGGTTAGATTCTGCCTTGTCGGAGATGGTCATTGCCTGGTACTTGTTACTTGTCAGCCCCGAGCCTGGATATTGTCCAGGTCTTGCTGCATTTGGACAGGGACTGTTTCATTACCTGGGGAGTTGCGAATGGTGCTGAACATTGTGTAATCTGAACATAGTAATTATGAGCAGGAGGAGGCCGCTCGGCCCCTCAACCCTGCTGTGCCATTCAATAAGATCATGCCTGATGTGATTGTAACCTCAACCCACATCCGTGTAAAAACTGACACTGTGCTTTCATACGTTGTCTGCTTCGGGGCAATATCTAGACGAGAAATAGGGAGGACGGGCAAGGATAAATTCTTGTGGGACTCCAGAGGTAATGCCGTGGGTTCAAGAAGATAGCAAATGATTCTCTGGCTACAATTCGATAGATAAGAAGGTGCCAGATGAGAGCAGTGCCGCCCAGCTCGACATCAGTGGAGAGGTGTTGGATAGGAAGATATGGTCAAACCGTGTCAAACTCTGCAGACAGGTTGAGAAAGACGAGAAGGGAACGTTTTTTTCTGTTACAGTCACAAAGGATATCATGAGTGATTTGGCAAAAAGCTGTTTTTGCCACGGTGAGAACAGAAACCTGGGGCGAAATTCTCCGGAAACTGCGCGATATCCGCCGACTGGCGCCCAAAACGGCACAAATCAGACGGGCATCGCGCCGCCCCAAAGGTGCGGAATGCTCCGCATCTTTGGGGGCCGAGCCCCAACCTTAAGGGGCTAGGTCGGCGCCGGACGAATTTCCGCCCCGCCAGCTGGCGGAAAAGGCCTTTGGTGCCCCGCCAGCTGGCGCGGAAATGACATCTCCGGGCGGCGCATACGCGGGAGCGTCAGCGGCCGCTGACAGTTTCCCGCGCATGCGCAGTGGAGGGAGTCTCTTCCGCCTCCGCCATGGTGGAGACCGTGGCGGAGGCGGAAGGGAAAGAGTGCCCCCACGGCACAGGCCCGCCCGCGGATCGGTGGGCCCCGATCGCGGGCCAGGCCAATGTAGGGGCACCCCCCGGGGCCAGATCGCCCCGCGCTGAATGATGCCCAGGAGCTGTAAATCGGACCTTTGTTGATGCCTACTTAGTGATGATTTAATAAATTCAGTATGCAGAGCTGGGGCGAGATTCTCCAACCCCCCGCCGGGTCGGAGAATCGCCGGGGGCTGGCGTGAATCCCACCCCCGCCGGTTGCCGAATTCTCCGGCACCGGATATTCGGCGGGGGTGGGAATCGCGCCGCGCCGGTTGGCGGGCCTCCCCCCGCTGAATTCTCCGGCCCGCATGGGCCGAAGTCCCGCCGCTAAAATGCCTGTCCCGCCGGCGTAGATTAGACCACCTACCTTACCGGCGGGACAAGGCGGCGCGGGCGGGCTCCGGGGTCCTGGGTGGGGCGCGGGGCGATCTGGCCCCGGGGGGTGCCCCCACGGTGGCCTGGCCCGCGATCGGGGCCCACCGATCCGCGGGCGGGCCTGTGCCGTGGGGGCACTCTTTCCATTCCGCCTTCGCCACGGTCTCCACCATGGCGGAGGCGGAAGAGACTCCCTCCACTGTGCATGCGCGGGAATGCCGTCAGCGGCCGCTGACGATCCCGCGCATGCGCCGCCCGGAGATGTCATTTCTGCGCCAGCTGGCGGGGCAACAAAAGCCTTTTCCGCCAGCTGGCGGGGCGGAAATTCGTCCAGCGCCGACCTAGCCCCTTAAGGTTGGGGCTCGCCCCCCCAACATGCGGAGCATTCCGCACCTTTGGGGCGGCGCGATGCCCGACTGATTTGCGCCATTTTGGGCGCCAGTCGGCGGACATCGCGCCGATACCGGAGAATTCCGCCCCTGATATTAAACTAGCCTGAAATGAGGGTGAGAGAGTGAGAGGAGTTTAGTGGAATCTGCAGCTTGCTGAAGTGTCAGACTGATGCTGCCTGACTTGTGAAACTGGATTGTGAATGTTAGCTGCAGAGAAGAGTCGTGCTCTTCCTACTGGTCAGAAACAGAACAGCCAATCATCTATCATGTTGGAGCTCGATCTTTAGAGCCGTTTCTGATCGGCAGTCGTCACAGTTGCAAATTTGTTAAAAATTAAAGTGACTAATTTGACTTGTTCAACATCCTCACGTTGCCTGAGTGCTGACTTTGGACATCACAAATCCATCCTTGGCCTTCTCCTTTCCCTCACGTACATGCTGCCCCTCAGTGACATAGAACATTAGAATAGAGGCAGAGGAGGAAACCAGGTGGTCTCGCAAGCCCATTTGACTCTTATGAAAGGGCTGTCGAATTAATCCCATCAGTACTGCTGAGAAAAGATACATTTGTTGAAGTGTTTAGACTTGTACTCATCACGACAGCCACAAGTGTCCCAGCAAATCCCCAAATCGGCAGGCCGCCCGCCACCCTGTACTGTGGGGGTGAGCTCAGGGGTGGGCTGGAAGGTGGTAGGGTCAGCACCCACACTATTTAATGTGGCCCCTCCACAGGAAACATGCCTGCCCGGGGCAAGTAAAATTCAGTTCTTATTGTTTCTTAAAGGCCAAGAACTACTGGTGAGGAGATTGAGAAGCAAATTTGCAAAGTCATTGCGGAGTGATGCATGAGCCATGGAATGGTGATAAGAGGGACTTTCATTATCCTGATATTAGATGGGAAAAGGCAGGGAATTGTGTTCAGGAGAACTTTCTTGAGCAATACGTTTCCTACTCACCATCAAAAGTGGGATTTAATAATAATAATCTTTATTATTGTCACAAGTAGGTTTACATTAACACTGCAATGAAGTTACTGTGAAAATCACCTTGTCGCCACATTCCGGCGCCTGTTCGGGTACACAGAGGGAGAATTCAGAATGTCCAAATTACCCAACAGCGTGTCTTTGGGGACTGGAGAAGTGGGTCAACTGGAAAATGTCACAGTGGGGGAGCATCTGGGAAATAGTATCATAAGATTTGCATTAGTTCAGCGAAAGGACAAGGAACAATCTGGAATAACAATACTGAACTGGAGGTGCCTCATTTCAACATACTGCGGATGGCTCTGAGATAGATTGGAGTCAGTCTGGCGGGCAGGAACGGGTGGCCTTGAAAAGGACGGTGATCGCAGTATCGTCGAAGCACACTCTTCACAAGTGGGTCAGGAAAGGCAATGAAAGTCAGAATTCCCTGGATGGTGAAGAAGCTACAGAGTAAGATGAAGCAGAAAAAGGATGCATACAACAAATATCAGATTGATGATGCAAAGAAGAAACAGTGTACTGAGGGGAAGTGACAAAGAAAATAAGAGGGACAAAGCGGGAATAAAAATAGCCAAAAGAAATCCAATTTTTCTGTAGCAATAAAAAGATTTTCAGAAGAGTGGTGGGGCTGCTGAGCGACCAAACTGGAGATCTGGAGGTGGAGGCAGAACATGGCTCAGGCATTAAATTAGTATTTTGCATTGGTTTTTACATAAAACAGAAGATATTGCCAAAACAATGGTAAACAAGAAAATTGCTGCGATACTGAATGAGATAAAAGTAAGGAAGCACTGGAAAGAATGGCTGTCCTGGAAGTAGTTAAGTAACTAGTATCAACTGAGATTCATACTCAATTGCTGCAGGAAGTAAAGGTGGAAATTGCAGAGGCACAGGCCGTGATCTTCCTGCCCTGCTTAGAACCAGGACTGCTGCCAGAGGGCTGGGCAATTGCCACGGTTACACCCATGCCTAAAAAGTGTAAATATAAGCCCAGCAACTACAGACCAGTCAAGTTACTGCCAGTGCTGTCAAGAACAATAATCTGATTTGCGATTAACAGTCACTTGGGGGGGGGGCAGCATGGTGGCACAGTGGTTAGCACTGCTGCCTCACAGTGCCAAGGACCCGGTTTCGATCCTGGCCCCGGGTCACTGTCCGTGTGGAGTTTGCACATTCTCCCCCGTGTCTGCGTGGGTTTCACCCCCACAACACAAAAGATGTGCAGAGCAGCTGGATTGGCCGCGCTAAATTGCCCCTTAATTGGACGAAAAAAGAAGTGAGTCTTTAAATTATTTTTAAAAGCTGTCACTTGGGCCAGCATGGATTAGTACAGGACGCCAGGACAGATTTATTCCGGGAAAATAGAGAGTGTGGTGGGAGATTGTGCAGTTGATGCTGTGTGTTTCGACTTTCAAAGGTGTTTGATAAAGTGCCGCACACTGGGCGGGAAATTCCCAGCCTGGGGCCGGGCCGGAGAATCCCTGCAACCAGGCCACGCCTCCACGGCGCCGGCACGCGATTCACCGCGGAGCCGGCAATCGCGACCGTTGGCGCCGGCGCGTTTGGTGCGGGGCGCCGGTCGCGGGGCAGCCGTACGCGGCTGGGCCGCCGATTCTCCGAGCCGGATGGGCCGAGCGGCCGCTCTGGAAAGGCAGAGTTCCGCCGGCGCTGTCCACACCTGGTCGCAGCCGGCGGGAACTCTGCGTGCAGGGTTGGGGGGCGGGGGAGGGGGGCTCCGACCCCGGGGGGGCTCCGATGGGGCCTGGCCCGCGATCGGGGCCCACCGATCAGCGGGCCGGTCTCTCGCTCCCCGGGCCTATTTTCCTCCGCGCCGGCCCCTGAACTCCCGCGCCATGTTGCATTGGGGCCGGCGCGTTGAGGGAGGCCACCGTGCATGCGCGAGTTGGCGCCGGCTCCACTGTGCACGTGCGGATCCCGGGGCGCACATTTCGCGCCGGGGATGGGAGGCTGGAGCGGCGCGAACCGCTCCGGCGCCGTGCTGGCTCCCTCTAGGGGCCAGAATCGGTACTCCCAGCGGCCCGTTCACGCCGTCATGAAACGCGACGTCGTTTCCGACGCCGTGGACACTCTGCCGCCGGATGCGAGAATCCCGCCCAATAAGTTTGTGAACAGAATAAAAAGAGATAATGGCAAAAATGGCGTACAAATTTGGCCAAGGGATGGAAAATAGCATTTTGGTGATTGGCTGCTTTTCAGACTGGAATTAATACAATACCCCAGGGGTCAGATTGTTGTTGTTTCTGAAATAGTTCAATGGATTTGGTTTGGGATATTTACAGGGCATGGCACTTACAGGCGACACAAAACCTGGAAATGGAATAAACAGTAAAGAAGCTATAGTGAGAAACTCAGGGAGGTGGAATAAGTGGACACCTGGCAGATGAAATTCATTGCAGAAGTGTGAGGGGCTAGAAACTGAAAGATACAATTTGAAAGAGGGTGCGAAAGCAGATGGAGCTGGACGAACAGATGCATAAATCTTTGAGGGTGATAGGACAGTTAACAAACCTGTTCAGAGAGCATTATAAATCGGGGCATAATTTCAAACTCACAGAAATTATGCTCATCTAATAAAAAACACTGTTTTGGAATAGCTGGAATGCGCCCTCACCACACTGTAGGATTAATAATAATAATAATCTTTATTAGTGTCACAAGTAGGCTGACATTAACACTGCAATGAAGTTACTGTGAAAATCCCCTAGTCGCCACATTCCGGCGCCTGTTCGGGTACACAGAGGGAGAATTCAGAATGTCCAATCCACCTAACAGCACGTCCTTCCGGACTGTGGGAGGAAACCGGAGCACCCGGAGGAAACCCACGCAGACACGGGGAGAACATGCAGACTCCGCACAGACAGTGACCCAAGGCTGGAATCGAACCTGGAACCCTGGTGCTGAGAAACAACAGTGCTAACCTATGTGCTACCGTGCTGCCCTAAGGATGTTGGAGATATCCAGAAGAGATTTACCAGAATGGTTCCCGGGATAAGGAATTAAAGAAATGTGGGTAGGCTGGAGAAGCTGGGTTGTTCTGCTTGACGCAGAGAAAGTTAAAAGGCGATTAGATAGAGTTGTTCAAAATCTGAAGGGTTTAGATGGAGTAAAGGAAGAGTAACTGCTTCGAATGGCTGAAGGGCCATGAACCAGCAGCAACATGAGGAAAAACTTAGTTCTGCAGAGAGTGGGTCTGAAGGGCCCTGCCCGAGAGAGTGGGTCTGGAGGGCACTGCCCGAGAGAGTGGGTCTGGAGGGCCCTGATGGAGAGAGTGGGTCTGGAGGGCCCTGCCCGAGAGAGTGGGTCTGGAGGGCCCTGATGGAGAGAGTGGGTCTGGAGGGCACTGCCCGAGAGAGTGGGTCTGGAGGGCACTGCCCGAGAGAGTGGGTCTGGAGGGCACTGCCTGAGAGAGTGGGTCTGGAGGGCCTTGATGGAGAGAGTGGCGAAATCAGGGGCGTCATTCTCCGCCGGCGGGAGTCTCCGTTCTGCCGGCGCCCGGGGGTTTCCCGACGGCGTGGGGGTGCCCCACAATGGGAAACCCCATTGACCGGCCCCGCCGGCCGGTCGGGGCAGAAATGTGGCGGGGCGGGTAGGAGAATTTCACCCCAGATTTGTGGCTTTCAAAAAGCAATTTGATAAATAGTTGAAGGAAAAGTTGAGACTCATTGGATTGTCCTTTGAAAGGGCCGTTAAAGACTCGATGGGCTAAATGGTGTCCTGTGTTATTCTGTGATACAATGTTGTGTGGTGGGCAAGTGACCCAGCAGTAATTTACCTCAGATAACAGCAGCTTATTTCAACATTAACGAAGCTGTGGAAATGCAGGGGTTATTTTGTATTGTTTTGGGATCTATGGTAATTGTGAGGACATGCAAAGAAAATTAATCCTGCACAGAGGGTGAATCTGGCAACGCGCATGTTTGGATGGATTGGCGTGATTGGGACGAGCTCTGTGTTCTGTGGTATGATTTGATGCTCAATGTAGATTTATAATGTAATTAAACCACATAGGTTACAATGTAGTTGGTTTCATTCAAAATGAAAACAGATGTTCGGCTGTCAATATGTTTTGGGTTTATTTTGAGCAAGTGGAAGTTGTTCATCTGTGAATCTGCTGGAAATGACCGTAAATTACAGAATTTGTAATCAACCCTGAGGTTTATAAATACGAGCTTTTGAAATGTGGTTTATTTTAAGGACGGGGGAAGGGCACAATATAGAACCATCGATGTTTTATTACAGAACATAAAGGCCATTGCCACAGCTTCAAACTCAAGTGCTGCAGAATATTATCACTGCCTGTTCGTCATTTACCCAGTAGTTAGGTGAATACTGAATCGGCGGCTGCTGGTGGGTTTTATTCCAGCATCACTAGCGCAAAACAGATAAACTTATTTCTATCTTCTGATATTCAAAAAAAACACAATTAAATCACATCAAATAAGCATTGAAAAAGTAGATGGTACAGGAGATGGTGAATGAATAATCACTCTCCAACAGTCACACCAGTCATTCTTGCCCACTCTCTGTGTGTTGTGTAACCATGAGTAATCGTCACATGAACTTACTGTGCACTTGGATATCGCAATGGATTCCACAGAATGGAACATTAATTTCTGATCACTAACCTCAATAAGGGTTTATGATTTGTAGTCACCAGTGCAGTTACCCCAGTCAAACACAAATTCTGATTGCAAAGGTTTTTATTGTGTACAGATTTAAGATCCATTTCCTAGACTGTGTTTTACTTTCTTCATGTGTTCATACAATTGTAAGTGATACACAGAGTTATTGTAGTTGATGTCTTCCATTCTTTTATAGAGATTATACAAATTGGGGGATAGTGTGTTGTGTAGATATTGTACAAATTGGAGGGATAGTGTGTTGTGTAGATATGATACAAATTGGGGGATAGTGAGTTGTGTAGATATTGTACAAATTGGAAGGATAGTGTGTTGTGTAGATATTGTACAAATTGGGGGTATAGTGTGTTGTGTAGATATTGTAAAAATTGGGGGATAGTGTGTTGTGTAGATATTGTACAAATTGGGGAAAGTGTGTTGTGTAGATATTGTACAAATTGGGGGACAGTGGGTTGTGTAGATATTGTACAAATTGGGGGAAAGTGTGTTGTGTAGATATTGTACAAATTGGGGAAAGTGTGTTGTGTAGATATTGTACAAATTGGGGGACAGTGGGTTGTGTAGATATTGTGCAAATTCAGGGCGCAGAGAGTTTATGTTGAATTCTGCTACTAAACTGTGGCCTCCAACTCAAATTATAAAGTATTTGCAAGCACAGAAACAGACCATTTTGCCCATCTGCTGCAGAGAATCAATCCCAACAGTGCAGAAGGAAGACACTCGGTCCATTAAGCCTGTACTGACCCTCTGAAAGAGAACCCATGTTGTGGTGATGTCACTAGACTCGTAATCCAGAGGCTGAGGCTCTGGGGGCATGAGTTCAAATCCCACACCAGCAGCTGGTGGAATTTCCATTCAATTAATAAATCCGGAATTAAAACGTAGCCTTAGTAATGGTGACCTTGAAACTATCATCGATTGTCGTAAAAACCAATCTGGTTTACTAGTGTCCTTCAGGGAAGGAAATCTGCCGTCCTTATCTGGTCTGGCCTACATGTGACTCCAGGCCCACAGCAATGTGATTTGATGCTAAACTGCCCTCTGAAATGTTCAGTTCAATTAGGGATGGGCAATCAATGCTCCCTTTGCCACTGATGCCCACATTCTCTCAAAGTTTAAACAACGTAGGTACAGATAGGCATATTTAGAACATAGAACATACAGTGCAGAAGGAGGCCATTCGGCCCATCGAGTCTGCACCGACCCACTTAAGCCCTCACTTCCACCCTATCCCCGTAACCCAATGACCCCTCCCAACCTTCATGGCCAATCCACCTAACCTGCACGTCTTTGGACTGTGGGATGAAACCGGAGCGCCCGGAGGAAACCCACGCGGACACGGGGAGAACGTGCAGACTCTGCAAAGACAGTGACCCAGTGGGGAATCGAACCTGGGACCCTGGCGCTGTGAAGCCACAGTTCTATCCACTTGTGCTACCGTGCTGCCCTATTATTGCTCAGGATGAGCCGATAACTGCAACAACAGCTCTTTGAATGAACTTGTGCAACATCTATTCTGGCCAATGGCCCAGTTTCCGGAGTGGGTGCTAAATTCAGCATTCCAGCTTTCCAAAAGCCCGGCTACCGGCACAAAGCACGGGCAAAATTCTCCCCCAGCGGCGCGATGTCCGCCAACTGGCGCCAAAAACGGCGCCAATCAGACGGGCATCGCGCCGGCCCAAAGGTGCGGAATGCTCCGCATCTTTGGCGGCCTAGCCCCAACATTGAGGGGCTAGGCCGACGCCGGAGGGATTTCCGCCCCGCCAGCTGGCGGAAATGGCGTTTGTTGCCCCGCCAGCTGGCACGGAAATGCGGCGCATGCGCGGGAGCGTCAGCGGCCGCTGACAGTTTCCCGGCGCATGCGCGGGAGCGTCAGCGGCCGCCGACAGTTTCCCGCGCATGCGCAGTGAAGGGGGTCTCTTCCGCCTCCGCCATGGTGGAGGCCGTGGCGGAGGCAGAAGGGAATGAGTGCCCCCACGGCACAGGCCCGCCCGCGGATCGGTGGGCCCCGATCGCGGGCCAGGCCACCCTGGGGGCACCCCCCGGAGTCAGATCGCCCCGCGCCCCCCGCCAGGACCCCGGAGCCCGCCCACGCCGCCTGGTCCCGCCGGTAAATACCAGGTTTGATTTACGCCGGCGGGACAGGCAATTTCTGGGCGGGACTTCGGCCCATCCGGGCCGGAGAATTGAGCGGGGGGTCCCGCCAACCGGCGCGGCCCGATTCCCGCCCCCGCCCAATCTCCGGTACCGGAGACTTCGGCGGGGGCGGGATTCACAGCGGCCAACGGCCATTCTCCGACCCGGCGGGGGGTCGGAGAATGACGCCCCTCATTCTCCACCACCTGGGATGCAAATGCTGCCAAGGTAGTGGGGCCAGCAGATGAGCAATATTCCCTGGAGCATACATGGCCTGTCAACCGGTATTGCGTACACTTACGCCATGTATAACACTGCCGTACAGGTGAATGCCTCGGACCCTGTACTCGTGGTTAAGATTCAGCTGCTGCACTGCATCAGTCTGTGAATCAGACCATTAAAGTCAAGTTAGAAAGGACAATGCAGGATCCAAGAATCTCAGTGCTTGAGCCTTTGAACACCGGAACTTTGTGGGATTTAGCAGAGAAGGAAAACGTCCTGTGCTGCCACACAATCTGGCACCCACTTGCTGCTGATGGCTTCAATGTGAGGTGGACCCAAGTTTTTCACCTTCATTGTTACTGGGAGGAATATCCTTAAACCGTAAACATTCTTATTGCATTTTGCAGTGCATGAAAACACGCCGAGACACCTGAGTATTTGTACATCAATTCAAAAGGTGCTCAGATGTAATATTTACAATTCAGAAAGTATAACCATGGTGATACCATGAGTGGTCCAGTGAGTATGGTGCCCTGAACTCCGACACAAGTGCCCCCTATGCTGGCATGGGGGAGTGGAGACCGGCTGCTCACGTCTTGGTCTATACAGTAATGAGGAGTGTGGTGGTGAACTTTATGTGAACCTGATGGATCTTTACGACAATCGAGTTATCGAAAACTATAGGAAACAAGAAATTTCAGAGTTGTTAAGCTGGTGTCTGACTTCGCTGTAGAAGACTTGGAAAACTTCCCAAAGAGATTTGAAAATCAAGAGCTGAATGGGAGGAAGAAACCGAAAAGGATCACCATCACTGGGAAAAAGGTACTGGGAAAATTATTGGACCTAAAGGCTGACAAGTCCCCAGGACTGTCAGAGGGTCAGTGCTGAAGGATGTTCTGAGGGTCTCTGCCTCCACCTTTCAGGCAGCGAGTCCCAGACTCCCACCCCCCTCTGGGTAAATCACATCCCCTCTAAACCTCCTGCCCCTCACCTGAAATCTCTGCCCCCTGGTCATTGATCCCTCCACCAAGGGGAAAAGTTTCTTCCTGTCTCCTCTATCTGTACCCCTCATAATTTTATACATCTCAATCCTGTCCCCACTCAGTCTCTCTGCTCCAAGGAAAACAACCCCAGTCTGTCCAATCTCTCTTCATAACTAAAACTCTCCAGCCCGGACAACATCCTGGTAAATCTCCTCTGCTCCCTTTCCAGTGGCTATCACATCCCTCCTGTAATGTGGATTCCAGAACGGCACACAATACTCTCGCTGTGGCCTAACCAACGTTTGATACACTTCCAGCATAACCTCCCTGCTCTTAAACTCTGTGCCTCGGCTAATAAAGGCAAATATACCTGTGCCTGCTTAACCTCTGTCTCCACCTGCTCTGCTACCTTAAGGTACGGGAGTACATGCAGACGAAGGTCCCTCTGATGCTCGCTGCTTCCCAGGGTCCTGCCGTTTATCCTGTATTCCGTTGCCTTGTTTGTCCTGCCCAAGTGCATCACCTCACACTTACAGGATTGCATTCCATCTGATCAGCCCATCTATAACCTCCTGAAATTGAAGGCGATGTGAGCCTAACATCAATAGTTGGAAAGTTGCTAGAGTCCATTGTCAAGGATTTCATAGCTCAGCATTTGGAAAGCAGGGGTGTAATCAGACAAAGTCAGCGTGGATTTACGAAAGGGAAATCATGCTCGACAAATATAGTTGAATTCTTTGAAGATGTAACTAGTAGAGTTGACCAGGGAGAGCTGGTGGATGTGGTTTATTTAGACTTTCAGAAGACTTTCAATAAGATCTCACATAACAGGGGCGGGGCGGGGGGTCCCGGCGGGATGGAGTGGCGGGAACCACTCTGGCGTCGGGCTGCCCCAAAGGTGTGGATTTCTCCGCATCTTTCGGGGCCAAGCCCTCATTTTGAGGGGCTAGGCCCGCGCAGGAATGGTTGGCCGGCGGTAAAGGCCTTTGGCACCACGCGGGTCGGGGCCGAAGGGACTCCGGCAGCTGGCGGAAGTCCGCACACGCGCGGGGAGCATCAGCGGCTGCTGACGTCATCCCTGCGTATGCGCAGGGGGGGTCACTTCCGCATTGGCCATCGCGGAGGCTATGGCTGAGGCAAAAGGAAAACAGTGCTCCCACGGCACAGGCCCGCCGCGGATCGGTGGGCCCGATCGCGGGCCAGGCCACCGTGGGGGCACCCCCCGGGGTCAGATCACCCCGCGCCCCCCCCCCCCCCAGGACCCCGGAGCCCGCCCGCGCCAGGGCCAGGACCCCGGGCCAGGACCCCGGAGCCCGCCCGCGCCAGGGCCAGGTCCCCGGGCCAGGACCCCGGAACCCGCCCGCGCCAGGGCCAGGACCCCGGGCCAGGACCCCGGAGCCCGCCTGCGCCAGGGCCAGGACCCCGGGTCAGGACCCCGGAGCCCGCCCGCGCCAGGGCCAGGACCCCGGGCCAGGACCCCGGAGCCCGCCCGCGCCAGGGCCAGGACCCCGGGTCAGGACCCCGGAGCCCGCCTGCGCCAGGGCCAGGACCCCGGGCCAGGACCCCGGAGCCCGCCCGCGCCAGGGCCAGGACCCCGGGCCAGGACCCCGGAGCCCGCCTGCGCCAGGGCCAGGACCCCGGGCCAGGACCCCGGAGCCCGCCCGCGCCGTTAGTCCCGCCGGTACGGTAGGTGGTTTGATTCACGCCGGCGGGGCTGGCATGACAGCAGTGGGACTTCAGCACATTGCCGTTGCGGAATCGAAGCCCCCTGCGCATTCGTGGGGATGACCCCAGCACACGCTGGCGCTCCCGTGCATGCGCTACTCGCGGCGGCCGGCGGAGGCCTTTCGCCGTCGGTTGGCGTGGCGCCAAGCCCCTTTCCCGCCGGCCGGTGGGGTGCAAGCCACTCTGGGGCGGGCCTAGCCCCTGAAGGTGGCCTGATGCCGGACTGGTTCACGCCACTCCGTCCCGCCGGGACCGCCCGCCCCGCCGGTTACGGAAGAATCGTGTCCCGGGAATTAAAAGTCTAATGGTGACCTTGAAACCCATCTGGTCCAGGGAAGGAAATCTGCCGTCCTTACCCGGTCTGTCCTGCGTGTGACTCCAGACCCACAGCAATGTGGTTGACTCTTAACTGTTCTGAAATGGTCGAGCAAGCCACTCTGTTCAAGGGCAATTAGGGACAAGCAACAAATGCCCACACCCCCAAGAACTAATAAAAATAAAACCTTTTTGTGCATCAGTCACTGAAATAAGTGCACTGGCACAGCAGGCGGTAAAGAAGGTAAATGGTATGTTGGCCTTCATAGCGAGAGGATTTGAGTATAGGAATAGAGATGTTTTACTGCAATTGTACAGGGCATTGGTGAGGCCACAGCTGGAGTATTGTGGACAGTTTTGGTGTCCGTGTCTGAGGAAGGATGTTCTTGCTGTGGAGGGAGAGCAGCGAAGGTTAACCAGGCTGATTCCTGGGATGGCGGGACTGACATACGAGGAGAGACTAAGTCGGTTTGGGTGATATTCATTGGAGTTTAGAAGACTGAGAGGGGATCTCATAGAAACTTATTAAATTCTCACAGGATCAGACAGGGTAGATTCAGAAAGAATGTTCCCGATGGTGGGGGAGTCCAGAACTCGGGGTCGTAGTTTGAGGATAAGGGGTAAACCTTATAGGACTGAGGTGAGGAGACATTTCTTCACCCAGGGAGCGGTGAATCTGTGGAATTCATTCCCACAGAAAGTAGTTGAGGCCAAAACGTTGTGTAATTTCGAGAAGGAATTCGATCCAGCTCTTGGGGCTAAAGGGATCGAGGGATATGGGGGGGAGGTGGGATCAGGGTATTGAACTTGATGATCAGCCATGACCATACTGAATGGCGGGGCAGGCTCGAAGGGCCGAATGGCCTCCTCCTGCTTCTATTTTCTATGTATCTATGTGTGTATTCCGCTCACTATTTACCACCCCACCAATTTTTGAATCACCTGCAAACTTACTGATCACCCCTCCTACATTCATGTCTAAATCATTTATATAAACCACAAACAGCAAGGGCCCAACACGGATCCCTGCAGAACTCCCTCAGCACAGCGCTCCCTCAGTACAGCGCTCCCTCAGTACAGCGCTCCCTCAGGACAGCGCTCCCTCAGGACAGCGCTCCCTCAGTACAGCACTCCCTCAGTACAGCGCTCCCTCAGTACAGCGCTCCCTCAGTACAGCACTCCCTCAGTACAGCGCTCCCTCAGTACAGCACTCCCTCAGTACAGCACTCCTTCAGTACAGTGCTCCCTCAGTACAGCACTCCCTCAGTACAGCACTCCCTCAGTACAGCACACCATCAGTACAGCGCTCCCTCAGTACAGCACTCCCTCAGTACAGCGCTCCCTCAGCACAGCGCTCCCTCAGCACAGCGCTCCCTCTGTACAGCACTCCCTCAGTACAGCGCTCCCTCAGTACAGCGCTCCCTCAGTACAGCGCTCCCTCAGTACAGCACTCCCTCAGTAGAGCACACCCTCAGTACAGCGCTCCCTCAGCACAGCGCTCCCTCTGTACAGCACTCCCTCAGTAGAGCACACCCTCAGTACAGCACTCCCTTCAATACAGCACTTCCATCAGTACAGCACTTCCTTCAGTATAGTGCTCCCTCAGTAGAGCGCTCCCTCAGTACAGCACTCCCTCAGTACAGCACTCCTTCAGTACAGCGCTCCCTCAGTACAGCGCCCGCACTCCCTCAGTACAGCGCTCCCTCAGTACAGCGCTCCCTCAGTACAGCGCACCCTCAGTACAGCGCTCCCTCAGTACAGCGCCCGCACTCCCTCAGTACAGCGCTCCCTCAGTACAGCGCTCCCTCAGTACAGCGCTCCCTCAGTACAGCGCTCCCTCAGTACAGCGCTCCCTCAGTACAGCACTCCCGCACTCCCTTAGTACAGCGCTCCCTCAGTACATCACTCCCTCAGTACAGTGCTCCCTCAGTACAGCGCACCCTCAGTGGAGCGTTCCCTCAGTACAGCGCACCCTCAGTACATCACTCCCTTCAGTAAAGCATACCATCAGTACAGCACCCCCGCACTCCCTCAGTACAGCACTCCCTCAGTACAGCACACCATCAGTACAGCGCTCCCTCAGTACAGCACTCCCTCAGTACAGCGCTCCCTCAGTACAGCGCTCCCTCAATACAGCACACCCTCAGTACAGCACACCCTCAGTACAGCACTTCCTTCAATACAGCACTTCCTTCAGTACAGCGCTCCCTCAGTACAGCACTCCCTCAGTACAGCACTCCCTCAGTACAGCACACCCTCGATACAGCACTCCCTCAGTACAGCACACCCTCAGTACAGCGCTCCCTCAGTACAGCACTCCCTCAGTACAGCACTCCCTCAGTACAGCACACCATGGGTACAGCACTCCCTCAGTACAACACTCCCTCAGTACAGCACACCCTCAGTACAGCACTCCCTCAGTACAGCACACCCTCAGTACAGCACTCCCTTCAGTAAAGCACTCCCTCAGTACAGCACACCCTCAGTACAGCGCTCCCTCAGTACAGTGCTCCCTCAGTACAGCACACACTCAGTACAGTGCTCCCTCAGTACAGCGCACCCTCAGTAGAGCGCTCCCTCAGTACTGCGCACCCTCAGTACAGCACTCCCTCAGTACAGCACTTCCTTCAGTACAGCACTTCCTTCAGTACAGTGCTCCCTCAGTACAGCCCTCCCTCAGTACAGCCCTCCCTCAGTACAGCCCTCCCTCAGTACAGCACTCCCTCAGTACAGCACTCCTTCAGTACAGTGCTCCCTCAGTAGAGCGCTCCTTCAGTACAGCACTCACTCAGGCAGCACTCCTTCAGTACAGCGCTCACTCAGTACAGCGCACCCTCAGTACAGCGCTCCCTCAGTACATCACCCCCGCACTCCCTCAGTACAGCGCTCCCTCAGTACAGCGCTCCTTCAGTACAGCGCTCCCTCAGTACAGCATTCCCTTCAGTACAGCGCTCCCTCAGTACAGCGCACACTCAGTACAGCACTCCCTTCAGTAAAGCATACCCTCAGTACAGCGCTCCCTCAGTACAGCACTCCCGCACTCCCTCAGTACAGCACTCCCTCAGTACAGCACACCATCAGTACAGCGCTCCCTCAGTACAGCACTCCCTCAGTACAGCGCTCCCTCAGTACAGCGCTCCCTCAATACAGCACACACTCAGTACAGCGCTCCCTCAGTACAGCACACCCTCAGTACAGCACACCCTCAGTACAGCGCTCCCTCAGTACATCACCCCCGCACTCCCTCAGTACAGCGCTCCCTCAGTACAGCGCTCCCTCAGTACAGCGCTCCCTCAGTACAGCATTCCCTTCAGTACAGCGCTCCCTCAGTACAGCGCACACTCAGTACAGCACTCCCTTCAGTAAAGCATACCCTCAGTACAGCGCTCCCTCAGTAGAGCACTCCCGCACTCCCTTAGTACAGCGCTCCCTCAGTACAGCACTCCCTCAGTACAGTGCTCCCTCAGTACAGCGCACCCTCAGTAGAGCGCTCCCTCAGTACAGCGCACCCTCAGTACAGCGCACCCTCAGTACAGCACTCCCTTCAGTAAAGCACACCCTCAGTACAGCACCCCCGTACTCCCTCAGTACAGCACTCCCTCAGTACAGCACTCCCTCAGTACAGCACACCCTCAGTACAGCGCTCCCTCAGTACAGCACTCCCTCAGTACAGCACTCCCTCAGTACAGCGCTCCCTCAGTACAGCGCTCCCTCAATACAGCACACCCTCAGTACAGCACACCCTCAGTACAGCACTTCCTTCAATACAGCACTTCCTTCAGTACAGCGCTCCCTCAGTACAGCACTCCCTCAGTACAGCACTCCCTCAGTACAGCACACCCTCGATACAGCACTCCCTCAGTACAGCACACCCTCAGTACAGCGCTCCCTCAGTACAGCACTCCCTCAGTACAGCACTCCCTCAGTACAGCACACCATGGGTACAGCACTCCCTCAGTACAACACTCCCTCAGTACAGCACACCCTCAGTACAGCACTCCCTCAGTACAGCACACCCTCAGTACAGCACTCCCTTCAGTAAAGCACTCCCTCAGTACAGCACACCCTCAGTACAGCGCTCCCTCAGTACAGTGCTCCCTCAGTACAGCACACACTCAGTACAGTGCTCCCTCAGTACAGCGCACCCTCAGTAGAGCGCTCCCTCAGTACTGCGCACCCTCAGTACAGCACTCCCTCAGTACAGCACTCCCTTCAGTACAGCACTCACTTCAGTACAGCACTCCCTCAGTTCAGCACTCCCTCAGTACAGCACTCCCTCAGTACAGCACTCCCTCAGTACAGCACTCCCTCAGTACAGCACTCCCTCAGTACAGTGCTCCCTTCAGTACAGCACTCCCTCAGTACAGCGCCACCTCAGTACAGCACTCCCGCACTCCCTTAGTACAGCGCTCCATCAGTACAGTGCTCCCTTCAGTACAGCACTCCCTTAGTACAGTGCTCCCTCAGTACAGCGCACCCTCAGTAGAGCGCTCCCTCAGTACAGCGCTCCCTCAGTACAGCGCTCCCTCAGTACAGCACTCCCTCAGTACAGCACACCCTCAGTACAGCACTCCCTTCAATAAAGCACTTCCTTCAGTACAGCGCTCCCTCAGTACAGCGCTCCCTCAGTACAGCGCACCCTCAGTAGAGCACTCCCACAGTACAGTGCTCTCTCAGTACAGCACCCCTTTAGTACAGCACTCACTCAGTACAGCACTCCCTCAGTAGAGTGCTCCCTCAGTACAGTGCTCCCTCAGTACAATGCTCCCTCAGAACAGCATTCTCTTCAATACAGCACTCCCTCAGTACAGCACTCCCTCAGGTCAGCACACCCTCAGTACAGCACTCCCTCAGTACAGCGCTCCCTCAGTACAGCACTCCCTCAGTACAGCACACCCTCAGTACAGCGTTCCCTCAGTACAGCACTCCCTCAGTACAGCGCTCCCTCAGTACAGCACTCCCTCAGTACAGCACTTCATCAGTACAGCGGTCCCTCAGTACAACATTCCCCCAGTACAGCGCCCTCTCAGTACAGCACTCCCTCAGTACAGCACTCCCTCAGTACAGCACACCCTCAGTACAGCGCTCCCTCAGTACAGCACTCCCTCAGTACAGCGCTGCCTCAGTCCAGCACTCCCTCAGTACAGCACACCCTCAGTACAGCGCTCCCTCAGTACAGCACTCCCTCAGTACAGCGCTCCCTCAGTACACCATTCCCTCAGTACAGCACTCCATCAGTACAGCGGTCCCTCAGTACAACACTCCCCCAGTACAGCGCTCACTCAGTACAGCACTCCCTCAGGACAGCACTCCCTCAGTACAACACTCCCTCAGTACAGCACTCCCTCAGTACAGCACTCCCTCAGTACAGCACTCCCTCAGTACAGCACTCCCTCAGTATAGCACTCCCTCAGTACAGCACTCCCTCAGTACAGCGCTCCCTCAGTACAGCACTTCCTTCAGTACAGCACTCCCTCAGGACAGCGCTCCCTTCAGTACAGCGCACACTCAGTACACGCACCCTCAGTACAGCACTCCCTCAGTACAGCACTCCCTCAGTACAGCACTCCCTCAGTACAGCACTCCCTCAGTATAGCACTCCCTCAGTACAGCACTCCCTCAGTACAGCGCTCCCTCAGTACAGCACTTCCTTCAGTACAGCGCTCCCTCAGTACAGCACTCCCTCAGTACAGCACTCCCTCAGTACAGCACTCCCTCAGTACAGCACTCCCTCAGTACAGCACTCCCTCAGTACAGCGCTCCCTCAGGACAGCGCTCCCTTCAGTACAGCGCACACTCAGTACAGCGCTCCCTCAGTACAGCGCTCCCTCAGTACAGCACTTCCTTCAGTACAGCACTCCCTCAGTACAGCGCTCCCTCAGTACAGCACTCCCTTCAGTACAGCACTCCCTCAGGACAGCGCTCCCTTCTGTACAGCATTCCCTCAGTACAGCGCTCCCTCAGTACAGCGCTCCCTCAGTACAGCGCTCCCTCAGTACAGCGCACCCTCAATACAGCGCACCCTCAGTACAGCACTCCCTCAGTACAGCACTCCCTTCAGTACAGCACTCCCTCAGTATAGCACTCCCTCAGTACAGCACTCCCTCAGTACAGCGCTCCCTCAGTACAGCACTTCCTTCAGTACAGCACTCCCTCAGGACAGCGCTCCCTCCAGTACAGCGCACACTCAGTACAGCGCACCCTCAGTGCAGCACTCCCTCAGTACAGCACTCCCTCAGTACAGCACTCCCTCAGTACAGCACTCCCTCAGTATAGCGCTCCCTCAGTACAGCACTCCCTCAGTACAGCGCTCCCTCAGTACAGCACTTCCTTCAGTACAGCGCACACTCAGTACAGCGCTCCCTCAGTACAGCGCTCCCTCAGTACAGCACTCCCTCAGTACAGCACTCCCTCAGTACAGCACTCCCTCAGTACAGCACTCCCTCAGTACAGCACTCCCTCAGTACAGCTCTCCCTCAGGACAGCGCTCCCTTCAGTACAGCACACACTCAGTACAGCGCTCCCTCAGTACAGCGCTCCCTCAGTACAGCACTTCCTTCAGTACAGCACACCCTCAGTACAGCACTCCCTCAGTACAGCACACCCTCAGTACAGCACTCCCTCAGGACAGCGCTCCCTTCTGTACAGCATTCCCTCAGTACAGCGCTCCCTCAGTACAGCACTCCCTCAGTACAGCGCTCCCTCAGTACAGCGCTCCCTCTGTACAGCGCACCCTCAGTACAGCACTCCCTCAGAACAGCACTCCCTTCAGTACAGCACTCCGTCAGTACAGCGCTCCCTCAGTACAGCACACCCTCGGTACAGCACTCCCTCAATACAGCGTTCCCTTCAATACAGCACTCCCGTCAATACAGCACTTCCTTCAGTACAGCGCTCCCTCTGTACAGCGCTCCCTCAGTACAGCACTCCCTCAGTACAGCGCTCCCTCAGTACAGCACACCCTCAGTACAGCACTCCCTCAGTACAGCACTCCCTCAGTACAGCACTCCCTCAGTTCAGCACTCCCTTCAATAAAGCACTTCCTTCAGTACAGCGCTCCCTCAGCACAGCGCTCCCTCAGTACAGCACTCCCTCAGTACAGCACACCCTCAGTACAGCACTCCCTTCAATTCAGCACTCCCTCAGTACTGCACACCCTCAGTACAGCACTCCCTCAGTATAGCACTCCCTCAGTACAGCACTCCCTTCAATACAGCACTTCCTTCAGTACAGCGCTCCCTCAGTACAGCACACCCTCAGTACAGCGCACCCTCAGTACCCCACTCCCTTCAATACAGCACTCCCCCAGTACTGCACACCCTCAGTACAGCACTCCCTCAGTATAGCACACCCTCAGTACAGCACTCCCTTCAGTACAGCGCTCCCTCAGTACAGCACACCCTCAGTACAGCACTCCCTCAGTACAGCACACCCTCAGTACAGCAGTCCCTCAGTACAGCATTCCCTTCTGTACAGCGCTCCCTTCAGTACAGCACTCCCTCAGTACAGCACTCCCTCAGTACAGCACTCCCTCAGTATAGCATCCCTCAGTACAGCACTCCCTCAGTACAGCACTCCCTCAGTCCAGCAATCCCTCAGTACAACACTCCCTCAGTACAGCACTCCCTCAGTACAGCGCTCCCTCAGTACAGCACTCCCTCAGTACAGCACACCCTCAGTACAGCACTCCCTTCAATACAGCACTCCCTCAGTACAGCACACCCTCAGTACAGCACTCCCTCAGTATAGCACACCCTCAGTACAGCGCTCCCTTCAGTACAGCTCTCCCTCAGTACAGCACACCCTCAGTTCAGCACACCCTCAGTACAGCAGTCCCTCAGTACAGCAGTCCCTCAGTTCAGCACACCCTCAGTACAGCACTCCCTCAGGACAGCGCTCCCTTCTGTACAGCATTCCCTCAGTACAGCGCTCCCTCAGTACAGCACTCCCTCAGTACAGCGCTCCCTCAGTACAGCGCTCCCTCTGTACAGCGCACCCTCAGTACAGCACTCCCTCAGAACAGCACTCCCTTCAGTACAGCGCTCCCTCAGTACAGCACACCCTCGGTACAGCACTCCCTCAATACAGCGTTCCCTTCAATACAGCACTCCCGTCAATACAGCACTTCCTTCAGTACAGCGCTCCCTCTGTACAGCGCTCCCTCAGTACAGCACTCCCTCAGTACAGCGCTCCCTCAGTACAGCACACCCTCAGTACAGCACTCCCTCAGTACAGCACTCCCTCAGTACAGCACTCCCTCAGTTCTGCACTCCCTTCAATAAAGCACTTCCTTCAGTACAGCGCTCCCTCAGCACAGCGCTCCCTCAGTACAGCACTCCCTCAGTACAGCACACCCTCAGTACAGCACTCCCTTCAATTCAGCACTCCCTCAGTACTGCACACCCTCAGTACAGCACTCCCTCAGTATAGCACTCCCTCAGTACAGCACTCCCTTCAATACAGCACTTCCTTCAGTACAGCGCTCCCTCAGTACAGCACACCCTCAGTACAGCGCACCCTCAGTACCCCACTCCCTTCAATACAGCACTCCCCCAGTACTGCACACCCTCAGTACAGCACTCCCTCAGTATAGCACACCCTCAGTACAGCACTCCCTTCAGTACAGCGCTCCCTCAGTACAGCACACCCTCAGTACAGCACTCCCTCAGTACAGCACACCCTCAGTACAGCAGTCCCTCAGTACAGCATTCCCTTCTGTACAGCGCTCCCTTCAGTACAGCACTCCCTCAGTACAGCACTCCCTCAGTACAGCACTCCCTCAGTATAGCATCCCTCAGTACAGCACTCCCTCAGTACAGCACTCCCTCAGTCCAGCAATCCCTCAGTACAACACTTCCTCAGTACAGCACTCCCTCAGTACAGCGCTCCCTCAGTACAGCACTCCCTCAGTACAGCACACCCTCAGTACAGCACTCCCTTCAATACAGCACTCCCTCAGTACAGCACACCCTCAGTACAGCACTCCCTCAGTATAGCACACCCTCAGTACAGCGCTCCCTTCAGTACAGCTCTCCCTCAGTACAGCACACCCTCAGTTCAGCACACCCTCAGTACAGCAGTCCCTCAGTACAGCAGTCCCTCAGTTCAGCACACCCTCAGTACAGCGCTCCCTCAGTACAGCGCTCCCTCAGTACAGCACTCCCTCAGTACAGCACACCCTCAGTTCAGCACACCCTCAGTACAGCAGTCCCTCAGTACAGCACACCCTCAGTTCAGCACACCCTCAGTACAGCGCTCCCTCAGTACAGCACTCCCTCAGTACAGCGCTCCCTCAGTACAGCACTCCCCCGGTTGCAGGCTGTGGGTCCTATGAAAGGTCATTGCCCTGGAACATTGGAATGGATGCTCTGTTTTTGGGACTATGTCTCCCACGGCCTCGTAAAAACTGTGGCCTTTCACTCCAGAAATACTGTCAGGAAAGGGCCACGTATTCATAGACGTGTAGGGCGCGAGCCGTGAACCTATGTGAAACCGGCAGCTTTTGCTGCAGATGTGGGCCCCTGCACCTCTGGGTCAGAGGGCGTGCATGCACACGGCGGCCTCCAGCTGTATCGCCGTGTCTCCAGGCGGTCTCGTACTGCGGAGCTAGACCTTACACAGAGTGCCCCCAATCGGCTGTGTGCCCCCAATCGGCTGTGTGCCCCCAATCGGCTGTGTGCCCCCAATCGGCTGTGTGCCCCCAATCGGCTGTGTGCCCGACACGGATCGTCCACCCGAAGTTAGCGCGGTGCCGTATAACGCCCCCCTCCAAGTACGCTGCTTATTTGGGTCTGGTGATTTCGGCGTCGAGGTGAGTAGAATCCAACCCATTAACTCTCTCTCTCTCTTTACAGATTTCCAGCATTTTCTGAATTTTCTAAAATTAACTCGAAAAGCCCCTTTGTGAGATTTGCAGAACACAACCTCAACCAACAATGAAGCACTGGCCCTCGTATACCATCGGCCTGTGCTCCTGTTCAACAAAATGACAGAATTTAACCTTTCAAAAAGTTTGGTGCATTTTGAACAAACTGTCATGGTGGGATTTCCCCTCCCACAGTCTGTGTGTGTTACTGTTTCACATTAGCAGGTTCTGACCTGTCCAGTTCCCTTAACACTATCTCTGTAATGAAAGGTAAGGAGGCAGTTTGTTGATGGCAGTCAGTCTCTCTCTCTCTCTCTCTCTCCCAATCTACGCCCAGCTTTACTAATCCTCAAACTCACGTGGGACTTGCTTCATCCTGTAAACCCCTGACAACAGGACAGTTTCGGATAATTACACACCGCTCGCACCATGGCAGCAAAGAATAACACACCCCTCACAACGATGGGACATCCCAAAACACCTCCCCGCCTAGGGATTAATTTTGAAGTGCGGTCACTGTTGTCAGGTCGGAAACGCAGCAGCAGTCAATTTGTGCACAGAATGATCCAACAAACAGCAACGTAATAATGACCTATCTGTTGAGCAGGGGACAGTGATACAGTACAATCCCACCATGGCTGTTTGTGAAATTTGGAATTAAAAGTCTAATGATGACCAGGAAACGATTGTCGATTGGTATAAAAACCCATCTGGTTTACTAGCGTCCTTTAGGGAAGGAAATCTGCCGTCTTCACCCTGTCTGGCCGACATGTGACTCCAGACCCACAGCAATGTGGTTCTTTCGCAGATGCCTTCTGAATGGGCAGCATGGGTTAGCACTGTTACTTCACAGCTCCAGGGTCCCAGGTTCGATTCCCGGCTTGGGTCACTGTCTGTGCGGAGTCTGCATGTTCTCCCCGTGTCTGTGTGGGTTTCCTCCCGGTGCTCCGGTTTCCACCCACTGATCCCGAAAGACATGTTGTTAGGTGAATGGGACATTCTGAATTCTCCCTCTGTTTACCCAAACAGGTGCCGGATTGTGGCAACTAGGGGATTTTCACAGTAACTTCATTGCAGTGTTAATTGTGATAATAATAAAGATTATTATTATTAAGTGTCCTAACAAGCCACTGAAGGGCCGTATGCTAGCCCAGCCAGTGACGTCCTCATCGCATGAACAAATTTTAAAAAATATTCTGTTTCTGGAAAGGTTGAGGGGTGAATACTGGCCACGGCTATGCAGAAATTTGTCCTGCTCATCTTCAGAATAGTATCATTGGATATTTTATATCCAATGCAGAGGATAGATGGAGACTCAATATGTAACATTCTCTTCAAAAGGCAGCACCTTCAATGATGCGTTCCCTCATTACTGACCCACTGACAGTGCGGCACTCCCTCAGTACTGACCCTCTGACAGTGCAGCACTCCCTCAGTACTGACCCTCTGACAGTGCAGCACTCCCTCAGTACTGACCCTCTGACAGTGCAGCACTCCCTCATTACTAACCCACTGACAGTACAGCACTCACTCATTACTGACCCTCTGACAGTGCAGCACTCCCTCAGTACTGACCCTCTGACAGTGCAGCACTCCCTCAGTACTGACCCTCTGACAGTGCGGCACTCCCTCATTACTGACCCCACTGACAGTGCAGCACTCCCTCAGTACTGCCCCTCTGACAGTGCAGCACTCCCTCAGTACTGACCCTCTGACAGTGCAGCACTCCCTCAGTACTGACCCTCTGACAGTGCAGCACTCCCTCAGTACTCACCCTCTGACAGTGCGGCACTCCCTCAGTACTGACCCTCTGACAGTGCAGCACTCCCTCATTACTGACCCCACTGACAGTGCAGCACTCCCTCAGTACTGACCCTCTGACAGTGCAGCACTCCCTCAGTACTGACCCTCTGACAGTGCGGCACTCCCTCAGTACTGACCCTCTGACAGTGCAGCACTCCCTCAGTACTGACCCTCTGACAGTGCAGCACTCCCTCAGTACTGACCCTCTGACAGTGCAGCACTCCCTCAGTACTGACCCTCTGACAGTGCGGCACTCCCTCAGTACTGACCCTCTGACAGTGCGGAGCTCCCTCAGTACTGACCCTCTGACAGTGCGGCACTCCCTCAGTACTGACCCTCTGACAGTGCAGCACTCCCTCAGTACTGACCCTCTGACAGTGCAGCGCTCCCTCAGTACTGACCCTCTTACAGTGCGGCACTCCCTCAGTACTGACCCTGTGACAGTGTGGCACTCCTTCAGTACTGACCCTCTGACAGTGCGGCACTCCCTCAGTACTGACCCTCTGACAGTGCAGCACTCCCTCAGTACTGACCCTCTGACAGTGCGGCACTCCCTCAGTACTGACCCTCTGACAGTGCGGCACTCCCTCAGTACTGACCCTCTGACAGTGCGGCACTCCCTCAGTACTGACCCTCTGACAGTGCACTCACTCACACACACACACTCTCACTCACACTCACACACTGGGCAGGATCCTCCGCAAACGGCGCGATGTCCGCTACCCGGCGCCAAAAACGGCGCAGATCAGTCCAGCGTCGGGCCGCCCCAAAGGTGCGGAGAATTCCGCACCTTTAGGGGCCAAGCCCTCACCTTGAGGGGCTAGGCCCGCGCCGGAGTGATTTCCGCCCCGCCGGCTGGTGGGAAAGGTCTTTGGCGCCGCGATAGCCGACGGCGAAAGGACTTCGCGTGCGACGCATGCGTGGGATCGTCAGCGGCCGCTCACGGCATCCCCGCGCATGTGTAGTGGAGGGGGTCTCTTCCTCCTCCGCCATAGTGAAGACCATGGCGAAGGCGGAAGGAAAAGTGTGCCCCCACGGCACAGGCCCGCCTGCGGATCGGTGGGCCCCGATCGCGGGCCAGGCCACTGTGGGAGCACCCCCCCGGGGCCAGATCGCCCCGCGCCTCCCCCAGGACCCCGGAGCCCGCCCGCGCCGCCTTGTCCCGCCGTTCAAAAGGAGGTCTAATCCACGCCGACTGGCGAGGGTTGACAGCGGCGGGACTTCGGCCCATTGGATAATTGCCGGGAGTGGGTCCGCCGACCAGCGCGATTCCCGCCCCCGCCGAATCTCTGGTGGCGGAGAATTCGGGACACCGCAGGGGCGGGATTCACGCCAGCCCCCGGCGATTCTCCGACCCTGGTGGGGGGGGTCGGAGAATCACGCCCCCTCTCTCACTCTCTCACTCTCGCACTCACTCTCCCACACTCACACTCACACACACTCTCTCACACTCATTTACTCACACACTCACTCACTCACACATGCACACACCTAATAATAATAACAACCTTTTATTGTCACACGTATGAAGTTACTGTGAAAAGCCCCTAGTCGCCACATTCCGGCGCCTGTTCGGAAACACTGAGGGAGAATTCAGAATTCTCAGCTGGTACGGGAATTGAACCCACGCTGCTGGCCTTGCTCTGCATCACAAACCAGCTGTCTAGCCCACTGAGCTAAACCTGCAGTCTCTTTCTCACACACACACATCCACTCTCACACACACTCACTGCATCTCACTTTCACACAAGCACACGCACCACACTCTCTCTCACTCACACACACCACCCACTCTCAAGCACACATTCACACTCTCACACCCACTCACACACATTCCCACTGTATCTGACATTCACACTCACCCACTCTCTCTCACACTCTCTCTCACTCACTATCTCACTCACACGCACATCGCCTCTCTCTCATGAGTGCAAACGTGCAGAGACATTTACTTGTTACAGGCAAGTGAGACACAGGAGATATCAAAACTAAAATAAATGCAGGAAATGCTGAAAATACTCAGCAGGTCTGGCACATCGCTCGGCGAGACAAGCAGAGTTATTGTTTCTGTTTTTTGACCTTCCATCAAACTGATTCAGCCGCTACTAATTACATCAGCTCGAAAAATATTCTTACGCTCTTTGTAAAAAAAAAAGATTTTAATTTAGAGGAATGTGTTTGAATTCTGAACTATACTCAGTTTGGACTTCTTACAGTTTCTATCTCAATATCGGATGGAGTTGTTGACACAGAGTGGAGAGTTGGTGAGGGAGCGAACGACACTCTTCCTCAGTGTTGACCTAGTTATTGTGCTCAAATGGTTCAGTTGTTATGACAACCCAATTATTTCTCCTACCTGTACATTGTTGGTAGAATTTGTTTTTAACCCGATGCTGTAGCTGAGGGGATTTTGATGTTTTGAAAGCAACATAAAAGAGGGTGGGATATGCAGCCAGAATCTGCTTTCCAGCAGGTCACTGGCTTCTCAGTGAAAAGTTTCAACAATTGAATGACATTTTGAAAGTGCCGAACAGTGTGATGTTGGAGAACCGGTTTGATGCCCTGACAGATCGAAGAGATACATCACTGAGTGCTGACCAACAAACGGAAGTTTGTTCTATTCCTGTTCTGCTTTGGCAATCTCCTTTTTGTTAATGTATTTTTATTATTATGCTTCCTTCTCAGTTAATTCTGTAAGCAGTAAATGTAACAACAGCAACTTGCATTTAGCTAGCACCGTTAACACATAAGACACCTCAGGGTGCTTTGCGGGAGTGATTATCAAACTACATTAAACGCCGAGACAGACATGTCAGGGCTGGTGACCAATGATACGGACAGAGAGGTTGATTTTAATAAGACACCAAATTGTGGGGGGGGAGGTTTATGGAGGGACTTTCACAACTTGGGTCCAGGCAGTTGAAGGCACAGCCACCACTTAATGGATCAAACTGTGTGCGAGTGAACAAGACATCATAGCATCATAAAATGTAAGACCAGGAGTAGGCCATTCGGCCCATTGATCCTATTCCTCCATGCAGTAAGGTCATTGCTGATCTGAAGAGGCCAGAATGGGAGGAGTGTAGAAATCTCGGACGATTGTGGGGTTGAATGAGATTACAGAGATGTGGAGCGGGCGAGGCAGTGGAGGGATTGAAAAAAAGAATGTGTTAAAATTGAGGCACTGCCATGTTGGCACTGGGGATCCACTCGGAGTGATACACATGTTGGCACTGGGGATCCACTCGGAGTGATACACATGTTGGCACTGGGGATCCACTCGGAGTGATACACATGTTGGCACTGGGGATCCACTCGGAGTGATACACATGTTGGCACTGGGGATCCACTCGGAGTGATACACATGTTGGCACTGGGGATCCACTCGGAGTGATACACATGTTGGCACTGGGGATCCACTCGGAGTGATACACATGTTGGCACTGGGGATCCACTCGGAGTGATACACATGTTGGCACTGGGGATCCACTCGGAGTGATACACATGTTGGCACTGGGGATCCACTCGGAGTGATACACATGTTGGCACTGGGGATCCACTCGGAGTGATACACATGGAACGGGAGACTGGATGCAACAACCCTGGTTTATTCTCTGTACACAATAACTCTCCACGTTCCAAAGCATCCCCCCCCCCCCCCCAACTGGCAGCCAGATTGGGGTTTATATCCTGTGAGGGCCCTCCTCGTTAAAGGAGAAGCCCCACTCCGTTACAGGAGAAGTTCATATTGCGGGGAGAGCATGGGAACCTGATGGTCTACATCCCGTGACCTCCGTGGGGGCTATAACAGTCTTCACCCCCCCCCCCCCCCCCCCGCCGTCCTGAGTGGCTTCGGCAGACTGGTGCGAGCGACCCCTCGATCACTTCGCCTGGGGACGGCGAATTTATCGGCGGGACTTCGGCCCATCCGGGCCGGAGAATCCAGCGGGGGGGGGCCTGCCAACCGGCGCGGCACGATTCCCGCCCCCGCCGAATATCCGGTACCGGAGACTTCGGAAACCGGCGGGGGCAGGATTCACGGCAGCCCCCGTCGATTCTCCAACCCGGCGGGGGGTCGGAGAATGACGCCCCTGAAAAAGAAACAGAAAATTCTGGAAAACCTCAGCTGGCCTGACACATCACACGACAAGACCATAAGATATAGGAGCAGAATGTAGCCCATCGAGTCTGCTCCTCCATTCAATCATGGCTGATATGGTCCTCATCCCCATTCTCCTGCCTTTTCCCCATAACCCCTGATCCCCTTATTGATCAAGAACACCAGATTTGTGCGTGAGGTGTGGTTACCCACAGGGCGACTGACCAAGAGCTGGAAGGTGGAATTAGACAGAATAGTTCTTTTATAGAACTTTAAGAACTAGGAGCGGGAATCGGCAATTTAGCCTCTCGAGCCTGCTCCACCGTTCAATGCGATCCTGGCTGATCTCACCCTGTCCTCAACTCCACCTCCTGCCCGTTCTCCATAACCCTTCAACCCATTACTAAATCTGTCGAACTCCTCCTTAACTTTACTCACTGTTCCTGCGTCCACCACACTCTGGGGTAGCCAATTCCACAGATTTTCCTTTGGGAGAAGTAGTTTCGCCTCATCTCTGTTTTAAATTTGCTGCCTCTTATCCTGAGATTATGACCTCTCATTTTAGAATGTCCCACAAGAGGAATCATCAGCTCCACGTCTACTTTATCCAGACCTTTCAGCATCTTGTACGCCTCAATTAGATCTCCCTCATTTTTCGAAACTCTAGAGGGTATCGGCCTAAACTGTTCAATCTCTCCTCACACAACAAACCCTCATCTCTGGATTCAAACCAGTGAACCTCCTCTGAACTGTCTCCAATGCCACTACATATTTCCTCAAATAAGGGGACCAAAACTGTGCGCAATACTCCAGGTGCGGTCTCAGCACTGCTTTGTATAGTTGCAATGACACTTGGCGACTTTACGTAAGATGTAGCGAAGGGTATTGACCTGTCCGTTAGCAGGCTTCACTGCTAGTCCCAAAGTGGTTCAGCACTCCCAAATTTAGGCCGCCAGTTTTGCCACTTCTTGGCTTGATCCGGGCGTTCCATGTGTTTGAACCGCTCAGGAAAGGGCAAGGCTTTCTCCATAACTTTTTTCACTTTCACCTTTGTTCCTGTTGTGCTGCCGTATTTTGCACATGGCCTTTTCCTCACAGTCATTTCGCTTGTTGCTTTTTCAGTCATTAGACCTTTTTTATCTTCAGCCGGGATTTTGTACTCATTGCTTTTCCCATCGTCTTTCCCACTGCCACCATCGGTTATCGTTGTTGGGCGATACGGTAGCACAGGGGTTAGCACTGTTGCTTCACAGCTCCAGGGTCCCAGGTTTGATTCCCCGCTGGGTCACTGTCTGAGCGGAGTCTGCACGTTCTCCCCGTGTCTGCGTGGGTTTCCTCCGGGTGCTCCGGTTTCCTCCCACAAGTCCCAAAAGACATTCTTGTTAATGTAAGCCTACTTGTGACACTGATAAAGATTATTATTATTATTGTGGATACCCTCCATCGTGTTGTGCGCCACTGCCACATTGCTAAATGGGATAGACTTCAAACAGATCGAGCAACTGAAGACTGGGCATCCAGGAGCCGCCGTGAGCCATCAGCAGCAGCAGAATTGTATCAACCACAATCTGTAACCTCACGGCCCCGGCATCTCCCCCACTCTGCCATTACCACCCAGCCAGGGATCCACCCTGGTTCAATGAAGAGTGCAGGAGGGGGTGCCAGGAGCAACATCAGGCAGACCGAAAAATGAGGTGTTGACCTGGAGAAGCTACAACACAGGACTACTTGTGTGTCAAACAGCATAAACAGCAAGTAACAGACAGAGCGAAGCGATTCCACAACAAACGCATCAGATCTAAGCTCTGTAGTCCAGTCTCATCCAGCTGTGAATGGTGGTGGACAATTAAACAACTCACTGGAGAAGGTGGCTCCACAAACATCCCCATCCTCAATGATGGGGGCGCCCAGCACATCTGTGCCAAAGACAAGGCTGAAGCCTTTAAAATAATCTTCAGCCAGGTATGCGAAGTTGATGATCCGTCTCGGTCTCCTCCAGAGGTCCCCAGCATCACAGATGTAAGTGTTCAGCCAATTCGATTCACTCCACGTGATATCAAGAAACGGCTGAAGGCACTGGACATTGCAAAGGCTGTGGGCCCTGACAATGTTCCGGCAATAGTACTGAAGACTTGTTCTCCAGAGCTTGCTGCGCCCCTAGCCAAGCTTTCCAGTACAGCTCGTTACAGTACAGTACAGCTATAGGGGCGGCACAGTGGCTAGCACTGCTGCCTCACAGCGCCAGGGACCTGGGTTCGATTCTGACCCCGGGTGACTCTCTGTGGAGTTGGTACGTTCGCCCCGTGTCTGCGTGGGTTTCCTCCGGGTGCTCCGGTTTCCTCCCACAGTCCAACGATGTGCAGGTTAGGTGACCGTGCTAAATTGCCCCTTAGTGTCCAAAAGGTAAGGTAGGGATTGGGCGGGGGAGTGGGCCTAAGTAGGGTGGTCTTCCAGAGGGTGGTGTCGGCACCATTGTGCCGAATGGCCTCCTTCTGCACCGTAAGGAGTCAGAGTCCATGAGCTACAACACTGGCATCTATTCGGCAATGTGGAAAATTGCTCAGGATTGTCCTGTCCAAGGTTAGCACAGTGGCACAGAGGTTAGCACTGCTGCCTCATGGTGCCAAGATCCCAGGTTCGATCCCGGCCCTGGGTCACTGTCCGTGCAGCGTTTGCACATTATCCCCGTGTTTGCGTGGGTTTCACCCCCACAACCAAAAGATGTGCAGCGTAGGTGGATTGGCCACGCTGAATTGCCCCTTAATTGGAAAAAAATGAATCAAAAGAGAATTTAAATTTAGAAAAAAAAGGAATGTCCTGTTCACAAAAAGCATGACCATTCTACCCCAGCCAATCACCACCCACCCCAGCCAATCACCGCCCACCCCAGCCAATCACCGCCCACCCCAGCCAATCACCGCCCACCCCGGCCAATCACCGCCCACCCCAGCCAATCACCGCCCACCCCAGCCAATCACCGCCCACCCCAGCCAATCACCGCACAACCCAGCCAATCACCGCCCACCCCAGCCAATCACCGCCCACCCCAGCCAATCACCGCCCACCCCAGCCAATCACCGCCCACCCCAGCCAATCACCGCCCACCCCAGCCAATCACCGCCCACCCCAGCCAATCACCGTCCAACCCAGCCAATCACCGCCCACCCCAGCCAATCACTGCCCAACCCAGCCAATCACCGCCCACCCTAGCCAATCACAGCCCAACCCAGCCAATCACCGCCCAACCCAGCCGCTCACCGTCCAACACAGCCAATCACCGCCCACCCCAGCCAATCACCGCCCACCCCAGCCAATCACCACCCAACCCAGCCAATCACCGCCCAACCCAGCCAATCACCGCCCAACCCAGCCAATCACCGCCCAACCCAGCCAATCACCGCCCACCCCGGCCAATCACCGCCCACCCCGGCCAATCACCGCCCAACTCAGCGAATCACAGCACAACCCAGCCAATCACCGCCCACCCCAGCCAATCACCGCCCAACCCAGCCAATCACCGCCTACTCCAGCCAATCACCGCCCAACTCAGCCAATCACAGCCCAACCCAGCCAATCACCGCCCACCCCAGCCAATCACCGCCCACCCCAGCCAATCACCGCCCACCCCAGCCAATCACCGTCCAACCCAGCCAATCACCGCCCACCCCAGCCAATCACCGCCCACCCCAGCCAATCACCGTCCAACCCAGCCAATCACAGCCCACCCCAGCCAATCACCACCCAACTCAGCCAATCACAGCCCAACTCAGCCAATCACCGCCCACCCCAGCCAATCACCGTCCAACCCAGCCAATCACCGCCCACCCCAGCCAATCACAGCCCAACCCAGCCAATCACCGCCCACCCCAGCCAATCACCGCCCAACCCAGCCAATCACCGCCCACCCCAGCCAATCCCCGCCCAACCCAGCCAATCACTGCCCAACCCAGCCAATCACCGCCCAACCCAGCCAATCCCCGCCCACCCCAGCCAATCACCGCCCAACTCAGCCAATCACAGCCCAACCCAGCCAATCACCGCCCACCCCAGCCAATCACCGCCCACCCCGGCCAATCACTGCCCACCCCAGCCAATCACCGCCCAACTCAGCGAATCAGAGCCCAACCCAGCCAATCACCGCCCACCCCAGCCAATCACCGCCCACCCAGCCAATCACCGCCCACCCCAGCCAATCACCGCCCAACTCAGCCAATCACAGCCCAGCCCAGCCAATCACCACCCAACCCAGCCAATCACCGTCCAACCCAGCCAATCACCGCCCAACCCAGCCAATCACAGCCCACCCCAGCCAATCACTGCCCAACCCAGCCAATCACCGCCCACCCCAGCCAATCACCGCCCAACCCAGCCAATCACCGCCCAACCCAGCCAATCACCGCCCACCCCAGCCAATCACCGCCCAACCCAGCCAATCACCGCCCAACCCAGCCAATCACCGCCCAACCCAGCCAATCACCGCCCACTCCAGCCAATCACCGCCGACCCCAGCCAATCACCGCCCAACCCAGCCAATCACCGCCCAGCCCAGCCAATCACAGCCCAACCCAGCCAATCACCGCCCAACCCAGCCAATCACCGCCCAGCCCAGCCAATCACCGCCCAGCCCAGCCAATCACCACCCACTCCAGCCAATCACCGCCCATCCCAGCCAATCACCACCCAACCCAGCCAATCACCGCCCAGCCCAGCCAATCACAGCCCAACCCAGCCAATCACCGCCCAACCCAGCCAATCACCGCCCACCCCAGCCAATCACAGCCCAGCCCAGCCAATCACCGCCCAGCCCAGCCAATCACCGCCCAACCCAGCCAACCACCGCCCAGCCCAGCCAATCACCGCCCACCCCAGCCAATCACCTCCCAACCCAGCTAACCACCGCCCAGCCCAGCCAATCACCGCCCAACCCAGCCAATCACCGCCCAGCCCAGCCAATCACCGCCCAGCCCAGCCAATCACCGCCCAACCCAGCCAATCACCGCACAGCCCAGCCAATCACCGCCCAACCCAGCCAATCACCGCCCACCCCAGCCAATCACCGCCCAGCCCAGCCAATCACCGCCCAACCCAACCAATCACCGCCCAGCCCAGCCAATCACCGCCCACCCCAGCCAATCACAGCCCAACCCAGCCAATCACCGCCCAACCCAGCCAATCACCGCCCACCCCAGCCAATCACCGCCCAACCCAGCCAATCACAGCCCAACCCAGCCAATCACTGCCCAACCCAGCCAATCACCGCCCAATCCAGCCAACACCGCCCAACCCAGCCAATCACCGCCCACCCCAGCCAATCACCGCCCAGCCCAGCCAATCACCGCCCAACCCAGCCAATCACCGCCCACCCCAGCCAATCACCACCCAACCCAGCCAATCACCGCCCTCCCCAGCCAATCACCGCGCACGCCAGCCAATCACTGCCCACCCCAGCCAATCACCGCCCACCCCAGCCAATCACCGCCCAACCCAGCCAGTCACCGCCCAACCCAGCCAATCACCGCCCAACCCAGCCAATCACCGCCCACCCCAGCCAATCACCGCCCACCCCAGCCAATCAACGCCCAACCCAGCCAATCACCGCCCACCCCAGCCAATCACCGCCCACCCCAGCCAATCACCGCCCACCCCAGCCAATCAACGCCCAACCCAGCCAATCACCGCCCAACCCGGCCAATCACCGCCCACCCCGGCCAATCACCGCCCACCCCGGCCAATCACCGCCCACCCCGGCCAATCACCACCCAACCCGGCCAATCAACGCCCATCCCAGCCAATCACCACACAACCCAGCCAATCCCTGCCCCACCCAGCCAATCACCGCCCAACCCAGCCAATCACCGCCCAATCCAGCCAACACCGCCCAACCCAGCCAATCACCGCCCAACCCAGCCAATCACCGCCCACCCCAGCCAATCACCGCCCAGCCCAGCCAATCACCGCCCAACCCAGCCAATCACCGCCCACCCCAGCCAATCACCGCCCAACCCAGCCAATCACCGCCCAGCCCAGCCAATCCCCGCCCAACTCAGCCAATCACCGCCCACCCCAGCCAATCACCGCCCACCCCAGGCAATCACCGCCCACCCCAGCCAATCACTGCCCAACCCAGCCAATCACCGCGCACGCCAGCCAATCACCGCCCACCCCAGCCAATCAGAGCCCAACCCAGCCAATCACCGCCCAACCCAGCCAATCACCACCCAATCCAGCCAATCACCGCCCACCCCAGCCAATCACTGCCCACCCCAGCCAATCACCGCCCAACCCAGCCAATCACCGCCCACCCCAGCCAATCACCGCCCAACCCAGCCAATCACCGCCCAACCCAGCCAATCACCGCCCACCCCAGCCAATCACAGCCCAGCCCAGCCAATCACCGCCCAACCCAGCCAACCACCGCCCAGCCCAGCCAATCACTGCCCACCCCAGCCAATCACCACCCAACACAGCCAACCACCGCCCAGCCCAGCCAATCACCGCCCAACCCTGCCAATCACCGCCCAGCCCAGCCAATCACCGCCCAGCCCAGCCAATCACCGCCCAACCCAGCCAATCACCGCCCAGCCCAGCCAATCACCGCCCAACCCAGCCAATCACCGCCCACCCCAGCCAATCACCGCCCAGCCCAGCCAATCACCGCCCAACCCAGCCAATCACCGCCCAGCCCAGCCAATCATCGCCCAACCCAGCCAATTACCGCCCACCCCAGCCAATCACCGCCCAACCCAGCCAATCACCGCCCAACCCAGCCAATCACCGCCAACTCAGCCAATCACAGCCCAACCCAGCCAATCACCGCCCACCCCAGCCAATCACCGCCCAACTCAGCCAATCACTGCCCAACCCAGCCAATCACTGCCCACCCCAGCCAATCACCACCCAACCCAGCCAATCACCACCCAACCCAGCCAATCACCGCCCACACCAGCCAATCACCGCCCAACCCAGCCAATCACCGCCCAACACAGCCAATCACCGCCCAACTCAGCCAATCACTGCCCAACCCAGCCAATCACCGCCCAACTCAGCCAATCACAGCCCAACCCAGCCAATCACCGCCCACCCCAGCCAATCACCGCCCAACCCAGCCAATCCCTGCCCAACCCAGCCAATCACAGCCCAACCCAGCCAATCCCCGCCCAACCCAGCCAATCACTGCCCAACCCAGCCAATCACCGTCCACCCCAGCCAATCACCGCCCAACCCAGCCAATCACCGCCCAACCCAGCCAATCACCGTCCACCCCAGCCAATCACCGCCCAACCCAGCCAATCACCGTCCACCCCAGCCAATCACCGCCCAACCCAGCCAATCACCGCCCAACCCAGCCAATCACCGCCCAACCCAGCCAATCACCGCCCAACCCAGCCAATCACCGCCCACCCCAGCCAATCACCGCCCACCCCAGCCAATCACCGCCCACCCCAGCCAATCACCGCCCACCCCAGCCAATCACCGCCCAACCCAGCCAATCACCGCCAACCCCAGCCAATCACCGCCCAACCCAGCCAATCACCGCCCAACCCAGCCAATCACCGCCCACCCCAGCCAATCACTGCCCAACCCAGCCAATCACCGCGCACGCCAGCCAATCACTGCCCACCCCAGCCAATCACCGCCCACCCCAGCCAATCACCGCCCAACCCAGCCAGTCACCGCCCAACCCAGCCAATCACCGCCCAACCCAGCCAATCACCGCCCACCCCAGCCAATCACCGCCCACCCCAGCCAATCAACGCCCAACCCAGCCAATCACCGCCCACCCCAGCCAATCACCGCCCACCCCAGCCAATCACCGCCCACCCCAGCCAATCAACGCCCAACCCAGCCAATCACCGCCCAACCCGGCCAATCACCGCCCACCCCGGCCAATCACCGCCCACCCCGGCCAATCACCGCCCACCCCGGCCAATCACCACCCAACCCGGCCAATCAACGCCCATCCCAGCCAATCACCACACAACCCAGCCAATCCCTGCCCCACCCAGCCAATCACCGCCCAACCCAGCCAATCACCGCCCAATCCAGCCAACACCGCCCAACCCAGCCAATCACCGCCCAACCCAGCCAATCACCGCCCACCCCAGCCAATCACCGCCCAGCCCAGCCAATCACCGCCCAACCCAGCCAATCACCGCCCACCCCAGCCAATCACCGCCCAACCCAGCCAATCACCGCCCAGCCCAGCCAATCCCCGCCCAACTCAGCCAATCACCGCCCACCCCAGCCAATCACCGCCCACCCCAGGCAATCACCGCCCACCCCAGCCAATCACTGCCCAACCCAGCCAATCACCGCGCACGCCAGCCAATCACCGCCCACCCCAGCCAATCAGAGCCCAACCCAGCCAATCACCGCCCAACCCAGCCAATCACCACCCAATCCAGCCAATCACCGCCCACCCCAGCCAATCACTGCCCACCCCAGCCAATCACCGCCCAACCCAGCCAATCACCGCCCACCCCAGCCAATCACCGCCCAACCCAGCCAATCACCGCCCAACCCAGCCAATCACCGCCCACCCCAGCCAATCACAGCCCAGCCCAGCCAATCACCGCCCAACCCAGCCAACCACCGCCCAGCCCAGCCAATCACTGCCCACCCCAGCCAATCACCACCCAACACAGCCAACCACCGCCCAGCCCAGCCAATCACCGCCCAACCCTGCCAATCACCGCCCAGCCCAGCCAATCACCGCCCAGCCCAGCCAATCACCGCCCAACCCAGCCAATCACCGCCCAGCCCAGCCAATCACCGCCCAACCCAGCCAATCACCGCCCACCCCAGCCAATCACCGCCCAGCCCAGCCAATCACCGCCCAACCCAGCCAATCACCGCCCAGCCCAGCCAATCATCGCCCAACCCAGCCAATTACCGCCCACCCCAGCCAATCACCGCCCAACCCAGCCAATCACCGCCCAACCCAGCCAATCACCGCCAACTCAGCCAATCACAGCCCAACCCAGCCAATCACCGCCCACCCCAGCCAATCACCGCCCAACTCAGCCAATCACTGCCCAACCCAGCCAATCACTGCCCACCCCAGCCAATCACCACCCAACCCAGCCAATCACCACCCAACCCAGCCAATCACCGCCCACACCAGCCAATCACCGCCCAACCCAGCCAATCACCGCCCAACACAGCCAATCACCGCCCAACTCAGCCAATCACTGCCCAACCCAGCCAATCACCGCCCAACTCAGCCAATCACAGCCCAACCCAGCCAATCACCGCCCACCCCAGCCAATCACCGCCCAACCCAGCCAATCCCTGCCCAACCCAGCCAATCACAGCCCAACCCAGCCAATCCCCGCCCAACCCAGCCAATCACTGCCCAACCCAGCCAATCACCGTCCACCCCAGCCAATCACCGCCCAACCCAGCCAATCACCGCCCAACCCAGCCAATCACCGTCCACCCCAGCCAATCACCGCCCAACCCAGCCAATCACCGTCCACCCCAGCCAATCACCGCCCAACCCAGCCAATCACCGCCCAACCCAGCCAATCACCGCCCAACCCAGCCAATCACCGCCCAACCCAGCCAATCACCGCCCACCCCAGCCAATCACCGCCCACCCCAGCCAATCACCGCCCACCCCAGCCAATCACCGCCCACCCCAGCCAATCACCGCCCAACCCAGCCAATCACCGCCAACCCCAGCCAATCACCGCCCAACCCAGCCAATCACCGCCCAACCCAGCCAATCACCGCCCACCCCAGCCAATCACCGCCCACCCCAGCCAATCACTGCCCAACCCAGCCAATCACCGCCCACCCCAGGCAATCACCGCCCACCCCAGCCAATCACCGCCCAACCCAGCCAATCACCGCGCACGCCAGCCAATCACCGCCCACCCCAGCCAATCAGAGCCCAACCCAGCCAATCACCGCCCAACCCAGCCAATCACCACCCAACCCAGCCAATCATCGCCCACCCCAGCCAATCACCGCCCACCCCAGCCAATCACCGCCCAACCCAGCCAATCACCGCCCACCCCAGCCAATCACCGCCCAACCCAGCCAATCACCGCCCAACCCAGCCAATCACCGCCCACCCCAGCCAATCACAGCCCAGCCCAGCCAATCACCGCCCAACCCAGCCAACCACCGCCCAGCCCAGCCAATCACTGCCCACCCCAGCCAATCACCACCCAACACAGCCAATCACCGCCCAGCCCAGCCAATCACCGCCCAACCCTGCCAATCACCGCCCAGCCCAGCCAATCACCGCCCAGCCCAGCCAATCACCGCCCAGCCCAGCCAATCACCGCCCAACCCAGCCAATCACCGCCCAGCCCAGCCAATCACCGCCCAACCCAGCCAATCACCGCCCACCCCAGCCAATCACCGCCCAGCCCAGCCAATCACCGCCCAACCCAGCCAATCACCGCCCAGCCCAGCCAATCATCGCCCAACCCAGCCAATTACCGCCCACCCCAGCCAATCACCGCCCAACCCAGCCAATCACCGCCAACTCAGCCAATCACAGCCCAACCCAGCCAATCACCGCCCACCCCAGCCAATCACCGCACAACTCAGCCAATCACTGCCCAACCCAGCCAATCACTGCCCACCCCAGCCAATCACCACCCAACCCAGCCAATCACCACCCAACCCAGCCAATCACCACCCACACCAGCCAATCACCGCCCAACCCAGCCAATCACCGCCCAACACAGCCAATCACCGCCCAACTCAGCCAATCACTGCCCAACCCAGCCAATCACCGCCCAACTCAGCCAATCACAGCCCAACCCAGCCAATCACCGCCCACCCCAGCCAATCACCGCCCAACCCAGCCAATCCCCGCCCAACCCAGCCAATCACCGCCCAACCCAGCCAATCCCCGCCCAACCCAGCCAATCACTGCCCAACCCAGCCAATCACCGTCCACCCCAGCCAATCACCGCCCAACCCAGCCAATCACTGCCCAACCCAGCCAATCACCGTCCACCCCAGCCAATCACCGCCCAACCCAGCCAATCACCGTCCACCCCAGCCAATCACTGCCCAACCCAGCCAATCACCGCCCAACCCAGCCAATCACCGCCCAACCCAGCCAATCACCGCCCAACCCAGCCAATCACCGCCCACCCCAGCCAATCACCGCCCACCCCAGCCAATCACCGCCCACCCCAGCCAATCACCGCCCACCCCAGCCAATCACCGCCCAACCCAGCCAATCACCGCCAACCCCAGCCAATCACCGCCCAACCCAGCCAATCACCGCCCAACCCAGCCAATCACCGCCCAACCCAGCCAATCACCGCCCACCCCAGCCAATCACCGCCCAACCCAGCCAATCACCGCCCACGCCAGCCAATCACAGCCCAGCCCAGCCAATCACCGCCCAACCCAGCCAATCACCGCCCAACCCAGCCAATCACCGCCCACCCCAACCAATCACCGCCCACCCCAGCCAATCACCGCCCACCCCAGCCAATCACAGCCCAGCCCAGCCAATCACCGCCCAACCCAGCCAATCACCGCCCAACCCAGCCAATCACCGCCCAACCCAGCCAATCACCGCCCTCCCCAGCCAATCACCGCCCAACCCAGCCAATCACCGCCCAACCCAGCCAATCACCGCCCACCCCAGCCAATCACCGCCCAACCCAGCCAATCACCGCCCAACCCAGCCAATCACCGCCCAACCCAGCCAATCACAGCCCAACCCAGCTAATCACAGCCCAGCCCAGCCAATCACCGCCCAACCCAGCCAATCACCGCCCACCCCAGCCAATCACCGCCCACTCCAGCCAATTACTGCCCAACCTAGCCAATCACCGCCCACCCCAGCCAATTACTGCCCAACCCAGCCAATTACCGCCCTATCAGTCTACTCTCCAATATCAGCAAAGTGATGGAAGGAGTCATCAACAGTGCTGTCAAGCGGCACTTACTCAGCAATAACCTGGTCACGGACGCTCAGTTTGGGTTCCGCCAGGGTTACTCAGTTCCTGACCTCATTACAGCCTTGGTTCAAACATGGACCAAAGAGCTGAACTTCCGAGGACATCAAGGCAGCATTTTACTGAGTTTGGAGCAAATGAGTATTAAAACAATCAGGAGGAAAATCATCCACTTGTTGGAGTCATACCTGGTACAAGTAAGGTTTTTGGAGATGGATCTGCTCAGTCCCAAGGCATCACTGGAGGAGTTAGTTCCTCAACATCCTGTGGCCAATCATCATCAGCTGTTTCATCAATGACCTTCCTTCTAATCACAAGATTAGAAGTGGGGATTCTCACTGATATCTGCACAATGTTCAGCACCACTTCAACTCCACAAACACTGAAGCAGGTCCACATCCAAATACAGTAAGACCTGGACAATTTCCAGGCTGAGACTAATAAGCGGCAAGTAACATTTTCTCCACATAAGTGCCGGGCAATGAATATCTTCAAGAAGAAAAAATACAACCATCTTCCCTTGACATTCAATGGCATTACCATCGCTGAATCGCCCGCTATCGACATCTTTGGAATTATCTTCGACCAGAATCTGAACAGGACTAGCCAGATAAATACTGTCAGAGGCTGGGAATCCTGTGGTGATTAACTCACCTCCAGACTCCCAGATCCTTTCCACCATCTACAAGGGACGAGTCAGGATTTGATGGAATATTCTCCACTTGCCTGGATAAGTGCAGCTCCAACATTCAAGAAGCTCGACATCATCCAGGACAAAGCAGCCCTGCTTGATTGGCACCCCATCCACTACCTTCAACATTCAAACCCTCCAGCACCGCCGCACAGCGGAAGCCGTGTGTACCATCGACAGAATGCACTGCCGGAACTTACCAAGGCTCCTCCAACAGTGTGCAAACATGCAGGTACAGCAAGCCGTTAGGAAGGCAAATGCATGCTGGTCTTCATTGGAAGGAGATTTGAGTACAAGAGCAAGGATGTCTTCCTGCAACTGGTCAGGGTCTTGGTGTAGTTTTTGTCTCCTTACGTAAGAAAGGATATACTTGCCAGAGAGGGAGAGCAGCGAAGGTTCACCAGGTTGACTCCTGGGACGGCAGGATTGTCATCTGAGGAGAGATTGGGCCGACTGGGCCTGTGCTCACTGGGATTTGGAAGAATGAGAGGGGATCTCATTGAAACGTATAAAATTCTGACAGGGCTGCACAGGCTGGATGCGGGGATGTTGTTTCCTCTGGCTGGAGTGGGGGGGGGGGGGGGGGGGGTGCGGGGTGGGGGGGTGTCTAGAGCAAGGAGTCACTGTCTCAGGATACGGGGTAGACCATTTGGGACTGAGATGGGGAGAAATGTCTTCACTCAGAGGGTGGTGAATCTGTGGAATTCTCGCTCACAGAAGGCTGAGGAGGCCCTGTCACTGAATATATTTAAGAAAGAAATAATACATTTCTAAACTCTAAAAGTATCAAGGGGAGCGTGCAGGAGTCTGATGTTGAGATAGAGGATCAGCCATGGATGGTGGAGCAGGCTTGAGGGGCTGAATGGTCTCCTCCTGATTCTATTTTTAATGTTTCCAAACCCCCCACACTCTACCGCTTAGAAGGACAAAGGCAGCAGATACCGGGGAACACCACCAGCTGGGGTTTCCCTCCAAGCCTCTCATCACCCTGACTTGGAAATCCATCGGCGTTCCTTCACTGTCACTGGGTTAAAATCCTGGAACTCTCTCCCTAACAGCACTGTGGGTGTACCTACACCACATGGACTGCAGCAGCTCAAGAAGACAGCTCAACATCACCTTCTGAAGGAACGGCAATAAATGCCGGCATAGTCGGGACATTCTGTGAATGAATTTTTACAAAAACTAGGAACCACCCAACTTACAAAAAGATGCCAATCAAAGCCTGGACAAACAAAACTGATCCGATTATTATTGATACAATAATCACCAACACAAACTGCCATTGACTTCTAGAAGTGAAGGTTGGAACAAAGAGGTGACAGACATTGACTGCACAGCTGATGTTCTGTGTCTCAATGCCTTTTAAGGAGGGGAGGGTATTTGCGTATTTTCAAATAACATGGCTGCAGGGAATTTATCTTCATATGTTGCATATCTGAAAAGGTCAGCGGCCAATGATTCACCTGCACGCAGTCTCGAACTCCACTTAGATAGCAAGAACTCTCCCTGAACAAAACAAACACTGGATGGTCTGAAAACATATTTTTTTTACAGCTTGTAAAATGATTTGTTTCCTTCGCTGCAACATTGGCAGATACGGTAAACCGTGTAGAATGAAGAAATAATTTAATCCTTTTCTCGAAAATCTAAAAATCCGCAGGCCAGCCTGAATCAAACTGAAACCAAAGCAAGGTTCCTTTTACTTTTGTGGTTTTTAAAAGATGAATTGCATTCAGATCAAAACTAGTTAATTTCGAGATGTGAAGATAATGTGGTTTCAGCAAAAACACCCAACTCTAGTCATCTTCAGATGTGCATGTCACAGGGGTGGGTAATCCTTTAATTACCTCTAATATGTAGCACATTTCCGCAGTCCCTCCATCGCCACGAGATCACATCTCAGATAATTCCACAGTTGACTTTGGATGTCTCTGACCATCTTACTCGATGCATCAATTCTGCTTTGGTTGAAGAATCATTAGCCAGGAACATTAACTCCATTTCTCTACAGATGCAGCCTGACCTGCTGAGTATTTAATAATAATTAGAATAATAATGTTTATTGCCACAAGTAGGTTTACATTAACACTGGAATGAAGTTACTGTGAAAAGCCCCTAGTCACCACATTCCGGCGCCTGTTCAGGTACACAGAGGGAGAATTCAGAATGTCCAATTCACCTAACAGCACGTCTTTCGGGACTTGTAGGAGGAAACCGGAGCACCCGGAGGAAACCCACGCAGACACGGGGAGAACGTGCAGACTCCGCACAGACAGTGACCAGGGCCGGGAATCGAACCCGGGTCCCTGATGCTGTGAAGCAACAGTGCTAACCACTGTACTGCCGTATTTCCAAAGGTTTCTGTGTTTTTTAAGATTTCCCACACAGCGAAGCAGTTGACTCTGAAATGCCCCTCCCCACTGAAATGGCCCAGGAAGCCACTCAGTTCAAGGACAATTAGGGATGGCCCAGCCACACCCACATCCATGAACACATTTTTTAAAAGCCCATGAATTTAGATTTTCACAAGTTGCACAATCAACTTGCACCTGAAGGTTGCATGAGTTCGATTATCTTTCCTCATAATCTAAAGGCCTTTAGGTTTCAGATCAGTGAGATCTCTCTTTATAGAGGTCAACGCGTAACAATTCTTGTTCTGCATCACTTGATTTCTCATTTTGGTCAGAAAGGATTTATTTGTGGCTCTTACGTTTCTCATTCTCATGGTGCTCGGGAATGATATCATCCAAAAACCCAACATCATGGTCCACGTGAAATCTGCGGGCATCCAGCAGTCCATCAACACCATCCTCTTTCAACCTCACCACTACCTCTGACTTATCACGCTGCTTGTCCAATATGGTGTGCTGGATGGGCAGATTCTTCCTCAAATTAAATCAATTAGGGAAATAAGTCTGGAATAAGAAACTGGGGAGAGATTCTCCGACCCCCCGCCAGGTCGGAGAATCGCCGGGGGCAGGCGTGAATCCCGCCCCCGCTGGTTGCCGAAGTCTCCAGCACCGAAGATTCGGCGGGGGCGGGAATTGCGCCGGTTGGCGGGCCCCCCCGCGTGATTCTCCGGCCCAGATGGGCCGAAGTCCCGCCGCTAAAATGCCTGTCCTGCCGGCGTAGATTAAACCACCTACCTTACCGGCGGGACAAGGCGGCGTGGGCGGGCTCCGGGGTCCTGGGGGGGGCGCAGGGCGATCTGGCCCCGGGGGGTGCCCCCACGGTGGCCTGGCCCGCGATCGGGGCCCACCGATCCGCGGGCAGGCCTGTGCCGTGGGGGCACTCTTTCCCTTCCGCCTCCGCCACGGTCTCTACCATGGTGGAGGCGGAAGAGACTCCCTCCACTGCGCATGCGCCGCCCGGAGATGTCATTTCCGCGCCAGCTGGCGGGGCACCAAAGGCCTTTTCCGCCAGCTGGCGGGGCGGAAATTCGTCCGGCGCCGACCTAGCCCCTTAAGGTTGGGGCTCGGCCCCCAAAGATGCGGAGCATTCCGCACCTTTTGGGCGGCGCGATGCCCGACTGATTTGCGCCGTTTGGGGCGCCAGTCGGCGGACATCGCGCCGTTTCCGGAGAATTTCGCCCCTAGTCTCAGTCATGGCGGTGAACATGAAACTATCATACTGTTATAGAAACCCATCTGGTTCGCTAATGTCCTTCAGGGAAGGAAATCTGCCGTCCTTACCTGGCCTGACCTACATGTGACTCCAGACCCGCAGCAATGTGGTTAACCATTAACTGCTCCTCTGAAATGACCGAGAAAGCCACTATGTTGCTCCAAACCACTAAAATGTCAAATCAGAATGAAAGTAGACAGATCACCCAGTATTGACTGAGGCAGTAGATACCGGAGAATTTCGGCCCAGATTAGGAATAAATGGAGTCATTTTCAGGTTGGCTCGATACTGTGTGGGTTTGGGGTTTAAATGTACAGTGTGGGTTTAGGGTTTAAATGTACAGTGTGGGTTTAGGGTTTAAATGTACAGTGTGGGTTTAGGGTTTAAATGCACAGTGTGGGTTTAGGGTTTAAATGTACAGTGTGGGTTTAAGGTTTTATTAAATGTACAGTGTGGATTTAGGGTTTAAATGTACAGTGTGGGTTTAGGGGTTTAAATGTGCAGTGTGGGTTTAGGGATTAAATGTACAGTGTGGGTTTAAGGTATTATTAAATGTACAGTGTGGGTTTAGGGTTTAAATGTACAGTGTGGGTTTAAGGTTTTATTAAATGTACAGTGTGGATTTAGGGTTTAAATGTACAGTGTGAGTTTAGGGGTTTAAATGTGCAGTGTGGGTTTAGGGTTTAAATGTACAGTGTGGGTTTTGGGTTTAAATGTACAGTGTGGGTTTTGGGTTTAAATGTACAGTGGGTTTAGGGTTTAAATGTACATTGTGGGTTTAGGGTTTAAATGTACAGTGTGGGTTTAGGGTTTAAATGTACAGTGTGGGTTTTGGGTTTAAATGTACAGTGGGTTTAGGGTTTAAATGTACATTGTGGGTTTAGGGTTTAAATGTACAGTGTGGGTTTAGGGTTTAAATGTACAGTGTGTGTTTAGGGTTTAAATGTACAGTGCGGGTTTAGGGTTTAAATGTACAGTGTGGGTTTAGGGTTTAAATGTACAGTGTGGGTTTTGGGTTTAAATGTACAGTGGGTTTAGGGTTTAAATGTACATTGTGGGTTTAGGGTTTAAATGTACAGTGTGGGTTTAGGGTTTAAATGTACAGTGTGTGTTTAGGGTTTAAATGTACAGTGTGGGTTTAGGGTTTAAATGTACAGTGTGGGTTTAGGGTTTAAATGTACAGTGTGTGTTTAGGGTTTAAATGTACAGTGTGGGTTTAGGGTTTAAATGTACAGTGTGTGTTTAGGGTTTAAATGTACAGTGTGGGTTTAGGGTTTAAATGTACAGTGTGTGTTTAGGGTTTAAATGTACAGTGCGGGTTTAGGGTTTAAATATACAGTGCGGGTTTAGGGTTTTAAGTGGAACTTGTCGGTTCAGGTTTTTATGTGTACAGTTTGGGAGTTTTTTTATTTCTTGGTTTTAGTTCTGAACTCTACCGCTGAGTTTAGTTGAGTGTCGTATGTCTGTAATTTCTGGCAGGGATGGTGTCAGACGGTTTGATTGTATTTCAGTCTGTACGTTCTTGTTGGTTATCAACTTTCTATTTATAACTGTCAGGAACTCAGTGATCTCTCATTCCATTTGCACTAGGACCTGATATTTAGAGAAGGGAACTTTAGCTGCAATGATGATTGGAAAGTAGGATTTCAGTGACAGCTCGGCCTTTCCACCAAGTGGTTAGGAGCTGTCTAACTCCCTGTGTTGTGTCCCTGGCAAGCTCCAGTTCCTCAAATAAAACATTTACTATCTCGGAGTCCTGTGCACCTCGTAAACATTCTGTTCCCTCATCTCCTGACAGCAGTAAGTAAATCTGTGCTCCGTCATCAATTGCCCTCAGCACATCTGCCAGACCCCTCATCCAACTCTGGCAATGCTTGACTCTGTAGTTTGGATGTGTATATTCCGGAAGCTTCCCTCCGTGGTGCCAGCAAAACATTGCAGGGACTGCTTTCCACTGAAGACAGCCCAGCTTTAACAGAACCAACCTCAGTGAAAATGTCAAACTCTAGTGGTGTCATTCAACCTGTTGACACATTTACTTAACTTCCAGAGTTCACTTTCTGAGTTTGGCGCCTCTTTCGGAGGACGAAGAAAAATTTAACTTTGAAGCTAATGTTCCTGTCAGAAAGCAGCTTGATTATCTTCAAAATCACCTTTCCTGCGGTTGGTGAATCTACCCTTAATCTTTCTTCAAAGCTTTGTGCCACCAGTCAGGCTTTGACCTTATAAGTGCCATCAGGAAGCACCATTTCATCTCTGAGATCGAACGCACTGTCCTCTCCGTGTGCACTCCAATTCTTCCCAACTTTGCAGCTCTTGCTGTTTTGCATCTTCTATTAATTTACCATCTAGTTTGTTGGAAAGCCACTGAGATCTCTCGATGATATTGGCTTCTGCCCCTTGCAGCATTCCTAGTCTGTAACATCTTTCTCGACCTTGTTTAACTGTGCCCTCTATCCTGCCTCACATCTCGTCCCGGTTGGCTACTGTTTGATTTCCCACATTAGAGATGTTCTTTCAACAGTCCTCAACTCTTCCAATGGGCATGTTCACTGCCAGACCTACTTTCAACCAGTTTTTATACTTACCGGTGGCCTATCCTGCTCTACCATTGATAGTTGCACCCTTCGACTGACTGCTCCATTCTGGCAGGTGTGTCACTTTTGTGCCGTCCTTTGTCAGTTGTCTTTTGGTACAAATAGCCTCATCCAGTTCCTCAGAATCAACATGTCCCTCTACAGACACCCTGTCAATTTCTACAATCTGTAAAGAGTGATTTCGATAAACTTGAATAACAAATGGCTGAATCCAGGTGTAGAGTGTCAGGGATGACTGCCCATCATTATTTAATGAGGGTTAACCCTGTGACCAATGGAATAATGGAGTTACCATGTGGACACGGATTACGTCCTTTCCCAAGAAAAAAGGAAGGGTTGACCCTGGGACCTTCGCTACCTTACAACACTGCACTTGATCTTAGCCAAAAGGCCGAGAAGCGATTTTGCTACCATACAAAACTAAATAAGGTGTAAGGTATTTCCAGAATTGTATTAGATCAGTTGGGATTGAGATGAAGGTTTGGACACATTATTAACTTACATGGATAAGGTTTACAAACAGGACGACTTATTAAGTGCTTATGAGGCCTGGTCAGATGTTAGCCATGATGTGGAGATGCCGGTGTTGGACTGGGGTGAGCACAGTAAGAAGTCTTTCAACACCAGGTTCAAGTCCAACAGGTTTGTTTCGAATCACTGGCTTTCGGAGCTCTGCTCCTTCCTCAGGTGAATGAAGAGGTGGGTTCCAGAAACACACACACAGACAAAGTGAGTGATGCAAGACGATACTTTGAATGCGAGTCTTTGCAGGTAATTAAGTCTTTACAGGTCCAGACGGTGCGAGTGGAGAGAAGGATAATCACAGGTTAAAGAGGTGTGAATTGTCTCAAGCCAGGGCAGTTGGTAGGATTTTGCAAGCCCAGGCCAGATGGTGGGGGGTGAATATAATGTGACATGAATCCCAGGTCCCGGTTGAGGCCGCACTCATGTGTGCGGAACTTGGATATAAGTTTCTGCTCGGCGATTCTGCGTTTTTGCACGTCCTGAAGGCCGCCTTGGAGAACGCTTACCCGAAGATCAGAGGCTGAATGCTGAAGTGTTCCCCGACTGGAAGGGAACCTTCCTGCCTTGCGAATTCACCTGAGGAAGGAGTTGGGCTCCGAAATCTAGTGATTCGAAACAAACCTGTTGGACTTTAACCTGGTGTTGTAAGACTTCTTACTGTGGTCAGATATTGACAGATTTAGAAAGTCAGAGGATGCCTCCATAGGAGAGTACATAATAGCATTCAGCAGATGGTATAGCAGGCTACAAGTCTAGTAATTCCACAATCAGTCCTGGCGTTTAAATTATTGGATTGTCTAAAGTTACAAATATGGATAGGTTTCTGGTTTTGATGGGAGTGAAATTTGCAGATAGACACACCCTGTTAGAACAATGTCAGAGACTCTAAACAAGTTCCTGGGTGAACATTCCTTCCCAGCAGCCTTCATGACACAAATGGGCCAATTAGCAATCAGACAGACTATGGAAGACTCGGTGTTAACGGGATGACCAGGTGGTCTATAAACAGGCCAAAAGCGCCAATACCGACGAAGATTTGTAACTAAATAACGAGGACAGGAGCACCTTTAACTATTGTGGCAGGAGCAATGAATTGAGAAATTTCAACAGAGATTTGTAGCCAGCACAGGCTCAGTGGGTCAAATGGTCTCCAACTGGACTGTTTCATTCTCAAAGTTCTGCTGGAATATGTGCGGAAGGGACATGCACCCTGTGTCCAAATAGAGCCCTTTGCTGATACGTTACAAGAATATATTCAAGAGGCGGCTGGATATAGCCCTTGCGGAGAATGGGATCAAAGGCTATGGGGAGAAAGCAGGATTAGGCTATTGAGTTGGATGATCAGCCATGATGGTGATGAATGGCAGAGCAGGCTCGAAGGGCCAAAAGGCCTCCTCCTGCTCCTATCTTCTATGTATCTATGTATCTGTGAGAAGCAGCTCGCACAGTATGGGGCAGCCAGCCCTGGATGAAGTGGAGTTCCTCCTCGGCTAGGCTACATGCCAATTTTGGAATGCCGGTAGATTTTCCCAGTCGATTATCTGATGCTGCCTTGAAGTTCTGCTGCCAGGAAGTAAACAGTTATTGTCACGCCCAAATACTTTGGCAGAGAGCATTTACTCACTAGAGAGATGTAAGATATTGATGCGGGATTGAAGAGAAACCTCGAGATTTTCAGCTCAATGATGTTTGTTCCCTAAACCTTTCAAAGGGAATCAATCCAAGGTGGGTAACGGCAGCTGATGTTGAGATTGTTTTTGGTCTAATTGCATGGTGGAACTGGATTGGAGGTGTGAATGGGCTCATCTTGTTCCTATAGCGCTGCTGGGTGGAGCCTGTTCCAATCTGACAAAGCAGAAACGGTGGGTCACGCGAAGTATTGTTCACTCGGCTGTTCTCTTTATGATATTTAATATGTGCAGTTGCAATCTCTCACTGCAGACGAAGATATGGTCTGGTTAGGATGGCATGGAAGAGACAGGAAATAGGAATTGTTTTGGGAAGGTTTTTGGTGGGAAATTAATTCTGAGTTTAGTCGGTGTGAATTTTCTAATAATCCTGGAAGTGACAGATTGAAAATGGTGTTTAATTTTCCATATGCCAACTGAGTCACGCAGACCCCCCTCCCTGAGGCCCCACCGGGTGCAGTGTGAACCTCACTGATCGCCAACCTGCCGAAGTCCAGGTTGACCTCACTGAGCCTCCCCTCGCTCCAGGTCCCGTGTTTGTCTCACTGAGCCTCCCCCCGCTCCAGCTCCAGTGTGGACCTCTCTCACCCCTTCCCCCCTGCCCAAGGTCCAGAGTGAACCACTCTGAACCCTCCCCTCACCCCAGGTCCAGTGTTAGCCACTGTGATACGATTCCTCTTGCCTTCACCTTCCACACCACCAGCCTCCATATTCAGTGGATTATTTTCCACTCCTCCTGCCAGATACCAGAACCTAACACATTGGGCGGGATTCTCCGTTGCCTGACGCCAATATCGTAATTGCCGTTCGGGCGGAAAATCCATTCCAATGCCCAAATCGGGGGGGACGCCGGTTATCGAGTCTCCGCCCCCTCCGAAATGGCGTTACCGCATCGCGCACCACACACCGTTGGACCGCCGTTGGCACGTCATCGGAAGGCCCTCCCCTGCTGCTCTGCCCCCAACGGACCGAGTTCCCAACAAGGCAGTTGATGTGTGGTCCCAGCGGTTGGGAACCCGGCGGGGCAGACCCAGACTGTGTCCAGCGCCGCCACGGTTGGCCAGGAGCCGTTCTGCTGTTGGAGGGGCTTCCGCGAGGGCTGGGGGGACTGGTGGGGGGGTGGCCAGGGGGGTCGTATTTGGCAGGTCGGGTCCCCGCCATGTTGTACGGCGTGACGGCTGCAGGTCCCCGCCATGCGCATGCGCGGCGTCGCCGCTAGCCCCTCACCAGTACCGGAATCGGTGAGGGTCGGTGCCAATTTTGGTGGCAGAAAACGCCTGAGAATTCTCCGTTTCAGCTGGCACTTAGCCGCTGAAACAGGGAATCCAGCCATTGTCTGCTCGCCTCTCATTGCGGCATTTCAAAGAACCCATTTCCTCGGTGATACTCTGGTCCACTCTTCATTCACCGCCAACATCCTGTCCCTTTCCCACAGTACCTTGCTTTGCAAACATTGGTGAAATAATAACTGTCCCGCTTCTTCCTCTCGCCTCACTGTCCAAGGCCCCAAACACCCCTTCCAGTCAGTCAGTGATTTATTTGTAATTCTTCTTTGAGTCCAATGTATTTGCTGCTCACAGTGTGCTTTCCTCCACACTGGGTGGACTGAACGTGGACTGGGCCACCAATTGTGGGACACCCTCACTCAGTTCACAAGAACCCGGGCTTCCAGTGGCCTGTCATTTTAATTCTCCAATTGGATCTGAGGCCGACATCTCTGTCCTCGGTCTGCTGCACTGTTCCAGTGAAGCTCAACGTAAGCTTGAGTACCCGGACCTCAACTTTGGATTCGGCATTTCACAGCCTTCTGGACTCAGCAGTGAGTTCAATAATTTCTGTTTCAAGGCGGCACAGTGGCTCAGTGATTAGCACTGCTGCCTCACGGCGCCGAGGTCCCAGGTTCGACCCCGGCCCTGGGTCACTGTCCGTGTGGAGTTTGCACATTCTCCCCGTGTCTGTGTGGGTTTCGCCCCCACATCCCAAAGATGTGCAGGGTAGGTGGATTGGCCGCGCGAAATTACCCATTATTTGGAAAAAATGAATTGGGTACTCTAAATTTAAAAAAAAATTCTGTTTCCCCATTTTTGTTCCTTTTATTTACATATTTGCCTTTCATTTTTGCTTTCAGCAACAGCTCACTAGCTCCTGAATATCTTTTCTTTCCCATCACCATTCAGCCCTGTTAGACTAACTTATCTGCCGTTCAATCTCTCCTCAGGGAGACCCCATCACTGACCCTCCTTTGTCCTTGCCCCACTCGCTCCCTGCTCAAATCTGGTTACATCTCAAATTTTTTCCAGTTCTAATGAACGGTCCTTGGCCTGACAAAATATTAACTCTGTCTCCCTCTCTACACAGAAATCTGTTGCGTATTTCCAGCATTTTTTGTTTTCATTGGTGAATTTTCTATTCTAGTTTGCGGACGGCATGGTAAACTATCTGGTGACAGGACATGGGGTTAAAAAGGGGCCATTGATAGACTGAGTGGGTAAAACTGTGCCAGATGGAGTTCAGTGAGGAGGAGGTGTGAGGTTTTCCAAGGAAGCCAATTCAAATTGTACTCTTTGTGTTTCGAAGCTAGAGGCTGTGGTGGGGTCCGGGGGTTTAGATGTTCAGGGAGACAGATCACTGGCCAGCACAGGGAAAGGCTAATGGAGGTTAGCCTTTACTGTTTTGTTATGTTTCCTTTGTAACATAAGCGGCTTCCTTGTGTTGCATTTGTCAAGGAAGGTCGAGACGTGTAAATAACTTCAACTCATTTATTTACACTATGTACACTTTTATAACTTGAGTTTGACACTACTGCTAATCCTATTACAGCTACCTAAACTGACTAACCATCTGCTGTCTTCCACGTGGTGGGTGTAATATTGAATCAACCCTGTGCCTCTCCTCACTGACTGTCTCCACTGGCCAGAGGGGCTGATCATGTGTGTGGTGTCCTTTATGTATGGGTTGGTGTAATGCCCCCCTGTGGTCGTGTCACCTCCTTGTGTATCGTGAATGTCCATTGGTCGCCTCCGATCTAACTTATCTATTGGTTGAGTGTGTGTGTGATGTTTCTGGTGCTCCCTCTGGTGTCTGTCTAGCTTACATGTATTTACAGTGATGCACATCACCACATTTACCTCAAGGGGATGGGAGTGCAAAAGCACGGAAGCGATACTTTAGTTTTCCAGAGTCTCGGTCAGACCCTGCCTGGAGTAACGGCATTCAGTCTGGACACTGCACAACAGGTTAGCCTTGGACCAGGTCGGTATAGATTCACCACAATGGTGCCAGGGCCCAATCATGAGGACAGGTTGGACAGACCAGGCTTGTACCTCGCTGTGTTTATTGAAGGATGGTTTTATTGAGGTGTTGTTGACGGGGTGGATAAAAGGAATCTATTTCCTTTGTTGGGGGAGTGCGAACAAGGGGCAATTATAATTCGAGCCAGGAGTGATATCAGGAATCCCTTCCTCATACCAAGGCTAATGAGAATCTGGAACCACTTTCTCCCAAAGGGCTGGGGATCAATTGAAATTTCCAAGTCCGTGAAAATAGATTTCTCTTGGCTAAGGCTGGAATCGAGATCAAAGTTGGATAAATGATCAGATTTGGTTTAATGAGAGAGCAGGCTGGAGGGCCTGAATGGCCTCATACTGTTCCTGTGGCAGTTTGGTGTGGAGAGTGGGAACATTTCACTTTCACATCTGTTAAGGGCAGAAGTGAAGTTGGGCCGAGATTGCTGAGGATTTTCTGATAACTGGGTTTCTGTGCAGTCAGTTTTCCATTTCCCAATGTTAACTGTTGTTCGTATTAATCAGCGACAAGTATTGTTTTAAAGTATGATAAGACTGAGAAAATGTCAAAAGAATAAAGCTGAAAATACAACATGCAGTTTCCAAACATTGAGATCTGTTGTGTGTTTTTTACATTTATCGTTCTTGGGACATGGGCGTCGCCGGCTCGACCAGCATTTATTGCCCGGCCCTAATTGCCCTTGTGAGGGCAGTGAAGAGTCAACCACATTGCTGTGGGTCTGGAGTCACATGTAGGCCAGACCGGGTAAGGACGGCAGATTTCCTTCCCTAAATGACATTAGTGAACCAGGTGGGTTTTACAATCGACAATTGTTTCATGGTCATCATTAGACTTTTAATTCCAGATTTTTAATGGATTCAAATTTCACCATCTGCCCTGGTGGGATTTGAACTCGGGGGTCCCCAGAGCATTACTCTGGCCCTCTGGATTACTGATCCAGTGACAATTGGGGCAGCACGGTAGCCTTGTGGATAGCACAATTGCTTCACAGCTCCAGGGTCCCAGGTTCGATTCCCGGCTGGGTCACTGTCTGTGCGGAGTCTGCACATCCTCCCCGTGTGTGCGTGGGTTTCCTCCGGGTGCTCCGGTTTCCTCCCACAGTCCAAAGATGTGCAGGTTAGGTGGATTTGCCATGATAAATTGCCCTTAGTGTCCAAAATTGCCCTTAGTGTTGGGTGGGGTTGCTGGGTTATGGGGATAGGGTGGAGTTGTAGACCTTGGGTAGGGTGCTCTTTCCAAGAGCCGGTGCAGACTCGATGGGCCAAATGGCCTCCTTCTGCACTGTAAATTCTATGAAATCTATGAAATACCACGACGCCAACTCTCGAGGAAGGCTAGCTATCGATCAGTGTCTCGGTCACACTGCCGCCAGGTGTATTTAAGATTTCAATCCGAATCTGGCAGGATTTAAATCTGTCTCCAATGGGTTTGTAGCTGTAATGTATAGACGGGATCGTAAGCAGCCCTGAGCTCAGATTGACATGTGCACACAGAACATAGAAAAAGACAGCACAGAACAGGCCCTTCGGCCCACGATGTTGTGCCGAACCTTTGTCCTAGATTAATCATAGATTATCATTGAATTTACAGTGCAGAAGGAGGCTATTCGGCCCATTGAGTCTGCACCGGCTCTTGGAAAGAGCACCCTACCCAAGGTCAACACCTCCACCCAACACTAAGGGCAATTTTGGACACTAAGGGCAATTTATCATGGCCAATCCACCTAACCTGCACATCTTTGGACTGTGGGAGGAAACCGGAGCACCCGGAGGAAACCCACGCACACACGGGGAGGATGTGCAGACTCCGCACAGACAGTGACCCAAGCCGGAATCGAACCTGGGACCCTGGAGCTGTGAAGCAATTGTGCTATCCACAATGCTACCGAGCTGCCCTTAAAAACAAATCAATCTACACTATATCATTTTATCGTAATCCATGTACCTATCCAATATCCGCTTGAAGGTCCCTAATGTTTCCGACTCAACTACTTCCACAGGCAGTGCATTCCATGCCCCCACTACTCTCTGGGTAAAGAACCTACCTCTGACATCCCCCCTATATCTTCCACCATTCACCTTAAATTTATGTCCCCTTGTAATGGTTTGTTCCACCCGGGGAAAAAGTGTCTGACTGTCTACTCTATCTATTCCCCTGATCATCTTATAAACCTCTATCATGTTGGAGCCAGTCACGAGCGAGCTGTGGTCAGCCGGTTTGTGCTGTCTTGTTGATGTTGTGTGGTTTGGATGAGCTGAGATGTTACAGAATGCTGACTCAGATTTTACCCAGCAGATGGCTAAAGCAGAGTTGCTAAAGTGACAACCATTGTGACAATGAGTAAGTCGCCAGAACGCTGGGGAGGGTTACAGTACCTGCCTGATTTGTTTCCGTGCAGTGAATAACTTTGTACAGGCTCTGTGATTGCAGCTGGGATTAGCAAGAGGGTTTGACTGGATTGCAAACAATTAGCACAAATCTGAAATGAAGGACATCAATGAAGTTATTTTTATTTATTTTTTACATCAACAAAGTGGTTGGTTATTTCCAACAATCCAGCAGCTATTACGGTTGTTTGTTTCTTATATTTTCTACATTTATGGAATAAAGTTTCCTTATCCCACTGGGATTGGAACTTACACCACTGGGCTTTTTGAGAAGTTCAGTAGCTCCCTCAGTATCCAGTATCTGACTCCTGATCAGTTCCTGCGCTTAAATAGAAGCAGGAGGAGGCCATTCGGCCCTTCGAGCCTGCTCCGCCATTCATTATGATCATGGCTGATCATCAAGTTCAATACCCTGATCCTGCCTTCCCCCATATCCCTTGATCCCTTTAGCCCCAAGAGCTAAATCCAATTCCTTCTTGAAAATGTATTGGGTAGGATTCTGATGTGGTGTGCCCCCGCCGACAGCGGATTCTCCGTCCCGGAGTCGGCCAATGGGGTTTCCCATTGTGGCCACCCCCACGCCGTTGGCAAATCCGCGGGCGTGAGTGCGTTGCCGGCGAAGCGGAGGATCCTGCCAACGGAGAATCCCTCTGATAATGTTTTGGCCTCATCTACTCCCTGTGGTAGCGAATTCCACAGGTTCAACACTCTCTGGGTGAAGAAATCTCTCCTCATCACAGTCTTAAATGGTCTACCCCTGGTTCTGGACACTCTCACCTTTGGGAACATCCTTCCTGCATCTACCCTGTCTAGTCCTGTTAGAATTTTATAAATCTCTATGAGATCCCCCCTCATTCTTCTGAACTCCAGCAAGAACAATCCCAACCTAGTCAACCGCTCCTAATATGACAGTCCTGCCATCCCTGGAATCAGTCTGGTAAACCTTTGCTGCACTCCCTCGAGAGCAAGAACATCCTTCCTCAGAGAAGGAGACCAAAACTGCCCACAATACTCCCGGTGTGGCCTCACCAAGGCCCTGTACAATTGCAGCAACACATCCCTGCTCCTGTACTCGAATCCTCTCGCAATGTAAGCCTTCTTTACCGCCTGCTGTACCTACATACTTACCACAGGTCAGCGACTGGTGTACGAGGTCTCATTGCACATTCCCCTCTCCCAATTTATGGCCATTCAGATAATAGTCTGCCTTGTCTTTGCTACCAAAGTGGATAACCTCGCATTTATCCACATTACATTGCATCTGCCATTCGTTTGTGCAGTCACTCAACTTGTCCAAATTACACTGAAGGATCATAGAACTTTTACAGTGCAGAAGGAGGCCATTCGGCCCATCGAGTCTGCACCGGCTCTTGGAAAGAGCACCCTACCCAAGCCCACACCTCCACCCTATCCCCATAACCCAGTAACCCCACCCAACACTAAGGGCAATTTTGGACACTAAGGGCAATTTATCATGGCCAATCCACCTAACCCGCACATCTTTGGACTGTGGGAGGAAACCGGAGCACCCGGAGGAAACACACGCACACACGGGGAGAACGAGCAAACTCCACACAGACAGTGACCCAAGCCAGGAATCGAACCTGGGACCCTGAAGCAGTGAAGAAATTGTGCTAACCACTGTGCTACCATGCTGCCCCAAATCTCTGCATCCTCCTCACAGCTCACCCTCCCACCCACCTTTGCGTAATCTGCAAATTTGGAGATATTATGCTTAGTTCCCTCATCTAAATCATGAATATATATTGTGAAAAGCTGGGTTCCCAGCCCCAATCCCTGCGGTACCCCACTAGTCACGCTGCCATTTGGAAAAAGACTGTTTATTCCTACGCTTTGCTTCCTGTCCGACAACCAGTTCTTTATCCATCTCAATAAACCAACCCTAATCCCATTTTACATCTCTTATGTGAGAGTTTGTCGAAAGCCTTCTGAAAGTCCAAATAAACTTCATCCACTAGCTCCCCCTCTGTTAATTACATCCTTGAAGAATGATAGCTGTAATACCTCTGTTACACCACCTCCCTCTCCCCTTCACCACCCCACACCCTCTCCGTTCTCCCCTTTCCCCCTTCCTTCTCCCTCTGTTCTCTCCCACTCTCCCAGCTCATCCTCTTATCTCCCCTTTGCCTTCTCCTCTATCCCTTCCTCCTCTCTCTCCCTCCCTTACCACTCTCCTTCCCTCTCCTTGCTCCCTCCCCCTCCCTTTCCCCCTCTCCGTACCACTCCAATCTCCCCTCTCCCATCCTCTCCCATCTCCGCCCTTTTCCATTTCCCCTCTCCCATCTCCTCCCTCTCCCATCTCATCCCCTTCCACCCCAACCTCTCTCCTCCCCTCCTCCCTGCCTCTCCTTCCCCTCATGCCTCCCTCACCTCAATCCCTCTCCATTTTTGCCCCAGTCACTGCCTCAGGATGTGTGCCTGTCAATCTCTCACTATATGTGTTTCTCTCTCATTCTGCCTGTGTGACTTATACAGGAACATAGAAATATAGAATGGTTACAGCACAGAGTAGGCCATTCGCTCAGAGCAGCTCGCTGGAAGAGCAGCCCTCTGACTTCTATTCCCCATTTTCTCCCCGTAGCTTCAGATAATTGTCGAATTGACCTTTTGAAAGCCTTGATTGAGCCTGTCTCCAGCACACACTGGTGCATTCCAGATCCTGAGCTCTCTCAGTGGGAGCAGTTTCGATCTCCCTCTACTCTGTCCAGATCTCTCATGATTTTGAACATCTCGATCAAATCTCCTCACAGCCATCTCGCCAAAGAGAAGGACAAGTCCCAACCTCTCCAATCTATCCTCATAACTGAAGTTCTTCGTCCCTGGAACCATCGCGAGTCTGTTCTGCACCCTCTCCGATTTCTCCACAGCCTTCCTGAGGACCACCGCCCGGAACTGAACAGAATATTCCAGCTCAGGCTGAATCAGTGTTCTATTCACGGTGAACAGAACGAGCTCGCTCTGATACTCTCTGCCCCGATTTAAAAAGCCGAAGATCCCGTCAGAATTATTAACCAACTCTGCCACCTTCAGTGACCCCCTGCTCCCTCTGTTCCTCCGCACCTTTTAGAATTGTACCTTTTTTTAAGATAGCCTCTCATTGCTCTTTCCACCAAGAGGGACCACTTAGCACTTTCTACATTAAATTCAATCTGTCACTTCCCCAACCATCCCACCAATCTGTTCACAATAGATATAGAAACATATCAATGGGAGAGGAGACCGAGTACCAGGCTGCCATGAAGGATTGAGGGGGTAAACCAGGAACATTACCTTGTCTTTACAGACAATGTCAGGGAGGTGCAGTGACTGTTGAAATGGAGGTAATTCGGCAGTGCAATACGTACACCATCAATGTGATAGTGACCTGATCATGTGTTTTTTGTGATGTGATGGAGGGATGGACATTGCCAAGGACACAAAGGAGGTTCCCCAGCTTTCTTCACAATAATGTCACGGGATCTTTCACACCCCCCCAAACAGGCAGAACGGGCCCCAGTTTAATATTTATCAGAAAAGCAGCATCTGTGACAGTGCGGCACTCCCTCAGTACTGACCCTCCAACACTGCGGCACTCCCTCAGTACTGACACTCAAACAGTGCAGCTCTCCCTCAGTACTGACCCTCTGACAGTGCAGCACTCCCTCAGTACTGACCCTCTGACAGTGCGGCACTCCCTCAGTACTGACCCTCTAACACTGCGGCGCTCCCTCAGTACTGACCCTCTAACACTGCGGCGCTCCCTCAGTACTGACCCTTTAACACTGCGGCACTCCCTCAGCACTGACCCTCTGACAGTGCAGCACTCCCTCGGTACTGACCCTCTGACAGTGCGGCACTCCCTCAGTACTGACCCTCTAACACTGCGGCGCTCCCTCAGTACTGACCCTCTGACAGTGCAGCACTCCCTCAGTACTGACCCTCTGACAGTGCAGCACTCCCTCAGTATTGACCCTCTGACAGTGCGGCACTCCCTCAGTACTGACCCTCTAACACTGCGGCACTCCGTCAGTACTGTGGGGAAGTGTCAGCCTTGATTTTTGAGCTCACAGCCTGCTGTGGGACTGGAATCCAGACACTTGTGACCCAGAAACAAAAGAATGTTATCACACTGAGCCTCAGCTGGTATTCTGAGAAACAGTGTGACGCGGCGCGAGGGTGCGACAAGAGGGTGTGGCGCGAGAGTGCGCCGAGAGGGTGCGCCGAGAGGGTGCAGCGCAAGGGTTTATGCTGACGGGATTGTGATGAAGGGTTTACGGTGCTGGGTTTACGGTGATGGGTTTACGATGCTGGGTTTACGGTGCTGTGTTTACGGTGCTGGGTTTACGGTGCTGTGTTTACGGTGCTGGGTTTACGGTGCTGGGTTTACGGTGCTGTGTTTACGGTGCTGGGTTTACGGTTCTGGGGTCACGGTGCTGGGGTCACGGTGCTGGCTTTACGATGCTGGGTTTACGGTGCTGTGTTTACGGTGCTGGGTTTACGGTGCTGTGTTTACGGTGCTGGGTTTATGGTGCTGGGGTCACGGTGCTGGGTTTACGGTTCTGGGGTCACGGTGCTGGGTTTACGGTGCTGGCTTTACGATGCTGGGTTTACGATGCTGGGTTTACGGTGCTGGGTTTACGGTGCTGTGTTTACGGTGCTGGGTTTACGGTGCTGGGTTTAAGGTGCTGGGGTCACGGTGCTGGGTTTACGGTGCTGGGTTTACGATGCTGGGTTTACGGTGCTGGGTTTACGGTGCGGGGTTTACGGTGCTGGGTTTAAGGTGCTGGGTTTAAGGTGCTGGGTTTACGGTGCTGGGTTTACGGTGCTGGGTTTACGGTTCTGGGGTCACGGTGCTGGGTTTACGGTGCTGGCTTTACGATGCTGGCTTTACGATGCTGGGTTTACGGTGCAGGGTTTACGGTGCTGGGTTTACGGTGCTGGGTTTACGATGCTGGGTTTACGGTTCTGGGGTCACGGTGCTGGGTTTACGGTGCTGGCTTTACGATGCTGGGTTTACGGTGCTGGGTTTACGATGCTGGGTTTACGGTGCTGGGTTTACGGTGCTGGGTTTACGGTGCTGGGTTTACGGTGCTGGGTTTACGGTGCTGGGTTTACGGTGCAGGGTTTACGATGCTGGGTTTACGGTGCTGGGTTTACGGTGCTGGGTTTACGGTGCTGGGTTCACGGTGCTGGGTTTACGGTGCTGGGTTTACGGTGCTGGGTTTACGATGCTGGGTTTACGGTGCTGGGTTTACGGTGCTGGGTTTACGGTGCTGGGTTTACGGTGCTGGATTTACGGTGCTGGGTTTACGATGCTGGATTTACGGTGCTGGGTTTACGATGCTGGATTTACGGTGCTGGGTTTACGATGCTGGGTTTCCGATGCTGGGTTTGCGGTGCTGGGTTTACGGTGCTGGGTTTACGGTGCTGGGTTTACGATGCTGGATTTACGGTGCTGGGTTTACGATGCTGGGTTTCCGATGCTGGGTTTACGGTGCTGGGTTTACGGTGCTGGGGTCACGGTGCTGGGTTTACGATGCTGGGTTTACGATGCTGGGTTTACGATGCTGGGTTTACGATGCTGGGTTTACGATGCTGGGTTTACGGTGCAGGGTTTACGGTGCTGGGTTACGGTGATGGGTTTACGATGCTGGGTTTACGGTGCTGGGTTTACGATGCTGGGTTTACGGTGCTGGGTTTATCGTGCGGGGTTTACGGTGCTGGGTTTACGGTGCTGGGTTTATCGTGCGGGGTTTACGGTGCTGGGTTTACGGTGCTGGGTTCACGGTGCTGGGTTTACGATGCTGGGTTTACGATGCTGGGTTTACGGTGCTGGGTTTACGGTGCTGGGTTTACGGTGCTGGGTTTACGATGCTGGGTTTACGATGCTGGGTTTACGGTGCTGGGTTTACGGTGCTGGGTTTACGATGCTGGGTTTACGGTGCTGGGTTTAGGTGCTGGGTTTACGGTGCTGGGTTTACGATGCTGGGTTTACGGTGCTGGGTTTACGGTGCTGGGTTTACGGTGCTGGGTTTACGATGCTGGGTTTACGATGCTGGGTTTACGATGCTGGGTTTACGGTGCAGGGTTTACGGTGCTGGGTTTACGATGCTGGGTTTACGGTGCTGGGTTTATCGTGCGGGGTTTACGGTGCTGGGTTTACGGTGCTGGGTTTGCGGTGCTGGGTTCACGGTGCTGGGTTTACGGTGCTGGTGTTACGGTGCTGGGTTTACGATGCTGGGTTCACGGTGCTGGGTTTATGGTGCTGGGTTTACGATGCTGGGTTTACGGTGCTGGGTTTACGATGCTGGGTTTACGGTGCTGGGTTTACGATGCTGGGGTCACGGTGCTGGGTTTACGATGCTGGGTTCACGGTGCTGGGTTCACGGTGCTGGGTTCACGGTGCTGGGTTTACGGTGCTGGGTTTACGATGCTGGGTTTACGGTGCTGGGTTTATGGTGCTGGGTTTACGATGCTGGGTTTACGGTGCTGGGTTTACGGTGCTGGGTTCACGGTGCTGGGTTTACGGTGCTGGGTTTACGGTGCTGGGTTTACGATGCTGGGTTTACGATGCTGGGTTTACGGTGCTGGGTTTACGGTGCTGGGTTTACGGTGCTGGGTTTACGGTGCTGGGTTTACGGTGCAGGGTTTACGATGCTGGGTTTACGGTGCAGGGTTTACGGTGCTGGGTTTACGGTGTTGGGTTTACGGTGCTGGGTTTACGGTGCTGGGTTTACGGTGCTGGGTTTACGGTGCAGGATTTACGATGCTGGGTTTACGGTGCAGGGTTTACGGTGCTGGGTTTACGGTGCTGGGTTTACGGTGCTGGGTTTACGGTGCTGGGTTTACGGTGCAGGGTTTACGATGCTGGGTTTACGGTGCTGAGTTTACGGTGCAGGGTTTACGATGCTGGGTTTACGGTGCAGGGTTTACGGTGCTGGGTTTACGGTGTTGGGTTTACGGTGCTGGGTTTACGGTGCTGGGTTTACGGTGCTGGGTTTACGGTGCTGGGTTTACGGTGCTGGGTTTACGGTGCTGGGTTTACGGTGCAGGGTTTACGGTGCGGGGTTTACGATGCTGGGTTCACGCTGCTGGGTTTACGGTGCTGGGGTTACGGTGCTGGGTTTACGGTGCTGGGTTTACGGTGCAGGGTTTACGATGCTGGGTTTACGGTGCAGGGTTTACGGTGCTGGGTTTACGGTGCTGGGTTTACGGTGCAGGGTTTACGGTGCTGGGTTTACGGTGCTGGGTTTACGGTGCTGGGTTTACGATGCTGGGTTTACGGTGCTGGGTTTACGGTGCTGGGTTTACGGTGCAGGGTTTACGATGCTGGGTTTACGGTGCAGGGTTTACGGTGCTGGGTTTACGGTGCTGGGTTTACGGTGCTGGGTTTACGGTGCAGGGTTTACGATGCTGGGTTTACGATGCTGGGTTTACGGTGCTGGGTTTACGGTGCTGGGTTTACGATGCTGGGTTTGCGGTGCTGTGTTTACGGTGCTGGGTTTACGGTGCTGGGTTTACGGTGCTGTGTTTACGGTGCTGGGTTTACGGTGCTGGGTTTACGGTGCTGGGTTTACGATGCTGGGTTTACGGTGCTGGGTTTACGGTGCTGGGTTTACGGTGCTGGGTTTACGGTGCTGTGTTTACAGTGCTGGGTTTACAGTGCTGGGTTTACGATGCTGGGTTTAAGGTGCTGGGGTCACGGTGCTGGGTTTACGGTGCTGGGTTTACGATGCTGGGTTTACGGTGCTGGGTTTACGGTGCTGGGTTTACGGTGCTGGGTTTACGGTGCTGGATTTACGGTGCTGGGGTCACGGTGCTGGGGTCACGGTGCTGGGTTTACGGTGCTGGGTTCACGATGCTGGGTTTACGCTGCTGGGTTTACGGTGCTGGGTTTACGGTGCTGGGTTTACGGTGTTGGGTTTACGATGCTGGGTTTACGGTGCTGGGTTTACGGTGTTGGGTTTACGATGCTGGGTTCACGGTGCTGGGTTTACGGTGCTGGGTTTACGGTGCTGGGTTTACGGTGCTGGGTTTACGGTGCTGGGTTTACGATGCTGGGTTCACGGTGCTGGGTTTACGGTGCGGGGTTCACGGTGCTGGGTTTACGATGCTGGGTTTACGGTGCTGGGTTTACGATGCTGGGTTCACGGTGCTGGGTTTACGGTGCGGGGTTCACGGTGCTGGGTTTACGGTGCTGGGTTTACGGTGCTGTGTTTACGATGCTGGGTTTACGGTGCTGGGTTCACGGTGCTGGGTTTACGGTGCTGTGTTTACGATGCTGTGTTTACGATGCTGGGTTTACGGTGCTGGGTTCACGGTGCTGGGTTCACGGTGCTGGGTTCACGGTGCTGGGTTTACGGTGCTGGGTTTACGGTGCTGGGTTTACGATGCTGGGTTTACGGTGCTGGGTTCACGGTGCTGGGTTTACGGTGCGGGGTTCACGGTGCTGGGTTTACGGTGCTGGGTTTACGGTGCTGGGTTCACGGTGCTGGGTTTACGGTGCTGGGTTTACGGTGCTGGGTTTACGGTGCTGGGTTTACGGTGCTGGGTTTACGGTGCTGGGTTTACGGTGCTGGGTTTACGGTGCGGGGTTTACGGTGCTGGGTTTACGGTGCTGGGTTTACGGTGCTGGGTTTACGATGCTGGGTTTACGGTGCTGGGTTTACGGTGCTGGGTTTACGATGCTGGGTTTACGGTGCTGGGGTCACGGTGCTGGGGTCACGGTGCTGGGTTTACGGTGCTGGGTTTACGGTGCTGGGTTTACGATGCTGGGTTTACGATGCTGGGTTTACGGTGCTGTGTTTACGATGCTGGGTTTACGGTGCTGGGTTTACGGTGCTGGGTTTACGATGCTGGGTTTACGATGCTGGGTTTACGGTGCTGGGTTTACGATGCTGGGTTTACGGTGCTGCGTTTACGATGCTGGAATGGTCGGAATGGCCTATCTCTTCCATACCTATCAGTGATGTTGTTTGCATAGTTGGTGTTTGGTGAGTTTTTGATTGAGGTTCAGTGACCGCCTCACAGTAAACACGCTCTCATTTACCTCTTCTTCATTTTAGGTTCATATAAGACATGTCCAACCCAAATTGGCTCCCCCCACGGCAGACTGATGACTCTGGACATGTACCAGCCAGAGTCGAGACCATGGCATCAATCGCCACCCCCAGCATTTCCGTGTCCACTCAACAAACACCAAAGAAATTTGCACCCGTGGTGGCTCCGAAACCCAAGTTTAACCCCTACAAACAGAATGGGCAGGCCCTTGGACAGGTGGGGCCCGAAGGTAAGTTAATCAGGGATCAAACACCGCTACAAAAACTCAACTACGTGTACAACTTGATGTTGGCGGTGCAGGATAGACGTAAAGTTTTTATTCATTCTTGGGATATGAGTATCAGTGGCTGTGCCAGCATTTAATTGCCATCCCGAATTGCCCCGTGAGAAGGTGGTGGTGAGTGGCCTTCTTGAACCACTGCAGTCCCTGTGGTGTAGGTACACCCGCTGTGCTGTTATGGAGGGAGTTCCAGAATTTTGACCCAGCGACAGTGAAGGAACGGCCGATATGGTGAGTGACTTGGAGGGGAACCTCCAGGTGGTCGGGTACCCAGGAATCTGCTAGCCTTCTCCACCTAGATTGTAGAGATGGTGGGTTTGGAAGGTGCTGTCGAAGGAGCTTTGGTGCAGTGCATTGGCCCAAAGTGCCGATCCACCTGCTCCCTGTTTTTGGAGGCCAGAACTAATCAGCACCCAGCTGGTTTAGCACAGGGCTAAATCGCTGGCTTTTAAAGCAGACCAAGGCAGGCCAGCAGCGCGGGTTCAATTCCCGTACCAGCCTCCCCGAACAGGCGCCGGAATGTGGCGACTAGGGGCTTTTCACAGTAACTTAATTGAAGCCTACTTGTGACAATAAGCGATTTTCATTTTTCAGCTAGGATCTGCTCAGCGAGGCAGGGAGATCCCTGGAGCCAATTCCAGAGCCAGTTCCTCTGATCTCCCTCCCCTCCCCTCCCCTCCCCTTTCCCTCTCCTACCCTTTGCCATCTTTACCTCACCTTCCTTTCCTGCTTTTTTCCTTCATTCTCTGGCCAGAATTAATTGCTGTTACCTCATTGTCCTCAACTGAGTGGTTTGTTCATTGCTGTGGATCTGGAATCACATATCACAGTGGTTAGCACTGTTGCTTCACAGCGCCTGGGTCCCAGGTTCGATTCCCGGCTTGGGTCACTGTCTGTGTGGAGTCTGCACGTTCTCCCTGTGTCTGCGTGGGTTTCCTCCGGGTGCTCCGGTTTCCTCCTACAAGTCCCGGAAGACGTGCTGTTGGGTGAATTGGACATTCTGAATTCTCCCTCTGTGTACCCGAACAGGCGCCGGAATGTGGCGACTAGGGGATTTTCACAGTAACTTCATTGCAGGGTTAATGTAAGCCTACTTGTGACAATAATAAAGATTATTATTATTATTATGTAGGCGGATCTTGGGAAGGACAGCCGGGATTTAATGAACCAGATGGGTTTGCAAGACAAAAGATTCACTGAGTGTCTTTAAGACAGAGATGGATAGGTTCTTGATTAACAAGGGGGTCGGGGGTTATGGGGAGAAGGCAGGAGAATGGGGATGGGAAAATATCAGCCATGATTGAATGGCGGAGCAGACTCGATGGGCCGAGTGGCCTAATTCTGCTCCTATGTCTCATGGTTTCTGATCTTATAGATTTGTGGTGGCCATTACTGAGACGTACTTTTAAATCCCAAATTTATTTCACTAATTCACAAAATGACAGAATTGTTCCATCCGAGGAAAGGGTTATTCTGCCTGTCCTATCACCACTGGCTGTTGGAATCAGCTACGTATCTGATGTCTTTTCCCCATCGGGTTAATAATCCAATTCTCTCTTGAATGTCTTGATTGAACCTGCCTCCACCATCATCTCAGGCAGTGTATTGCAGCTCTTACCACTCGCTGAGTACAGAAGTGTTTTCTTATGTCGCTATTGCTACTTTTGCAAATAAGCTTAAATCTCTGTCCCCTCATTCTCCATCCTTCAACCAGTTTCTCTCTATCGCCTCTGTCCAGATCCTTCATGACTTTGAACACCTCTATCAAATCTCCTGTCAACCTTCCCTTCTCCAAACAGAACATTCATAACTTTTCCAATCCATCCTCAACCCTGGAACCATTCTCGTCAATCTTTTCTGTGTGCAATCTAATTCCTTCACCTCCTTCCTAAAGTGTTGTGCTCAGAACTGGACACAGCACTCCAGCTGATACCCGACCAGTGTCTTATAGAAGTTCAGCATAACCTCCTCGCTCTTGTATTCTGTGCCCCTATTAATAAAGCCCAGGATACTCTCTGCTTTATTGACTGCTCTCTCCACCTGTCCTGCCACTTCAATAACTTATGCACATATCCACCCAGGTCTCTCTAATACTGTCCCCCTTTAGAATTGTACCTTTTATTTTATATTGTCTCCCCATGTTCTTCCTACCAAAATGAATCAACACTTCTCCACATTGAACTTCATCTGGCACCTGTCCGCCCATCCAACCAACTTATCTGTGTCCCTCTGAAGATCCACACTGTCCTCCCCACAGTTCACAATGCTTCCCAGTGTTCGATCATCTGTAAATTCTGAAATTGTGCCCTGTGCACCAAGGTCTAGGACACTAATATATTTCAGGAAAAGCAAGGGTTCCAAATGAATTGAAATTCTTTGTGGTGGGATTTTGAACTTCATAGAATCATAGAATTTACAGTGCAGGAGGCCATTCGGCCCATCGCGCCTGCACCGGCTCTTGGAAAGAGCACCCTACCCAAGCCCACACCTCCACCCTATCCCCATAATCCAGTAACCCCACCCAACACTAAGGGCAATTTTGGACACTAAGGGCAATTTATCACGGCCAGTCCACCTAACCTGCACATCTTTGGACTGTGGGAGGAAACCGGAGCACCCGGAGGAAACCCACGCAGACACGGGGAGAACGTGCAGACTCCACACAGACAGTGACCCAAGCCGGGAAGCGAACCTGGGACCCTGGAGCTGCGAAGCAACAGTGCTAACCACTCTGCTACCGTGCTGCCAGAAAGCAGATCTCCGGATTGTTAGCCCAGTAACTTTGCAGCTTGCTGCTGTTCTGCACGGCCTCTTTTACACATTGGACCAGTGAAGATCCTGAAATGATCACTATTTTTATTCCAATGTCATTATTTTGATTGTTGGAGGTAAATGTTGGTGGCTATCACTGAGTAAAGTGCTATCTAATTATAGACGGTTGCTCAGCAAAGTTGGATTGTATTTCTAGTCTTGTGTGATACGAGAGCTGAGTACTGACTGACAGCAGGCTACATCAGTGCACCGGACATTGATATGTAAACACTGCAGCTAATGGTTCAAATATGTTCATGGAGAATTCTCAAATTTTGCAAATAACCAGGTTCATTTAAAAAAAAGCTGTTGACATGCCAGCAATGAGGTCCTCACCTCAATGAGGTCCTCACCGAAGGTTCTGACGATTCCAGTGAATAAAACTTGCATTTCTAGAGCACCTTTCATGTCCGAGGTTGAAAATGAAAATGAAGAAATGTGGCAGCTATTTTTCACACAGCAAGATCCGATGAACAGCAATCTGAAAATGACCAGATAGTCTGTTTTTTAAATGTTGGTTGAGAGACAAATTTTGTCCCTGACACCGGGGAGAACTGCTGTTGTTGAAAATCGTGGCCGCCAGGACTTTCACATCCAGCTGAGAGAGCCGTGGGGGCAGCAATTTAACATCGCATCCAAAAGACCTCGAACAAACCGCACAGTGGTTAGCACTGCTGCGTCACAGCGCCAGGGATCTGGGCCAGCACAGGGTTAGATCTGCTGCCTCACAGCGCCAGGGACACAGAGTGGTACGGTGGCAGAGTGGTTAACACTGCTGCCTCCCAGCTCCAGGGTCCCAGGTTCGATTCCCGTCTTGGGTCACTGTCTGTGCGGAGTCTGCACGTTCTCTCCGTGTCTGCGTGGGTTTCCTCCGGGTGTAGGGTGCTCTTTACAAGGGCCGATTCAGACTCGATGGGCAGAATGGCCTCCTTCTGCACTGTAAATTCTATGAAACTGAATGTGGGCGATTCTCCGATATGGAGGCCAAGTGTTTGCGCCGAGGTGAAGGCCGTCGCGTTTCACGACGGCGCAAACAGGGCCCGAGCGCGACCTATTCTGGCCCCACAGGGGGCCAGCACGGCACTGGAGCAGTTCACGCCGCTCCAGTGTCCTTACGCGGTGCCAAATGGGCGCCGCGCCAACCCGCGCATGCGCGGGGAACGTCTTACGCACGCCGGTCCCTCACCAACATGGAGCCGGTGTTCTGGGGCCGCGCGCGGAAGGACGTAGGCCCGGGGGGGGGAGGCCGGCCCACCGATCGCTGGGCCCCAACCGTGGGCCAGACCCCATCGGAGGCCATCCCGGTGAAGGAGCCCCATCCCTCCCCCACAGGCCGCCCCCCCAGCGTTCCCGCAGAGTTCCCGCCAGCAGCCACCAGGGGTGGACGGCACCGGCGGGAACCTGTCGTATCGTAGCGGCCGCTCGGCTCTTCCGGGCCGGAGAATCGCCGCTCGCCGGGTCTCCGAGCGGCCCGGTGCGAATCGCCGCTCGCCGGGTCTCCGAGCGGCCCCGTGCGAATCGCCGCTCGCCGGGTCTCCGAGCGGCCCCGTGCGAATCGCCGCTCGCCGGGTCTCCGAGCGGCCCCGTGCGAATCGCCGCTCGCCGGGTCTCCGAGCGGCCCGGTGCGAATCGCGCGCCGCTGGTTCTGGGGGGGTGGGAGAAGCGCTTGCGGGGTTCGGGGCGGCTCCCCGGCGATTCACCCGCCGTGGGGGGGGGGGGGGGAAATAGCGCCCAATATGTTTTCTCGAGCTGGAAGTTCTTTTTTGAAACTGATACAAGGGGCAAGATTCTCCCCGACCCGGCGGGGTGGGGGGTCCCGGTGGGATGGAGGGCGTGAACCATTCCAGCATCGGGCCACCCCAAAAGTGCGGATACGCACCTTTAGGGGCCAAGCCCTCACCTTTAGGGGCGAGGCCCGCGCCGGAGTGGTTGCCGTCCCGCTGGCGGGAAAGGCCTTCGGCCGGTGGAAGTCCGCGCATTCGCGGGAGCGTCACCTGCTGCTGGCATCATCCCCGCGCATGCGCACGGGGGGTCACCTCCGCGTCGGTCATCGCGGAGGCTGTGACCGACGCGGAGGGGAAAGAGTGCCCCTGCGGCACAGGCCCGCCCGTGGATCGGTGGGCCCCGATCGCGGGCCAGGCCACTGTGGGGGCACCGCCCGGGGCCAGATCGCCCCACACGCCCCCCAGGACCCCGGAGCCCGCCCGTGCCGGCAGGTCCCGCTGGTAATGGAGGTGGTTTGATTCTCGCCGGCGGGACTGGCATTACAGCAGCGGGACTTCGGCCCATCGCGGGCTGGAGAATCGTCTGGGGGGGGGGGGGGGGGGTGTAGGGGGGGGTGTGGGGGGGGGGGTTTGTGGGGGGCCCGCCGACCGGCCGACCGGCGTAGCGAGATTCCCGTGGGTGGGATTCGCCGAAAACCGGTGCAATGGCCGGGACCCGACGCCAAAAACGGGGCGGATCACTCCAGCGTCGGGCCCCCCAAAATGGCGCAAAGTCTCCGGGCCCTATTGGGCTAGCAGCGGCATGACGCCATTCGCGACGGGGATGCACTGTGTCACTGATGCCGCGCGGCATCACAGCACAAAAGACGCCCCCCCCGGAAGACCCGACAAGATGGCCGCCCGCCATGCAGCCCCGAGGTTCCAGGACCACGACATCGAGGCGCTCCTGGACAGTGTGGAGGAGAGGAGGGAGTCCCTGTACCCCGGGCACGGCCGCAGGGTCGCCCCACGCCTCAGCCGGTGACTGTGGAGGGAGGTGGCAGAGGCCGTCAGCGCTGTGGCTCAAGAAGGTGAACGACCTCGTCAGGGATGCCAGGGTGAGTCCCCCCCCCCCCTCCCTGCCCGATGTGCGGCACACCCCCAGGTGAAACCAACCCTAACCCTAACCCAACTCTAACCCTAATGTGCTGCGCACCTCTGCAATGCAGGCGCAACCGATGGCGTGTATTCATAGACCTGTCTAACAATGTTGCCCTTTACCCCTGGCATCCACCCACCCACCCACCCGCCCCCCACAGGAGAAGCGCGCACACAACAATAGGGAGCATGTGAGGACTGGAGGGGGCCCAGCTGATGAGAGGCCACTGACCGAACATGAGGAATGGGCCCTGGAACTGGCTGGCGGACCTGAGGACCTGGAGGTTGCCGATGCAGAGGTCGGGGGCCCACCAGCAAGTGAGCCACCCACGGCCCGTCCCCATTCCCCCATATCCCCCCTCTCACATATCGCCCCTCTCCCATATCCCCCCACCCCATATCCCCCTCCCCATATCTCCCCTCCCCATATCCACCTTCCGCATATCCCCCCATATCCCCCCTCCCCATATCCCGCTCCCCATATCCCCCTCCCCATATCCCCCTCCCCAAATCCCCCCTCCCCAAATCCCCCCTCTCCCAAATCCCCCCTCCCCCATATCCCCCCTCCCCCATATCCCCCTCCTCCATATACCCCCTCCCCAATATCCCCCTCCCCATATCCCCCCTCCTCCATACCCCCCCTCCTCCATATCCCCCTCCCCATATCACCCCTCCTCCATATCCCCCCTCCTCCATATCCCCCCTCCTCCATATCCCCCTCCCCATATCCCCCCTCTCCCATATCCCCCCTCCCCATAATCTCCCCTCCCCCATATCTCCCCCTCCCCCATATCCCCTCTCCCCCAAATCCCCCATCACCGCCCGCGTGTCTAACCATGCATTCTGTCGCAGGACCAAACGTCGAGGCACCCGTCCCCGCGGATGCCGACCGCCCGCAGGACACCGCAGGGCGGCCACGAGAGAGGGACAGGCCCGGAGCAACAGGGAGACGACGCCCCTGTCTCGTGCGGGTGCAGCGACGCAGGCGTGTGACACCCAGCGACGAGGGGGGCAGCCACAGGCCCCCGTCGCAGCCGAGCCAGGACACCCCTACCCAGGACACCCCTACCCAGGAGACCCCTACCCAGGACACCCCCGCCCAGGAGACCCCTACCCAGGACACCCCCGCCCAGGACAGCCCTACCCAGGACACCCTTACCCAGGACACCCTTACCCAGGACAGCCCTACCCAGGACAGCCCTACCCAGGACAGCCCTACCCAGGACAGCCCTACCCAGGACAGCCCTACCCAGGACAGCCCTACCCAGGACACCCCTACCCAGGACACCCCCACCCAGGACACCCCTACCCAGGACACCCCCGCCCAGGACAGCCCCACCCAGGACACCCCTACCCAGGACACCCCCACCCAGGACAGCCCTACCCAGGACACCCTTACCCAGGACAGCCCTACCCAGGACAGCCCTACCCAGGACAGCCCCACCCAGGACAGCCCCACCCAGGACACCCCTACCCAGGACACCCCTACCCAGGACACCCCCGCCCAGGACAGCCCCACCCAGGACACCCCTACCCAGGACACCCCCACCCAGGACAGCCCTACCCAGGACACCCTTACCCAGGACAGCCCTACCCAGGAGACCCCTACCCAGGAGACCCCTACCCAGGACACCCCCACCCAGGACAGCCCTACCCAGGACACCCTTACCCAGGACAGCCCTACCCAGGACACCCCTACCCAGGACAGCCCTACACAGGACACCCCTGCCCAGGACACCCCTGCCCAGGACACCCCCGCCCTGGACACCCCTACCCAGGACACCCCCGCCCTGGACACCCCTACCCAGGACACCCCTACCCAGGACACCCCCGCCCAGGACACCCCCGCCCAGGACACCCCTACCCAGGACACCCCTACCCAGGACACCCCTACCCAGGACACCACCGCCCAGGACAGCCCTACCCAGGAGACCCCTACCCAGGAGACCCCTACCCAGGACACCCCTACCCAGGACACCCCTACCCAGGAGACCCCTACCCAGGAGACCCCTACCCAGGAGACCCCCGCCCAGGACAGCCCTACCCAGGACACCCCCACCCAGGACAGTGACACACAGGGGACGGGTGGATAGGAACCGCCACCCCAGAGTACCATGGACTCTGGGTTGGACGATGCTCATGATACAACGCCAATGCTGTCTCCAACACCCTCCACCATCGCAGAGACACTCACCTGGTTGGGCACTTTAGTGATGAGGCGTCTGGTACACTCACTGGTGCGCACAACACAGCCGTCCCGGTACAGCAGGTGGAGGTAGGAGCAGCAGAGGGGCCGGGAGGTCGGAGGGCATCCTGGTGCAAGCGAACATCTGCCGCCCAGACGGGTCCCGGGTTCCTGGAGTTACCGCACCCACCCATAGCCCTGATGCAGCCACTGAACCTGGGATGAAGGAAGAGGCTTGCAGCAGCTGCAGACACAGGTGGGGGAGTGCACCCGCGTCCAGGAGCTGGGAGTGGTGCCGGTCATGCGTGCCACCCAGGCCGACACCGCACGGTGGCGTCCGCGGTGGAGGCAATGGGTGCGATGGTGTCAGACATGGGGAGCAGTTTGCGAGGCCTGGGGCTTTCCGTGCAGGCGGCGTCTGTGGCCCAGGACATGGCTGCCCTCTCACAGGAGGCCATGAACCAGTGCCAGCGCCAGATGGCAGAGGCGCACAACACCATGGCCCAGTCTCTGCAGGCCATCGCTGAGGGCATCGGCGCCATTGCCCACGTGCTAGCCGGCGTCGCACAGCCACAGACAGGGATGGCCAACTTCCTGAGCTCCATGGCTGCAATCGATACCAGCACTGGCCTCCAGGACTGGCAGCGCCACGTGTCGGGGGGCCGTCGGATGGCCGGTCCGTTCGCACCCCCAACCCATGTAGAGGCCTGGGGGCCATTGGGCACCCCGAGGGAGGAGGAGGTGCTGGGGCCCGTCCCTGGTCCCCCTGTAGGGAAGGTCCAGGAACACTGCAGCACCTCGGACCCCCCCCCCCCCCCCCTCTCCGTCCCCGGTGCATCTGGTGGGCAACGGGCAGGACAGGCTGGCAGCTCACCACCCCAGTCGCCCGAGCCGCAGCCTGGCCCATCTAGGCCAGGCCGCCCCAGGAAATGGCCACCAAAGGGATCCAGTGTCAGAGGGCAGGAATCGCAGGAGTCCACCTCCAGTTCTGCTGTACCGTCTGGGGAACCACGTAGACATAGTCAAAGGGCACGTAAGGCCAAACAATTAGACTGAGTAAGTTGGCACGGGTGCAGGGCACAGACGGGTTTTAGGGGCTAGGGCACGTGTATGGACTGTTTGTTATTAAAATCACTTTCACACCTACGGAAGCTGCCTTTGTGCTCTGTCCGAAGCTTGCGGGGGTGTCATGTACGTTGAGTGCCAGTGTGTGTGAAGGGTGGTCTTACGTCGGCCCCAGGTGAGTGTGCCCCCCCCTCCCCCTGGGCCGCCCTCGCCATCCCCCCGGGCAGAGGACGGGACTGTGCGCTGCAGTGTCACAGCCGCATGCAGGGATGGTCCGGGTGGATGGTGTTTTTGTGGCCATGGGTCAGACATCGTCCAACGATGTGGAGCCAGGAGCTCACCGCAGGGCGGGTTGTCATCATCCTCCATGGCCTGCAATAGACACGCGTCCACCCGCAACTGTGTGAGCCCGGCCGTTGTGCCGCAGGTGGATCGGCAATGGGGGGGGTGGTGTGCATGCGGGTGGGGTGGGTGTGGTTGGGGGAGGTGGGTGAGGGTGTTGGTGCTGGGTGGGTGGGGAGGGGTGAGGGTGTTGGTGGTGGGTGAGGGGGGTGAGGGTGGTCGGGTGTTGCCATGGTGTGCGGTCTGTGGCCATACTACCCGATTCCCACGCCCATCTAGTCAGTGAACCAGGCGGCTATCAGTCTGTCCCGTGCCCGCTGGCCCAGCCGGTAACGGTGGACAGCCACCCGCCCATGTCTAGCCCGTCTGCCCTGACCATTGCCCCCATCCCCCTCATCTGAGGAGGACTGCGCCTCTTCCTGCTGTTCCTCCACTCCCCCATCCTCTGCCTGCGGAACATCGCCCCTCTGCTGGACTATGTTGTGCAGGACGCAGCACACCACAATGATGCGGCCGACCCTATCTGGCGGGTACTGGAGGGCCCCCCCAGAGAGGTCCAGGCACCTGAAATGCATCTTCAGCACGCCAAAGCACCTCTCTATCACTCCCCTTGTCGCTACATGGGCATCATTGTAGCGGTTCTCCGCCTCATTGCGTGGCCTCCGTATAGGCGTCATCAGCCACAACCGCAACGGGTAACCACTGTCGCCCAGCAACCAGCCCCTCAGCCGAGGGTGGCGTCCCTCGTACATGCTGGGGATGGATGACCGCGACAACATGTGTGAGTCATGAACACTTCCCGGGTACCGGGCGCAGACGTGCAGGATCATCATGCGGTGGTCACAGACCACCTGGATGTTCATGGAATAGGTCCCCTTCCTATTGGTGAACACGGCCCTGTTATCTGCAGGTGGCCGCACGGCGACGTGCATCCCATCGATCGCGCCCTGGACCATGGGGAATCCGGCCACGGCAGAGAAGCCCACGGCTCGGGCATCCTGGCTGGCCCGGTCCACAGGGAAGCGGATGTAACGGTGCGCCATGGCATAAAGGGCGCCTGTCACTGCCCGGATGCACCTGTGCACCGATGTCTGCGAGGTGCCGGACAGGGCCCCACCTGGCGCCTGGAATGACCCCGTTGCATAAAAGTTCAGGGCCACCGTAACCTTGACGGACACGGGGAGAGGGTGTCCCCCCCCCCCCCCCCCCCGCACAGTGCACGCGGTGCCAGGTGTGCCAGCAGGTGGCAGATGTGTGCCACAATTTCCCGGCTCATCCGGAGTCTCCTCCTGCATTCCCGGTCCGTGAGGTCCTGGTACGACGAACGGGCCGGTACACACGGGGCCTCCTCGGGTGTCTCCGTCGCCGTGGCACCGCGATGTCCTTCTCCCCCTCCTCGTGTTCCTCCTCCACTACGTGCTCCGCGTGCTCCTCCTCCTCCTCCGGGGCAACATGGAGAATAGTGGCTGCCGTCACGGCGGCCAACATCGCTGGCTGATCAGAAAATATGACGCCATGCGCGGGGGTGGGGGGGTGAGACAACATGTCATCATTGCCCCCCCCCCCCCCCCCCCCCCCGCAGCCAGGTGCTGTGGGCTGCATGGGTGCGGCTGTTGGAGGATGGCACCTGGCCAGGCGGACGACCTCCCCCCGCCCGGCACTCTTCCCCCCCCCCCCTCCTCGGCACTCACCCCCCCTCCCCGGCACTCTTCCCCCCCCTCCCCGGCACTCTCCCCCCACCCCCTCCCCGACACTCACCCCCCCCTCCCCGGAACTCGCCCTCCCCCCCTCCCCGGCACTCTCCCCCCCCCACTCCCCGGCATTCACCCCCCCCCTCCCCGGAACTCGCCCTCGCCCCCCCTCCCCCCCTCCCCGACACTTACCCCCCCTCCCCGACACTCACCCCCCCCTCCCCGGCACTCTCCCCCCTCCCCGGCACTCTCCCCCCCCTCCCCGGCACTCTCCCCCCCTCCCCGGCACTCTCCCCCCCTCACCGACACTCACCCACCCACCCCCCCCCCCCTCCCCGGCACTCGCCCCCCCCCCTCCCCGGAACTCGCCCTCGCCCCCCCTCCCTCCCCTCCCCGACACTTACCCCCCCTCCCCGACACATTCCCCCCCCTCCCCGGCACTCACCCCCCCCTCCCCGGCACTCACTTCCCTCCCCGGCACTTTCTCTCCCCCCCTCCCCGGCACTTTCTCTCCCCCCCTCCCCGGCACTTTCTCTCCCCGGCACACTCCCCCTCCCCGGTACTCTCCCCTCCTCCCCGGCACTTGCTCTCCCCCCCCGCCCTGGCACTCTTCCCCCCCCCCCCCTCCCCGGCACTCTCCCCCCCCCTCCCCGACACTCACCCCCAGCCCACCCACCCACAGGCCCCCTCCCCCCCACACACAGAATGCGGCCACGCCGTCACTTCTCCTGCGGCCACCCCCCACGCCGTGACCTACCTCCACGCTGTATGGTGTCAACCATCAGCACTAGATGACTCTGTTATATTGGCCAACCGGCCGGGAAAATAGGGGCAGCCCCGGGGTCCATAGCGTCGCGCCGGCCCCCGCCATTCACCGAGGATTGACACCCCGCTGACCTTTCAGCGTTCGGAGACTTTGGGAGACGGTGGGGGCGGGATTCACGCTGCCCCCCCCCCCCCCCCCCCCGGCGATTCTCCGACCCGGCGGGAGGTCGGAGAATCTCGCCCAAGGTGTCTTCATATCCTGAGGAAATGTCAGCAGAGGGTGAACGGAGTTGAGATATTGTTGGTGTAAGATTCTGCAGCTGTCAGGTAGGCCAGTGTTGTGCACGGCAAGAACATTACACACATCCACGTTGCTCAGTCAATATCAGGGCCGACTCCCTGTGTCTGTGTTCGCTGCCAGGCAGGATGCTGGGTGCAAAACTATCCACTAATTACTGTAATCAGGGTCACTAGATGGAGAAGTGATTCATAGTAACTTAGCAACTGCATGAGAATGATATGAAATGACTGAAATGGTTAGCTTGATCAGGAAAATTAAGCAGAGGAGAGGATTCTAAAGGAGGAACGCTGGCTATTCACTCTGCGATCTCAGAGTCCCATCAGTATAGAAACCAAACAGGAGAGAGAAACACTTTCGAATTGAAGGTGTTCATTTGGTTCCGAATGAATTTCAGTTGCTGGGACATTAGAGCAAAGCCAAAGGCAGTGGAGCTGTTTCACTTCTGGAGAAGGTTTGGAGCTTGCAGATTCCTGATGTGATGTAGGGATTGCTGCGCTCATTTACAGGGAATCCTTTCAATGAGGTGGTGCCTTCAACATGGTGGCACATTGCAAATACTGTACAAATGGACGATGTTTCTAAAGCTCTGAATCATAAACAATTTACCAGAACCTTTCCTGCAACTCTCCAAGACAAAATCCAGTTATTTTTATAAGCACCATTTTACTCCACTCCCCCCTACCCTGCTCCCTGCTACATCACTCCGTCTTGATCTGCTCCCTGCTACTCCACTCCCTCCTCCTCTGCTCTGGGCTACATCGCTCCGTCCATCTCTGCTCCCTGCTACTCCACTCCCTCCTACCCCACTCCCTGCTACTCCACTCCCCCCTCCTCTGCTCTGGGCTACATCGCTCCGTCCATCTCTGCTCCCTGCTACTCCACTCCCTCCTACCCCACTCCCTGCTACTCCGCTCCCTCCCACTCCACCCCTGCTTCTCTGCTCTGTCTTACTCCGCTGTCTGCTACCCCACTGCCTGCTACTCCGCTCCCTGCTACTCTGCTCTCTGCTACTCCGCCGCCTGCTACTCCGCTCTCTGCTGCACCGCTCCCTGCTACTCCGCTCTCTGCTACTCCGCTCCCTGCTGCACCACTCCCTGCTACTCCGCTCTCTGCTACTCCGCCGCCTGCTACTCCGCTCTCTGCTGCACCGCTCCCTGCTACTCCGCTCCCTGCTACTCCGCTCTCTGCTACTCCGCTCCCTGCTACTCTGCTCTCTGCTACTCCGCTCTCTGCTACTCCGCTCTCTGCTACTCCGCTCCCTGCTACTCTGCTCTCTGCTACTCCGCACTCTGCTACTCCACTCTCTGCTACTCCGCTCCCTGCTACCCGCTCTCTGCTACTCCGCTCCCTGCTACTCCGCCGCCTACTACTCCGCTCCCTGCTACCCCGCTCTCTGCTACTCCGCTCCCTGCTACTCCACTCCCTGCTACTCCGCCGCCTGCTACTCCGCTCCCTGCTACCCCGCTCTCTGCTACTCCGCTCCCTGCTACTCTGCCGCCTGCTACTTCGCTCCCTGCTACTCTGCTCCCTGTTACTCCGCCACCTGCTACTTCGCTCCCTGCTACTTCGCTCCCTGCTACTCCGCTCTCTGCTACTCCGCTCCCTGCTACTCCGCCGCCTGCTACTCCGCTCCCTGCTACTCCGCTCTCTCCTAGTCTGCTCTCTGCTACTCTGCTCTCTGCTACTCCGCCGCCTGCTGCTCCGCCGCCTGCTCCTCTGCTCTCTGCTACTCCGCTCTCTGCTACTCCGCCGCCTGCTACTCCGCTCCCTGCTACTCCGCTCCCTTCTACTCCGCTCCCTGCTACTCCGCTCCCTGCTACTCCGCTCCCTGCTACTCCGCTCTCTGCTACCCCACTGCCTGCTACTCCGCTCTCTGCTACTCTGCTCCCTGCTACTCCGCTCCCTCCTGTCTGCTCCCTCCACTTCACTACCTACATCTGCTCCCTATAAACACAAACGCACACACACACACAAACCCACACACAAACACGTCACGCTGTTTGTGAGGGTTTATTGTGTGTACATTAGTTGCCATGTTTCCTTCATTACTACTGTGACAACACTTCAAAAACTGTGCCGAGCCTCTGTGATATCTAGATGTGCTGGCAGGCACGATATAAATACAGTTCCTTCTTTTCTCATTGACTTTCTCAAGTTCTGTGTCAGCCTCTTGAATTCTCTTCCTCTGAATATGATCTGATTTAGATTGGAGCATGTTTGATGCTTTCAGTGTTGTTTGAAATTCGCTGGCCTGCTGAATAAGCTGTGTCCCTTACCGCAATAAAGGAGACATCACAGAAAGGCACGTGGACCTGGCGAGGACGCGCGGTTCAGGTTATTAGTTAGTTTGGATGTGCAACACGATAATCAGGCTTCGGTCGTGCCATCTTGAGTTAAATGGACCTGGGCTGATGTCCTGCTTCTGTGAGGACCGATGTGGGTTTCATCTGGAGTTGAATGGTTTTGGCCAGCTCAGCATATTCTGGTCTTTGACGATAGTGTGGTTTCCGATGTTTAATGTACTACATTGAGCAAAGTTCCCTGGCTGTTTTCCATACAACTAAAAATAACTAGAGGTCATTGGTAATGACTCAATTCAGGAAATAAAACTATATACAAACTCTCTTCCTGAAAATCTTGCACAGAATCGATTGCAAGAGGTTTCCGGCCACTGGCCATGTTTGAGCAACTCTTTGAAGGATAAAGACTGGAGGTTAGTCCGAGAAAGACATTAGAAAAAGAAGCCTTGGAAACAATGTAAGACCCTCCTGTGTCCAACAGCGAATGGCTGGCCTGAGAACTGGGTAACATTCAGGAATGGAAACGTATTGTGCTGATTAGTTACAATTAGATTTGAACTGTCATATCTGTTATTCAGGACAGCGATTTTCATCAGAAGGTTCTCAAGAAAACTTTTCATTTTCAAATAATAAAGTATGCAGATTCAGTTGAAGGCGGCTGGATGGATCGTGGCTGAGATTTAGCCTTTAACACTTTTCATCTTTTCTAATAAGAGAGACATAGAACATAGAAAAATACAGCACAGAACAGGCCCTTCGGCCCACGATGTTGTGCCGAACCTTTGTCCTAGATTAATCATAGATTATCATTGAATTTACAGTGCAGAAGGAGGCCATTCGGCCCATTGAGTCTGCACCGGCTCTTGGAAAGAGGACCCTACCCAAACTCAACACCTCCACCCAACACCAAGGGCAATTTTGGACACTAAGGGCAATTTATCATTGGCCAATCCACCTAACCTGCACATCTTTGGACTGTGGGAGGAAACCGGAGCACCCGGAGGAAACCCACGCACACACGGGGAGGATGTGCAGACTCCGCACAGACAGTGACCCAAGCCGGAATCGAACCTGGGACCCTGGAGCTGTGAAGCAATTGTGCTATCCACAATGCTACCGTGCTGCCCTTAAGAACAAATAAATCTACACTATATCATTTTACCGTAATCCATGTACCTATCCAATAGCTGCTTGAAGGTCCCTAATGTTTCCGACTCAACTACTTCCACAGGCAGTGCATTCCATGCCCCCACTACTCTCTGGGTAAAGAACCTACCTCTGATATCCCTCCTATATCTTCCACCTTTCACCTTAAATTTATGTCCCCTTGTAATGGTTTGTTCCACCCGGGGAAAAAGTCTCTGACTGTCTACTCTATCTATTCCCCTGATCATCTTATAAACCTCTATCAAGTCGCCCCTCATCCTTCTCCGTTCTAATGAGAAAAGGCCTAGCACCCTCGACCTTTCCTCGTAAGACCTCCTCTCCATTCCAGGCAACATCCTGGTAAATCTCCTTTGCACCTTTTCCAAAGCTTCCACATCCTTCCTAAAATGAGGCGACCAGAACTGTACACAGTACTCCAAATGTGGCCTTATCAAAGTTTTGTACAGCTGCATCATCACCTCACGGCTCTCATGTTGCTGATGTGGTCACAGGTTAAACGCGATGGGCAAGATTCTCCGATGGCGAGTCAGAGAGTCCGCGCCATTGTGAAATCCATCGCGATGCCGCCGACAGCACGATTCAGGCCCCGAAAAGGGGCCAGCAGCGGGGCCGCCAGAGCGGGGCCGCCATCGCGCGACGCCCGGATGACGCGGCGCTGCATCATTTTATGTGCGCGATCCACGCACAGGCCCCGACACAGAGAGATGGCTGCGCCCCGCCGTGCCGTCTCCAGGTTCCGGGACAATGACCTGGAGACACTGCTGGACACAGTGGGAGAGCGGAGGGCGATCCTGTGCCCAAGACGTGGCCCCCGGCACCCGGCCAACGCAGTCAGGCGCAGCTGGCGTGATGTGGGCATCGCCGTTAGTGCTGTGGGGCACAGCCCCCGCTCGGGAGAGCAGTGCCACACAAAGCTCCACAACCTCTCGAGGGCATCCAGGGTAAGTACCCCGAGAGTTCCCCCGGGCCACACCCCCCTCCCCGGGCCACACACCCCCTCCCCCGGGCCACCCACCCCCTCCCCCGGGCCACACACCCCCTCCCCCGGGCCACACACCCCCTCCCCGGGCCACACACCCCCTCCCCGGGCCACACCCCCCCTCCCCGGGCCACACACCCCCTCCCCGGGCCACACACCCCCTCCCCCGGGCCACACACCCCCTCCCCGGGCCACACACCCCCTCCCCGGGCCACACCCCCCCTCCCCGGGCCACACACCCCCTCCCCGGGCCACACACCCCCTCCCCCGGGCCACACACCCCCTCCCCCGGGCCACACACCCCCTCCCCAGGCCACACACCCCTCCCCCGGGCCACACACCCCCTCACCCGGGCCACACACCCCCTCCCCCGGGCCACACACCCCCTCCCCCGGGCCACACACCCCCTCCCCGGGCCACACCCCCCCTCCCCCGGGCCACACACCCCCTCCCCGGGCCACGCCTCCCTCCCCGGGCCACACCCCCCTCCCCAGGCCACACCCCCCTCCCCAGGCCACACCCCCCTCCCCAGGCCACACCCCCCTCCCCGGGCCACACCCCCTCCCCGGGCCACACACCCCTCCCCCGGGCCACACCCCCCCTCCCCGGGCCACACCCCCCTCCCCGGGCCACACCGCCCCTGACCAGGCCACACACCCCCTCCCCCGGGCCACACACCACCTGCCCCGGGCCACAACCCCCCTCCCCGGGCCACACCCCCCTCCCCGGGCCACACCCCCCTCCCCGGGCCACACCCCCCCCTCCCCCGGGCCACACCCCCCTCCCCGGGCCACACACCCCCTCCCCCGGGCCACACGCCCCCTCCCCCAGGCCACACATCCCCTCCCCCGGGCCACACACCCCCTCACCCGGGCCACACACCCCCTCCCCCGGGCCACACACCCCTCCCCAGGCCACACCCCCCTCCCCGGGCCACACCCCCTCCCCGGGCCACACCCCCCCTCCCCCGGGCCACACCCCCCTCCCCGGGCCACACCCCCCTCCCCGGGCCACACCGCCCCTGCCCAGGCCACACACCCCCTCCCCCGGGCCACACACCCCCTGCCCCGGGCCACAACCCCCCTCCCCGGGCCACACCCCCCTCCCCGGGCCACACCCCCCTCCCCGGGCCACACACCCCTCCCCCGGGCCACACACCCCCTCCCCCGGGCCCCACACACCCTCCCCCGGGCCACACACCCCCTCACCCAGGCCACACCCCCTCCCCCGGGCCACACACCCCCTCCCCCGGGCCACACACCCCCTCCCCCGGGCCACACACCCCCTCCCCGGGCCACACACCCCCTCCCCCGGGCTACACCCCCCTCCCCGGGCCACCCCCCCCTCCCCGGGCCACACCCCCCTCCCCGGGCCACACACCCCTCCCCCAGGCCACACACCCCCTCCCCCGGGCCACACACCCCCTCACCCGGGCCACACACCCCCTCCCCCGGGCCACACACCCCTCCCCAGGCCACACCCCCCTCCCCGGGCCACACCCCCTCCCCGGGCCACACACCCCCTCCCCCGGGCCACACACCCCCTCCCCGGGCCACACCCCCCTCCCCGGGCCACACACCCCTCCCCGGGCCACACCCCCCTCCCCGGGCCACACCGCCCCTGCCCAGGCCACACACCCCCTCCCCCGGGCCACACACCCCCTGCCCCGGGCCACAACCCCCCTCCCCGGGCCACACCCCCCTCCCCGGGCCACACCCCCCCTCCCCGGGCCACACCCCCCCTCCCCGGGCCACACACCCCTCCCCCGGGCCACACCCCCCTCCCCGGGCCACACACCCCCTCCCCGGGCCACACACCCCCTCCCCTGGGCCACACACCCCCTCCCCCGGGCCACACACCCCCTCCCCCGGGCCACACACCCCCTCCCCGGGCCACACACCCCCTCCCCGGGCCACACACCCCCTCCCCCGGGCTACACCCCCCTCCCCGGGCCACCCCCCCTCCCCGGGCCACACCCCCCTCCCCAGGCCACACCCCCCTCCCCAGGCCACACCCCCCTCCCCGGGCCACACCCCCCTCCCTGGGCCACACACCACCTCCCCCGGGCCACACCCCCCTCCCCGGGCCACACCCCCTCCCCGGGCCCCACCCCCCTTCCCGGGCCACACCCCCCCTGCCCAGGCCACACACCCCCTCCCCCGGGCCACACACCCCCTCCCCCGGGCCACAACCCCCCTCCCCGGGCCACACCCCCCTCCCCGGGCCACACACCCCCCCGGGCCACACCCCCCTCCCCCGGGCCACACCCCCCTCCCCCGGGCCATCCCCCCCCACCCCCGGGCCACACACCCCCTCCCCCGGGCCACACTCTCCCTACCCCGGGCCACACCCCCCCCCTCGGGCCACCCTCCCCCTCCCCCACCGCCTCACCACCACCACGTGGCGCTCGCCCCTCCCCCCAGCCCACAGAGGAGGAGGGGGAATCACGTACCCCACGACCCACATGGGCACCAACCCCCCCCTTGCGAGCTGCCATGTTGTGGTGCCCAGTGCCCCCCCTCCCCCGCCCCCCAGTCATAATGTTGCCAATGTCTTCGCGTCTTGCTGCTGACCCCCCCCCCCCACCCCCACCCCGCAGGATAAGACAGCCCACAATCGTCGTGAGTGTGCAAGAACCGGAGGGGGATCGCCTGTGCTGCACCCCCTCACCCTCCATGAGCAGAGGGCTCTGGACCTCGCTGGGGGAGCCGCCTCCCAGGAGGTAGCACCATGAAGATGGGCGGCACAGCACCAAGTGAGACTCCCCTTCCTGGCTACACTCCCTCAGCCCCTCACCTCCCACCTGCCCCCCCTCACACTGCCCCCTAACCCCCCTCACACTCCCTCCCTCACACTGCCCCCCTCACACTCCCCCCTCACACTGCCCCCCTCACACTCCCCCCTCACACTGCCCCCCCTCACACTCCCCCCTCACACTGCCGCCTCCACCCCCTTAACCCCCTCACACTCCCCCCTCACACTGCCGCCTCCACCCCCTAACCCCCCTCACACTCCCCCCCCACTCACACTGCCCCTCCACCCCCTAACCCCCCTCACACTCCCCCCTCACATTGCCCCCCTCACACTGCCCCCATCCCCCTCACGCTCCCCCCCTCACATTCCCCTCCTCACGCTGCCCCCTCCACCCCCTAACCCCCCTCACACTCCCCCCTCACACTGACCCCTCCACCCCCAACCCCCCCTCACAATCCCCCCTCACACTGCCCCTCCAACCCCTAACCCCCCTCACACTCCCCCCTCACACTGACCCCTCCACCCCCTAAGCCCCCCTCACACTCCCCCCTCACACTGCCCCCCTCACACTGCCCCCTCCACCCCCTAACCCCCCTCACACTGCCCCCCTCACTGCCCCCTCACACTGCCCCCTAACCCCCCTCACACTTCCCCCCTCACACTACCCCCCTCACACTGCCCCCTCCACCCCCTAACCCCCCCTCACACTCCCCCCACACTGCCGCCTCCACCCCCTAACCCCCCTCACACTCCCCCCCTCACACTGCCCCCTCCACCCCCTAACCCCCCTCACACTCCCCCCCTCACACTGCCCCCTCCACCCCCAACCCCCCTCACACTCCCTCCTAACACTGACCCCTCCACCCCCAACCCCCCCTCACACTCCCCCCTCACACTGCCCACTCCAACCCCTAACCCCCCTCACACTCCCCCCTCCACCCCCTAAGCCCCCCTCACACTCCCCCCTCACACTGCCCCCCTCACACTGCCCCCTCCACCCCCTAACCCCCCTCACACTGCCCCCCTCACTGCCCCCTCACACTGCCCCCTAACCCCCCTCACACTTCCCCCCTCACACTACCCCCCTCACACTGCCCACTCCAACCCCTAACCCCCCTCACACTCCCCCCTCCACCCCCTAAGCCCCCCTCACACTCCCCCCTCACACTGCCCCCCTCACACTGCCCCCTCCACCCCCTAACCCCCCTCACACTGCCCCCCTCACTGCCCCCCTCACACTGCCCCCTAAACCCCTCACACTCCCCCCCCCTCACACTCCCCCCCCTCACACTGCCCCCTCCATCCCCTAACCCCCCCTCCCACTCCCCCCACACTGCCTCCTCCACCCCCAACCCCCCCTCACACTCCCCCCACACTGACCCCTCCACCCCCTAACCCCCCTCACACTCCCCCCTCACACTGACCCCTCCACCCCCTAAACCCCCCTCACACTGCACCCCCTCACACTGCCCCCTCCACCCCCTAACCCCCCCTCACACTCCCCCCCCTCACACTGACCCCTCCACCCCCTAAACCCCCCTCACACTCCCCCCCCTCACACTGCCCCCTCCACCCCCTAACCCCCCCTCACACTCCCCCCACACTGACCCCTCCACCCCCTAACCCCCCTCACACTCCCCCCTCACACTGACCCCTCCACCCCCTAAACCCCCCTCACACTGCACCCCCTCACACTGCCCCCTCCACCCCCTAACTCCCCCTCACACCCCTCCCTCACACTGCCCCCTCCACCCCCTAACCCCCCTCACACTCCCCCCTCACACTGACCCCTCCACCCCCTAACCCCCCCTCACACTCCCCCCTCACACTGCCCCCCTCACACTGCCCCCTCCACCCCCTAACCCCCCTCACACTGCCCCCTCCACCCCCTAACCCCCCTCACACTGCCCCCCCTCACACTGCCCCCTCCACCCCCTAACCCCCCTCACACTCCCCCCTCACACTGCCCCCTCCACCCCCAACCCCCCCTCACACTGCCCCCCTCACACTGCCCCCTCCACCCCCTAACCCCCCTCACACTCCCCCCTCACACTGCCCCCTCCACCCCCTAACCCCTCCTCACTCTGCCCCCCTCACACTGCCCCCTCCACCCCTAACCCCCCTCACACTCCCCCCCTCACACTGCCCCCTCCACCCCCTAACCCCCCCTCACACTGCCCCCCTCACACTGCCCCTCCACCCCCTAACCCCCACTCACACTCCCCCTCACACTGCCCCCTCCACCCCCTAACCCCCCTCACACTCCCCCCTCACACTGCCCCCTCCACCCCCTAACCCCCCTCACACTGCCCCCTCCACCCCCTAACCCCCCTCACACCCCCCCCCTCACACTGCCCCCTCCACCCCCTAACCCCCCCTCACACTCCCCCCACACTGACCCCTCCACCCCCTAACCCCCCTCACACTCCCCCCTCACACTGACCCCTCCACCCCCTAAACCCCCCTCACACTGCACCCCCTCACACTGCCCCCTCCACCCCCTAACCCCCCCTCACACTCCTCCCTCACACTGCCCCCTCCACCCCCTAACCCCCTCACACTCCCCCCTCACACTGACCCCTCCACCCCCTAACCCCCCCAACACTCCCCCTCACACTGCCCCCCTCACACTGCCCCCTCCACCCCCTAACCCCCATCACACTCCCCCCTCACACTGCCCCCTCCACCCCCTAACCCCCCCTCACACTGCCCCCTCACACTGCCCCCTCCACCCCCTAACCCCCCTCACACTCCCCCCTCACACTGCCCCCTCCACCCCCTAACCCCCCCTCACACTGCCCCCCTCCACCCCCTAAACCCCCCTCACACTGCCCCCTCCACCCCCTAAACCCCCCCTCACACTGCCCCCTCCACCCCCTAACCCCCCCCTCACACTGACCCCACCACCCCCTAACCCCCCCCCTCACACTGCCCCCTCCACCCCCTAACCCCCCCTCACACTCCCCCCCCCCCCCCCCCCTCACACTCCCCCCCCCCCCCCCTCCCCCCCCTCACACCTGACTCCGCGGCTTTATTGTGTATTTCAGGGCCAGCCGCCGATCGTCCCGGAACGTCTCAGACAAGCCACTGCCGTCCAGGTCCACGTCCATCCGCACACAGGGACGCACGCCAGGGAGGGGAAGGAAGACGGACAGGAGGGCCCTCTTCCGAGGCCAGGGGACAGGAGACAGATGCACAGGGGTCCGACACAAACGACACTGACGAACACAGGACGGACAGTCAGGACACTGACGCCCAAGAGACGGACGAAGAGAGGACGGAGAGCCAGGACAGTGATGGACAGAGGACGGGGACTCTGGACAGTGACGGACAGAGGACAGGGGCTCTGGACAGTGACGGACAGAGGACGGACAGACCGGACACGGCCCCTCACATGGGCCGGGGACAACGTCCATGGGTGCAAGGCTCGACCCAGGAGACCCCAGACCTGGGGTCCGATGAGGACATGGACCTTGCGTCACTGCTGTCACCCACACCCTCCACCTTCGCGGACACACTCACCTCGGTTGGGCACATTAGTGAAGAGGCTTCTGGGACACTAACTGGTGCGCACCACACAGCCGAACCGGTACAGCAGGTGGAGGTCGGAGCAGCCGAGCGGCTGGACGGTCGGAGGGCAGGCCAGCCCCAGCACCCAGCTGCCGCCCAGACGGTTCCCGGGCTCCTGGACTTACCAGACCCACCCACAGACCTGATGTGTTTGGAAACCCAGGGAGTGGACAGCGGGATGACGGCCGCCTTCCAGCATCTGCAGACGCAGTTGGAGGAGTCCATCCGCGTCCAGGAGAAGGGAGTGGTGCCAGTTATGGCTGCCACCCAGGCTGACACCACACGGGTGGCACCCGCGGTGGAGACAATGGGGACAACAGTTTCGGCCATGGGTCAGGTTCTGCAAGGCGTGGGGCTTCATGTGCACGTGTCATCCATAGCCCAGTCCCAGCAGGACATGACCCAGTCTCAGCAGGCAATGGCCCAGTCCCAGCAGGCAATGGCCCAGTCCCAGCAGGCCATGGCCCAGTCCCAGCAGGCCATGGCCCAGTCCCAGCAGGTCATGGCCCAGTCTCAGCAGGCCATGGCCCAGTCCCAGCAGGCTAGGGCCCAGTCTCAGCAGGCCATGACGCAGTCCCAGCAGGCCAGGGCCCAGTCTCAGCAGGCAATGGCCCAGTCCCAGCAGGCCATGGCCCAGTCCCAGCAGGCCATGGCCCAGTCCCAGCAGGCCATGGCACAGTCTCAGCAGGCCATGGCCCAGTCCCAGCAGGCCATGGCCCAGTCCCAGCAGGCCATGGCCCAGTCCCAGCAGGCCATGGCCCAGTCCCAGCAGGCCATGACCCACTCTCAGCAGGCCATGGCCCAGTCCCAGCAGGCCATCGCTGAGAGCATCAGCGGCCTTGCACACGTGCTGGATGGCGTCGCACAAGCCCAGCGGGGCAGTCCCTGACAGGGATGGCGCACTCCCTGAGCTCCATCGCTGTGAACGTTCAGACCCTGGTCGATGCCACAGCGGGCCTCCAGGACTGGCAGTGCCAGGTGTCGGTGCCACGGCGCTTGTCTCCGCTCGCACCACCGTCCCATAGTGAGGCCCGGGGGCCTCCGGGCTCCCAAAGGGAAGAGGAGGTTCTGGGGCCCATCCCGGTGACTCTAGCAAGCGAGGTCCCGGAACACTCGGACTCCCCCCGTTCCGTCCCTGGTGCATCTGGTGGACAGCGGGCAGAGCAGGGTGGCACCACGCCATCCAGCACGCCCGCCGAGCAGCCTGGCCCATCCAAGCCGGGCCGCCCCAGGAAACGCGCGCCAACGGGACCAACGTCACAGGGCAGGAGTCTCAGCAGTCCGCTTCCACTCCTGCTGTACCGCCTGGGGAAACACCAAGGCGTAGTGGTAGGGCCCGTAAGACAAAGGGGTTCGACACGTAGTAAGTTGGCACGGGTGCAGGGCACAGCTTAGTTGTAGGGGCTAGGGCACTTGTATGTGAATGTCACGATTAAAGTCACTGTTACACCAAACCTAGATGCCTCTGTGATATGTCCGGTGCCTGAGGGGTCGTGAGGGGGACCGAGTGGCGCTGGGGTCGAAATTCGGTACAACGGTACCCCCCCCAACGGTACCCACACCGACGCCAGCTACCCCACAGGCCATGTGATGGAGTGTCCGTGACGCATACAGGGACCACCCAGGTGGAGGGTGTAGCTGTGGCCATGAGTCAGACTTTGTCCAATGATCCGGAGCTCACAGCTCATCGCAGAGCGGGTTGGCATCATTCAACACGGCACTGATCACACCCGCGTACACAAGCCACTGTGTGAGACCACCCCGCTGTGCCGCAGGTGTAAGGTGCTGTGAAAGTGGTGGTGTGGGAGCTCGGGTTGTCGGATGGTGCGGGAGGTGGGGGTGCTGGGTGGTGGGTTTGGGCGGAACGGTGGTGCAAGTCCCTCGCTCAGCGATGCCCTCCCCCTAGTTGGTGAAACGTGCGGCGATCAACGCCTCGCGTGCTCGCTCGCCAAGACGGTGGCGGCGTGCAGCCTCCCGGGCAGATCCAATCCCCATGTCGGGTCTGTGCCTGGCCCCCCCCCTCCCCCTCCTCCTCATGTGCAGATGCGTCACCCTCATCGGCCTCCCCCTGTGCCTCCTCCTTCAGGACATCGCCTCTCTGCTGGGCTATGTTGTGCAGGACGCAGCAGACAATAACTATGCGGTCGACCCTCTCTGAATGGTACTGGAGGGCCCCTCCAGAGCGGTCCAGGCACCTGAAGCGCATCTTCAAGAGGCCAAAGCACCTCTCCACAACACCCCTGATTGCTGCATGGGCCTCATTGTAGCGGGTCTCCGTGTTGGTCTGTGGCCTCCATAGGCGTCATCAGCCACGACCGCAACGGGTAACCCCTGTCACCCAGCAAACAGCCCCTCAGTCGGGCGGGGGGGGGGTGCCCCTCGAACATGGCGGGATGAAGGATTGCGCCAGTATAAAGGCATCATGCACACTGCCGGGGTGGGTGCACACGTGCATGATCTGCATGCGGTGGTCGCAGACCACCTGAATGTTCATGGAGTAGGTCCCCTTTCTGTTTATGAACACGTCCCTGTTCTCTGATGGTGGATGCATGGCGACGTGCACCCCATCAATCACCTCCTGGACCATCGGTATCCTGGCCACGGAGGCGAATCCCGCTGCCCGGGCATCCTGGTGTGCGCAGTCCTCTGGAAACTGGATGTACCGGTAGGCGATGCCATACAGGGCGTCGGTGACTGCTCGGATACACTGGTGCACCGATGCCTGGGAAATACCGGAAAGGTCCACGCTCGGCGCCTGGAATGACCCCGTCGCGTAGAAGTTGAGGGCAACCGTCACCTTGACGGCCACCGGGAGGGCATGTCCTCCCCCCGTTCCATGTGGTGCCAGGTGTGCCATGAGGTGGCATATATGTGCGACGGTCTCCCTACTCATCCGGAGTCTCCTCCTGCATGCCCTGTCCGGCAAGTCATAGAATCATAGAAGTTTACAGCATGGAAACAGGCCCTTCGGCCCAACCAGTCCATGCCGCCCAGTTTTTACCATTAAGCTAGTCCCAGTTGCCCGCACTTGGCCCATAACCCTCTATACCCATCTTACCCATGTAACTATCTAAATGCTTTTTAAAACACACAATTGTACCCGCCTCTACTACTACCTCTGGCAGCACATTCCAGACACTCACTACCCTCTGAGTGAAGAAATTGCCCCTCTGGGCCCTTCTGAATCTCTCCCCTCTCACCTTAAACCTATGCCCTCTAGTTTTAGACTCCCCTACCTTTGGGAAAAGATGTTGACTATCTACCTTATCTATGCCCCTCATTATTTTATAGACCTCTATAAGATCACCCCTAAACCTCCTACGCTCCAGGGAAAAAAGTCCCAGTCTATCCAGCCTCTCCTTATAACTCGAACCATCAAGTCCCGGCAACATCCTAGTAAATCTTTTCCTCGAAGGACATGCGGTGACATTACACTCGAGACCTCATGGGGCGCCTCCGGTGCCTTGGCACCACCACCTGCTCCTCCTCCTCGCCCTGCGCCCCATCAAGATCGGTATCCACGTCCTGTGCATCCTGTCGGGCGGGCGGGCCTGCAGCCTGAGCAGGTGGCACGGGGCCCTCTGCAGCCAGTCCCTCTGCTGCAGCCGCCTGCAGGGCAGCGGCTCCCCCCACGGCGGCAAACATTGCTGGCTGGTGCCCAAACATTACGATCTGCAAGAGGAGGGGGGGGAGATACGTGTTTAACGATGGCGCCAGGTGCCATGGGCTACATGTGTGCCCCGGTTGGCTGGTGTCGCCACACAGTCGCAGGCACCCTGATCCCTGCCCACAGTATCCGTCCACCGCGGACTGGCCATGCCCTCACAGGGCCTGGCATGTGTGTCGCATTGACCCTTACCAGAGATAGTCTCCGTCAGCTGGGTGTTGCAGCAACTGTGGGTGGGGGGGGGGGAGGGGGGGGGGGGGGGGCGGGGCTCACCCATGGTCAAGGCGAGTGGCCGCGCGGGATGGCGGCGGCCATCAGCATGACCTCAACTTGCAGGCGTGGCTTCTCCACCGTCCCGCCATGGCATGCCGCTGCCTCGGAAAACCCTCCCCCACCTCCCCACCCTCCCCGGGAAATGGAGGCCCCCTGCCCCACCCCCCCAAACATGACTGCACCGTCCCCCACCTTCCCCCCCCCTTTCCTCCCCCTCCTCCCCCCCCCACCCCCACCCCCGGGACATGGAGGCCCCCTGCCCTCCCCCCCCCCCCCCGTCTCCCCCCCACGTCCCCCCAAACATGACTGCACCCTCCCCCCCCTTCCTCCCCTCCCCCCCGTTCCTCCCCTTCCTCCCCCCACCCCCACCCCCGGGACATGGAGGCCCCCTGCCCAGTCCCCCGTCCCCCCCCCGAACATGACTGTACCCTCCCTTTGGCGCAGCATGGGAGAATCCCGCCCAAGAATGTCAAATTTCAAAACGTCAAATAATTGATACTACGGAAGAAAGGGTGCTCATTGGCCGACAAGTAGCCTCTGATTGGCCGAGGGAGCTTGGGAAGCCTTACTTTGTGACAACGCCTCAGCCAGTTAGAGTCCAATTTATGAATCCTCTTCTGAAATTTTCAACTGGGCCCCAGTCTCTGCAGGTTCCTCGGGGGGGAGACCCGAGTTTCCACAAACCTGAATCTGTATCAGCACATTCCCCTTAACCTTAACCCTAACCCTAACCTTAACCTCTGTATCAGTACATTCCCCCAACCCTAATCTCTGTATCAGCACATTCCCCCAACCCTAACCTCTGTATCAGCACATTCCCCCAACCCTAACCCTAACCTCTGTATCAGCACATTCCCCCTAATACTAAACCCAAGCCTAATCCTTCTTGGACACACTCATCTCCATCAAGGACGGTCACCTCAGCACTTCGCTTTACCGCAAGCCCACGGATTACCTCACGATGCTCCACTTCTCCAGCTTCTACCCTAAACACATTAAAGAAGCCATCCCCTATGGACAAGCTCTCCGTACACGCTCAGACGAGGAGGAGTGTAACAGACATCTGCAGACGCTGAAAGATGCCCTCGTACGAACGGGATATGGCGCTCGACTCCTCAGAAGACAAACACGGGACACAACCGACAGAGTACCCTTCGTCCAGTACTTTCCCAGAGCGGAGAAACTACGACATCTTCTTCGCAGCCTTCAACACGTCATCGATGAAGACGAACATCTTGCCAAGGTCATCCCCACACCCCCACTACTTGCCTTCAAATACCGCGCAACCTCAAACAAACCATTGTTTGCAGCAAACTACCCAGCCTTCAGAACAGTGACCACGACACCACACAACCCTGCCATGGCAATCTCTGCAAGACGTGCTAGATCATCGACATGGATACCACCATTACACGTGAGAACACCACTCACCAGGTACGTGGTACAGACTCGTGCGACTTGGCCAACGTTGTCTACCTCATACGCTGCAGGAAAGGATGTCCCGAAGCGTGGTACATTGGCAAGACCATGCAGACGCTGCGACAACGAATGAACGGACATCGTGCGACAATCACCAGGCAGGAATGTTCCCTTCCAGTCGGGGAACACTTCAGCAGTCAAGGGCATTCAGCCTCTGATCTTCGGGTAAGCGTTCTCCAAGGCGGCCTTCAGGACGCGCGACACCGCAGAATCGGCGAGCAGAAACTTATATCCAAGTTCCGCACACATGAGTGCGGCCTCAACCGGGACCTGGGATTCATGTTGCATTACATTCATCCCCCACCAACTGTCCTGGCTTGAGACAATTCACACCTCTTTAACCTGCTCCATCTGGACCTGTGAAGACTTAATTACCTGCAAAGACTCGCATTCAAAGTATCGTCTTGCATCATTGACTTTGTCGATATATGGGTTTCTGGAACCCACCTCTTCATTCACCTGAGGAAGGAGCAGTGCTACGAAAGCTAGTGATTCGAAACAAATCTGTTGGGCTTTAACCTGGTGTTGTAAGACTTTTTACTGTGCTCACCCCAGTCCAACGCCGGCATCTCCACATTATGCCTCATCCTCCTGACCTCTTTCCTCACTCACTGAACGACAATACAGATTTGGGAATCCCTCATGTTTCTTTATTCATTCCATGTGAGCAGTTCTTTATTTTATACAATTTGGAAATCTCCACTTACCTGGGAGACCATCATTGCAGCTCTGACCCAACTCTAACCTGCGTGCTCTAATCCTAACTCTAACCTGCGTGCTCTAATCCTAACTCTAACCTGCGTGCTCTAATCCTAACTCTAACCTGCGTGCTCTGACCCTAACTCTAACCTGCGTGCTCTAATCCTAACTCTAACCTGCGTGCTCTAATCCTAACTCTAACCTGCGTGCTCTAATCCTAACTCTAACCTGCGTGCTCTGACCCTAACTCTAACCTGCGTGCTCTGACCCTAACTCTAACCTGCGTGCTCTGACCCTAACTCTAACCTGCGTGCTCTGACCCTAACTCTAACCTGCGTGCTCTGACCCTAACTCTAACCTGCGTGCTCTGACCCTAACTCTAACCTGCGTGCTCTGACCCTAACCCTAACCTGTTTACTCTAACGCTAAACTGTCCACTCGAACCCTACCGGTCCTCCACTTGAACGCTAACCCTCACCGGTCTGATCTCTGTGGGCCAAAATTATGCACACTTTCTATTTGTGATAGAAAAATGTATCTGCTCAAGATATTCCAAAACATTTGACAACCAGTGGACATTTTCCAGATGCATGTAGAAACCTACCCAAACCTTGAACAATATCCCACAAAGAGTAACTCATAGAATCACAGAATTCCTACAGTGCAGCAGGAGGCCATTCGGCCCATTGAGTCTACACCGACCCTCTGAATGAGCACCCTACCTAGGCACACTCCTCTGCAACCCACACCTAATCTTTGCACACTAAGGGCAATTTATCACGGCCAATCCACCTAACCTGCACATCTTTGGACTGTGGGATGAAACCGGAGCACCCGGAGGAAACCCACGCAGACACGGGGAGAACGTGCAGACTCCACACAGTCACCCGAGGCCAGAATTGAACCCGAGACCCTGGCGCTGTGAGGCAGCAGTGCTAACCACTGTGCTGCCTGATGTGTTGGGTACTCTGGATCTGTGGAGACTGCGTTTACCTTAGCAGTAACATAGACAGGCTACCAACACTTGTAATAGTACAACTCTATTTTATTTAACTCAGAGCTGTTAAACATACTTGCACTGTGGGTCGACACTATGTTAGATTGACTGAAGACCTATGCCTAACCTGACCAGCCTATACTGCGAGCACATGGTGGATGTTTGTGCAACTGACTGCGGGCTCTGTCTGTCTCAGAGGCTGCATCCCGAATGAGCGGGAAAACTAGTGCCCTCTGTCTTTATAGTGACCGTGCCCTAACTGGTGATTGGCTGCTGTGTTGATTGGTCTTGCAGTGCGTCAGTCAGTGTGTGTCTGCACCATCATATACTGATGTGTATATTATGACACTGCCCTGAATGGATAATGAGAGAATTTGTTTTTGGTAATATTAGTTGAGGGGTAAATGTTAACCTGGGAACTGTGGAGAACTCTCTGCTTTGAAAGAAACTGAAGCTGAGATTGAGGATTAGCTGTGATCATGTTGAATGCTGGAGTCGGCTCAAAGGGCCATATGACTTACTAATGGTCATATTTCTGTTCTTCAAATTGTGCTGTGGGATCTTTTATGACTTGAAAGCGCAGAAGGACTGAGACACGACCCTGAAAATGTAAATGAGATATTGTAAACATCTGGATTCAAGTGTGATTTCCTTGGACTTTACAGAACTGAATGAGGCTGTTTATCCCATTGAGCTTGTGCCGGGACCTTCAAACAACTGGCCACTCAACTCATTCCCTGCTGTTTCCAATACCGCTTGATATGCTTTTTTATATATACGCTTGGATTTTAATCACTAATACTTGGGGGTAGCGTGTAGATTGAATCCATTGGCCAATGAGGAGGTGCAATCATACAATACCTGGCCAATCAATGGGCACGATTCTCCGGCCTCATTCACTCAAGTGTAACAAGGCCGGTGAAAAGCAGAAGAGGCCAAAAATCAGAACCGTGCCAGGCGCCAAACTGTTTGCGATGTAACCGGCCTGCTCCCGTAGGTGAAATTGGGATCTCGCCGCAGTGTGGCCAGAAACCAGTTGACACCCCTTAAGCCCCATTTCTATACAATCACCGGGAGTGACCCCATATCCAGCAGCCCCCCATTTCTAGCAGCCCCCAGTCATTCCCCAGCCTCTCCAGCAAGTACTGACGCTAGCGCCGATTAGTACTACTTTTGAAAAATGTGAACCTGGTGGAAGGGCTTCTGCGGGGAGCCGAGGAGGGGAGGAGCCATCTTTGCTCACAGGTAACTGGCCCGGGGGCGCTGGGATTGCCGCCCCAGTGCTCGGAGGGGGGTGGGGGACCCTCAACTGGGGTGGGCTGTTATGGGGTCGTGGGGGGGAGGCGCTGGGGGGGGGGGGAGGCAACCGCTCGCGGCACCACCGTGCCAACCCCTGTATCGTGTTCACCCGTTCCTGGGGCAACACTGACTGACTGCCCCACCGATCATCTAAACCTCCCACCGACTGCCGAGGCCTCTGGCTGTGTGGCTGAGGCTATTGCCAATAGGGAATTGGCAATTGTGGTTAATTGAGTGCTTCACACAACCCAAGTGGATTCCCGTGGGTGGGCGGGCCACGTAGCACGCGGGAGTCATTGCCGAGCATCCCAATCAGACCGCGATGCCTGGACACTGCGGGACGCAACACCACACACGCAGCAGCCAACATCCGAACACCCAGGGAATGGGACACAGCTCTAGGGACATGTCCACAGCCGGGGGCTGGGTGGGTGTCACAGGGAGGGGGGGATTGTCTGGAGAGATGGGCCAAGGGTTCGGAGGTCGGCCCACATTGCGGAAGAAAGTGACAGAGGCATCATACTGGTTCTGCAAACAGTGTTGAATGTGTTGTACAGACTCCACTCCCAATGGTGCCCTAAGCCCTCCCTCTCCTCCAGTGCCCTCATTAATCCTCGATGTACTTGGTCCTCTTCGATCTACCACTATGTCTCGGTGTTTCTCCAGGATGCACATCTAAAATAGGGACAGCCAGCTACTTACCTCATCCCGTGCACTTCGATGCCCCTGGCGGGGGGTCCTCTGGGGACCGAAGGGTCCCGGCTCATTTGTCGGCAGTACATGTACAGATGTGTCGCCCTGTCCCGTGTGCTGACCCTGAGACACAACCTCGTCAGAGGGGTGGAACTCGTGGGAGCTGTTGGCCGCCGTCACTACTTCACGGGCGTGTCCGGGCTGCACTCAGCGCCCCCTCCCCCCACCCGGTGACCATAGGGCCCTGGGGTTCACCTTGGGACGGAGGGGCAGCTGGTCCGGGCCCCGGCTGCCCCTGCATCATCTGTCTCTGCCAGCCGTGGCAGCGCCCCATGTCCGCAGCATCGTGTCGACGCCCTAGGCGATGCCCCTCAGTGACTGGGCCGTGCGCTGCAGCATCTCCGCAATGGTCATCTGAGAGCGGGACATGTCCGCAGAACCTCGTCAAGGTCGGCCGGTACTGGGTGACATCCCCCAGTGTGTCGGACATTCTGCCGAGACCCTCAGCCGTGGCCGTCACCGACTGCTCCACACCTCGGACACCTTCACTCACGGTGCCGACATCGTGCGCCAGGCTCTCCATTGCAGTCGCCACCCTGGCAGTGTTGGCCTCAGTGCCGCTCATTGCCGGCGACATCTCCAGCGCCCGTAACTCTGGGACTCCTCCAACCGGCTATGAACCTGCTGGAGTGACGCTGACACCTCCCTCTGAATGTCCCGGCCGCTCCCTATCGTCTCCATCAGCTCCGGGTAACCCCGTTCCAGAGGCTCAGTGTCAGGCTGGGACCCAGCGGGGTCCGGGATCCAGCAGCGCTAACCTCGCCTGGGGGGCTTCCTGCCTCCACCTGATGTACATCAGCAGCAGTGTGGTGCTCACCAAATTGTGCCCCAGAAGCCTGACCACTGACACGTCCCACCGAGGGAATGCAGGGCGGGGGGGTTGAGGGGGCAGGGAGGGCTGGGGTTCGCCTGGGACCCTCGGGGAACACGACACCCCTCCCGGCCTCCACTGCGTCCAGGTGCCTCCCCAGGTCTGCATTGCCGAAGCTTGGGGCCGGTCTCCTCGAGCTGGCTAGGGTTGGCTGAGCAAGGGCAGCTTAAGTGCTACTCGACCGTGTTAGCGGGGGGCTGGCGAGCGCGGTCCCGGCGAATCAGCTGGCGAGCCGGCAATCGGGGCGAGAAGCCCGTGAGGCCTCGTTAAGTGGACTAATTGAAGTCGAATTGCGTTGCCGGCCTCGCTGGGCTGTGCGTCAGGAAACCCGCGGCAATTCCCGCTCGCTACCACACTTCGAAATGTTCCGGAGAATCGCACCATATTTCTCTTTCTGTGTGAGCACAGCTCCAACCTCACATTCCCGTGTTTGTGTGAAGTATATTTTGAGGTTCCGCTGTGGGTGTTTCTGTCTCCATTGACTGCATCTGAGAAACAGCCTTGAGCAACTTGGGTGCGTGTGTTTTGTTGAATGATGTGAGCGTGAGGTGTCCCACGGCAGCTTCTGTGGTCTTTTCTCAGCACAATGAGACTAAGGGAGGGGCAGAGTCTCAACACCAATCAGGCTGAGGTATTACAGCAACAACAACTTACACTTATATAGCACTGTTAATGCAGTAAAACATCCCAAGGTGACTCACAGAAGGATTATCAAACAGAATGTGACACTGATGCACATAATGGGATATAAGGTGACCAGACCCCAGGTCAGTAAGGTTGGTTTAAAGAGCATCTTAAAGGAGCAGAAAGAGACTGCAAGTTTAGTGAGGCAACCCCAGAGTTCAAGATTCAGGCAGCTGAAGGCACGATTACCAATGGTGGAGTTAATAGATTGGGGAAGTCCTCCCGAATGTGAAAATCCTATCCTACCTGGTGGATTGCGCAACGGCATCAGCTAATTTAAAATTACAGACAGAAATGTGCGTGAAATTCATCATCCGATCAAAAAGAAAAGGATCCTGTCCTTAAACAGGAGAAAGTGGATGCAGCCTTGTTACAAGGCGCTCATTTTAATGACAAGGAGCATTTCAAGTTAAAGCGCGACTGGATGGGGCAGTGTTTCATCACCTCGCCCTCAACCAGTGGTTGGGGAGTGGCACTTTTGGTCAATAAAATTTACCCCTTCAATGTGGGGAATTGTGTGAATGATAGCACGGCAGCACAGTGGTTAGCACAATTGCTTCACAGCTCCAGGGTCCCAGGTTCGATTCCGGCTTGGGTCACTGTCTGTGCGGAGTCTGCACGTTCTCCCCGTGTGTGCGTGGGTTTCCTCCGGGTGCTCCGGTTTCCTCCCACAGTCCAAAGATGTGCAGGTTAGGTGGATTGGCCGTGATAAATTGCCCTTAGTGTCCAAAATTGCCCTTAGTGTTGGGTGGGGTTGCTGGGTTGTGGGGATAGGGTGGAGGTGTTGACCTTGGGTAGGGTGCTCTTTCCAAGAGCCGGTGCAGACTCGATGGGCCGAATGGCCTCCTTCTGCACTGTAAATTCTATGATGAGGGGGGTGATTGTTAAGCGTCTTCGACATATAGAATCTGTTTTGATAATAAGTGTCTGTGGCCCGACACACCATTCCCTGGAGTTATTACTATTGTTATGGGCGAGGCCTTTTCGAAACCCCAAAATGTATCATGGAGTTCATCCAACCTCTCCCTTTAATGGATTTGTTGCTTTTCCGAGCACACGGCTTGTTCCCTAGGTGTGGGATTACAATTATGAACATGTGGGTTTTTAAACACAAAACACTGTTTATTCCATGAACTCAACTTAACACCTTAAATAAACATTGGATCTCTTAACACCCCTTACTTCAAAGATAACTCAGAAAATATTGCAACAGTAAACACTTCCTTAAAATGTTCCTTCAAACTTCCAAGAGACTTAACACCTTTAAACAGTATTACATCAGGTTAAAGGATATATATTTTTTCTGAAGAATGGCAGAGACATATTAGCTTGGCTGACTTCAGCTCCAGCACCTTGCTTTCTTCATGCAGCTCTCTGGACACACACAGACACACCCAAGCTGCTTTCTCAAACCTGGCTTTCCCCCTTCAGGCAACCCACAGCAAACCAGAACTTCTCAAGCCGCTGTCTCAAACTGGCTTTCTCCTTTTAAGCAGCTCACAGCAAAACCAGCCAGGCACTTTTAAACTGCTCTCAGCAAAACAGCCAGGCACTTTTTAAACTTCAAAACCCCCAAAAAATGGCTGACCTGAGCTGAGCCCCACCCATTCTCTGACATCACTGTTTTCTTAAAGGTACATTGCTTGAACATCCATGTCTTAAAGGTGCCCTCACATGACACTAAAGTCTTCATGGACTTTGCGGAGTTGGCCTCAGCTAATTGTTTTGTGGACAGGAACTTTAATTGTCACTGAAACCCCTCGAAGAATAAGCTCCTAGTCACCAGAACACACCCCACTCTTCAGACAAGGGCGTTGGCGGTTGTTCGTGAGGAGGCGGGGTACTCAGATATGTGGAAAGCACAACATGGTCAAGGTGAAAAATTCATATTAATTTCAGCTCCTCATCAATGTCTTACTAGAATTGACTATTGACTACAGCAATCTTATATCTGGTTTCCTCCTGGTCTGTAGGTAGCATCGTGATCTCTGATCATGCTCCTGTTTTCCTTCAATTTTTACTCAAAGACCATGGCCCGGGGCTGGTTTAGCACAGTGGGCTAAACAGCTGGCGTGCAATGCAGAGCAAGGCCAGCAGCGCGGGTTCAATTCCCGTACCGGCCTCCCCGAACAGGCGCCGGAATGTGGCGACTAGGGGCTTTTCACAGTAACTTCATTGAAGCCTACTTGCGACAATAAGCGATTATTGTTATTATATGATTAAGTTAGATTGGCTGGAGCAGAGAAGGGCTACAGGAAGAACCCAGCCGGTAGTTACTGAGGGAGATTGTCACAGATCGGCTGGTACTTGATTCCTTGCTGAAAGCTGTTTAAAGTTTGCAAAGCAAAAATTGTGGGAATGTGGGAACAAGCCGAGTAAAAACTTGACTTTTGTGACTGAGAAGAGGGACGATTCTAGAACTATCCTCTCTGTACCTGATTCCAAGGCTAATATGTTAATTAAAACTGTGGACATTAAGAAGACATTTTGGGATTTTGCTGCTGAGTTATGTAAGACGGGCCAGTCTGGAGGTACTGACGTGTGTGTGGGAGCGCTCCTTTTCTCCCCTCGAGCTTCCGACAGCATCGGAGGATCCACAGCTGGTCCGAAATGCTCTTGTCTCTAAAGGGAGGTGGCTCTTTTTTTTCCAATTCATTTCCATGATGTGGGCGTCGCTTGTTAGGCCAACATTTATTACCCATCCCTTTGGAAGGTGGTGGTCAGTTGCCTTCTTGAACCGCTGCGAACCTGAGGTGTAGGTGCACCCACAGTGCTGTTAGGGAGGGGGTTCTAGGATGTTGCCCCAGGGATAGTGAAGGAACGGTGATATATTTCCAAGTCAGGGTGGTCAGTGACTTGGAGGGGAACCTCCAGGTGGTGGGGTTCCCAGTTATCTGCTGCTCTTGTCCTTCTAGATGGTAGTGGTCGTGGGTTTGGAAGGTGCTGCCTGAGGAACCTTGGTGAGTTCCTGCAGCGCATCTTGTAGATGGTACACACGGTTGCTACTGTGCGTCGATGGTGGGGGGTTTGGGAGAGTATTCCATTACACTCTTGACTTGTGCCTTGTAGATGGTGGACAGGCTTTGGGGAGTCAGGAGCTGAGTTAGTCACCATGGAATTCCTAACCTTTGACCTGCCCTGGTAGCTACAGTATTAATGTGGCTGGGTCCAGTTCAGTTTCTGATCAATGGTAACCCCCAGGATGTTGATTGTGGGGATTCAGTGATAGTAATGCCAAGGGGAGGTGGTTGGATCCTCTCTTGCAGGAGATGGTCATTGCCTGGTACTTGTGTGGCGCAAACGGAACTTGCCACTTGTCAGCACAAGCCTGAATATTGTCCAGGTCTTGCTGCATTTGGGCATGGCTATCTTCAGTATCTGAGGAGTCGCGAATGGTGCTGAACATTGTGCAGTCATCAACGAACATCCCACTTCTGACATTATGATGAAAGGGAGGTCATTGATGAAGCAGCTGACGATGGTTGGGTCGACCCTGAGGAACTCCTGCAGTGATGTCCAGGAGCTGAGATGATTTATCACCAACCACCAAAACCATCTTCCTTTGTGCCGGGTTTGACTCCAACCAGCGGAGAGTTTTCCCCTGATTCCCATTGACTCCAGTTTAGCTCGGGCTCCTTGATGCCACACTCGGGCAAATGCTGCCTTGGTGTCGAGGGCAGTCACTCTCACCTCACCTCTGGCATTCAGCTCTTTGACCATGTTTGAACCAAGGCTGTAATGAGGTCAGGAGCTGAGTGACCCTGGCGGAACCCAAACTGAGCGTCCGTGAGCAGGTTATTGCTGAGTAAGTGCCGTTTGATGTCACTGTTGATGACTCCTTCCATCACTTTACTGATGGTGAAGAGTAGACTGATAGGGCGGTAATTGGCTGGGTTGGATTTGTCCTGTTTCTTGTGTACAGGACACACCCAGAACAAAGAACAAAGAAATGTACAGCACAGGAACAGGCCCTTCGGCCCTCCAAGCCCGTGCCGACCATGCTGCCCGTCTAAACTAAAATCTTCTACACTTCCTGGGTCCGTATCCCTCTATTCCCATCCTATTCATGTATTTGTCAAGATGCCCCTTAAACGTCACTATCGTCCCTGCTTCCACCACCTCCTCCGGCAGCGAGTTCCAGGCACCCACTACCTTCTGTGTAAAAAACTTGCCTCGTGCATCTCCTCTAAACCTTGCCCCTCGCACCTTAAACCTATGCCCCCTAGTAATTGACCCCTCTACCCTGGGGAAAAGTCTCTAACTATCTAACCTAGATCTGATGCGTTGATTGTGGAATCGCTTAGCTCTGTCTGTTACTTGCTGCTTATGTTGTTTGACACACAAGTAGTCCTGTGTTGTAGCTTCACCAGGTCGACACCTCATTTATCGGTATTCCTGATGTTGCTCCTGGCACGCTCTCTTGCACTCTTCAACTCTTCATTGAACCAGGGTTGATCCTGTGGCTTGGTGGTATTCCTAATTATGGGTCTTCCAGGTGGGAGAATTATAGATGTTAATGGCAAAAAGGCTGTATAACCTCGTAACGTTTGCAGCTCGGAAAAATATCCTCTAATTCTGGATTAGTGACAAATATCCTGTGATTCAAAATTGGCAAAACTATCTATGGATTGATTCCGATGGAATTCCTGACTCCCGTACTCTATTCGCAGTCAGATGCATTCCGTAAAGTGTGGGACCCTATCTCAAATGTTTAGGCTCTGCTCTGTCTGACCTGCCCCTGCAAGATTTTCCACGGGCCATGTTGCAAATCTTGATTTTGCTGTACATAAATGTTTGGCTGGCTTTAACCTCTTACCCCGCTGCTCTCTGTTTCATCTGTTGTGTAATTAGATGTTCTTGGAGACCATAGTTCTGAGATTATTCTGACTTTCTCTGTTCTTATTTTGCAGAGATAATTGTTCTGTATTGTACAAATTTGTGCTTTGAAAGTTGGTTGCGTTATTTGTAAAAATGCTAAAACTGTCATAAAAATATAAATTGAAAGAAAGATTGGTGGAGTCATACAGTGGGATTCACACGAAGGGAACAGAGAGCAAATGTCTCGGGCCTAATTCATGTTTTGCACAGAGCTGTAGTTCCTCACTTTGTATTCATCTGATGTCCCGATGTAGACAACTCAGCATGATCTGTATCTATACCTGCTGTCCCTCTCTGTGACCTTACTCTGGTTCCAAATCATGCTGTTCAGGATGGATTCCGATTAACAATCTGTTTCATGACATGTATCTTGTACAAATGTATTGAAGTTCTAGAATGAGGCCATAGATAGATGGTTAGATGTAAGAAACGCTTAGAGAAGCTGAACCTTCTTCATGCAGAGGTATGAGACTGTGGGGATCACTCCCCATGTTACTGGTTGAGGCAATAACTGTGTCAACATTGATTTAGAGACTGGGGGGGCGGGGGGGGGGGGGCGGGTGCGGGGGCTGGTTCTGGGTAATTGTGGTTAGATTGGTTCGTGCAGAGGCTAAATGCCGACATAGACATGAAGGGTCGAATGGTAGTTTTTTGTGGTGTATCTTCACAGTGTTCCATATAAACAAAAGTCGCGCTGGGTATCTGGATTTGAGATAGAGCGATCAGGTTAAGTGTGTGTGGGTCATTGAGATGTCTCTGCTTGTTTGTCCCCTTCGCATTAATCCAGCTATCGCTCAATCTTAACTGAAGGATGTGCTGGGAGATACCACTAGTCAAAGCATTGGACCGACTATGCAAATTGTTCAGTACAGATTGGATTAAATGCAATGTTACTGGGTTCTGCTCAGAGTTGCAGTTTAAATAATGTATCCAAGAAATTAATGAGGAATGAGGTGTTTATATAAGATTTAACTTGATTTAAATTGTGTGTTGATGTTAACTGATCTGATAAAGATTTTCCCTTTGAAATGCTCGGAGTTTTGTTTGCTCGATCTCTGTCAGCTGCCCTATTACAGCAACATGGAGAGTCGGCAGCTGGGGAACTAATCCTTGAAATGTCATTTATCAAGTAAATCCTTTTGAAAAGGAGCTGTGAAACCAGCTGACCCAGAGAGTGAGAAGTGTGCGAGAGTGTGAGAAGTGTGCGAGAGTGTGAGAAGTGTGCGAGAGTGTGAGAAGTGTGAACTTTGTCTTACTGCTAGACTGGTAAACAGACATAAGAAGTCGGTCAATCGGCCCATCGAGTCTGGACATGTTTGAGGAGGAGACGTGGAACTCTTGTGAGGAAAGCTTCCAGTCGTTCCTTAAAGCCAATCCGGCCAGCAGACCTGCACACTGAGACTTTCCTCAGCTCAGTCACGACAGTGTACACCCAACTAAATCTGGAGACAAGTTAATGAGGAGTTAGTGATGAGTTAGTGATGAGTTAATGATGAGTTAGTGATGAGTTAATGATGAGTTAGTGATGAGTTAATGATAAGTTAATGAGTTAATGATGAGTTAGTGATGAGTTAATGACTGTCTTGCAAGAACATTTCTCTCTCCGTCCACTACTAATTGCTGAAAGATCCCACTTTCACCGGAGGAAGGGAAAAGCATTTCACAACCTGATGCATCATTGCGAAAACTGCAAAGTACTGTGAATTTGGTCAGACTTTGGATGATACATTTTGCGCCTGATTAGTTTGTGCCCTCAGGAATGAAGCCACCCAAAGGAAATTGTTGACAGAAGAGGCATCCCGTAACAGCCTCCCCGAACAGGCGCCGGAATGTGGCGACTAGGGGCTTTTCACAGTAACTTCATTCGAAGCCTACTTGTGACAATTAGCGACTTTCTTTCTTTCATTAACCATAAAATCTGATAGAGAAATTGCATTGTCCATGGGACTTGCTACGACAGAAGCTTCCCTGATAGGAGTTCGAGCGAAAGTCCATCAGATGGAGTCTGTGAGAAGCAGGTCCGCCTACCAGGACATCACTGCAACCAAGTGGAACATATGGTTGGAGAATGTTGGAGCAAGGAGAACAAATGCACACATTGTGGTAAAGTTAGTCACATTGCCAAGGCATGTTGGTCACGCCAACCTTCACCAGCACAAAAGAAATGTCCCAAGACAAATATTGCAAGATCTACAGGGAGAGTTTACCAGTTCAGTGATCCAATTGAAGATTCACCGATTACCAAAGTATCAAGTCAGCTTAAGGAATTTAAGTTTGGCGTTCCCGTACCAGCCTCCCCGAACAGGTGCCGGAATGTGGCGGCTAGGGGCTTTTCACAGTAACTTCATTGAAGCCGACTTGTGACAATAAGCGATTATTAAATTTAATTAAATTAATTAAATTATTAAATTAGCAGTACAGGGAGATCAGCAATGATTTTGGTCGTCTCCAAAATTAAATGTGAACACTATTAAGATTGGAGCGGATACGGGTGCAGCATCATTTCTCCCTGAACCAATATACCATCAGAAATTGAAGCATCTGCCTTTGTAACCATCTGATGTGGTCTTGAGGAAGCTTTATCAATGTGACTGGAAGTTAACGAGCAGAAAGTGGAATTGCTGCTTCACATTGTTCAAGGAAATGTTCCAGCATTGTTTGGGAGATCTTGGTTAAGGAAGATTAAGCTAAACTGGGCTGTTGTGCAGAGTCAATGGGCCGAATGTCCTCTTTCTGCACTGTAGGGATTCTATGTCTATATATCCAGAAAGGCTTGAACGAGCTGAACAACTGGTGTTGAATTTGAGGACTACCTGAAGGGGTGAGACATCCCTGCCCCGACCACCCAGCTACCCACAGCTCAGCTGAATGCTTCGTACCATCGCTCAAACATGCAGTGAAGGTTTCCGGGGAGAAAGGCTCTCTCCCTAAACGTGTTGATAGCTTTCTAATGACAGAGAGACACTGCACATTCAACAACACAAAGCTCACCGGCTGCACTGATGTTCAAAATGAAATTACGCACACAGTTCAACGTATCGACTCCCCTTCAAATTCAGAGATAGTCAGGCAACAACATCAGACGCAAGTAGCTAGAAGGTTACAACTTTCCAAAAGTAGAGTCTTTAACCGTGGGGAACATGTTAGGCGGAAATGGACTCCAGAAATTGTATGACCCAAAACGCTTCCGATTTCACATACCGTACAATCTAATGATGAGTGAATTTGGCGCTGACATGCTGACCAGTAACTGTCTGCACATAGTGAGAGCAAAGAGTCTGTACCAGATATTTACACCACAGAGAGTGTGGACAATGTCATGCCTGGCTGGAGGGCTACTCTGCCGGCTTCAGCACAGTGGTTAGCACGGTTGTTTCACAGCTCCAGGGCCCCAGGTTCGATTCCCGGCTTGGGTCACTGTCTGTGCGGAGTCTGCACGTTCTCCCCGTGGCTGCGTGGGTTTCCTCCGGGTGCTCCGGTTTCCTCCCACAAGTCCCGAAAGAGGTGCTGTTAGGTGAAGTGGACATTCTGAATTCTCCCTCTGTGTACCTGAACAGGCGCCGGAATGTGGCGACTAGGGGAATTTCACAGTAACTTCATTGCAGTGATAATGGAAGCCCACTTGTGACAATAATAAAGATTATTATTACAACTGCGAAAATTACAGAATCTGTTGCGACAGAATCCTCCACACAACCAGAGACAGTTTCTGAGTTGGTTTCGCCAGGTGTAACACCGACCAGTGTACAGGACACTCCTCGTACCCCTGAGAGCCAAGTTCCTGAAAGTTGTGTTCTGCCAAAACAAGACAGATGTCCACCTAAGAGAGTGCCACTAGGTAAAGGTAAAGTCGCCACAGTCCCAGAAGACCACAGGCTGCTTTCCCCTTTGAGGGGGAGAGCTGACTGGTGGTGGTTTAACCTGAGGGTCACCACACCTCAGGTGTCAGATACCAGGGTCCCAAGTTCGATTCCCGGCTTGGGTCACTGTCTGTGCGGAGTCGGCACGTTCTCCCCGTCTCTGCGTGGGTTTCCTCCGGGTGCTCCGGTTTCCTCCCACAGTCCAAAGACGTGAAGGTTAGGTGGATTGGCCAATGATAAATTGCCCCTTAGTGACCACAAAATGTTAGGAGGGGTTATTGGGTTTCGGGGATTGGGCGGAAGTGAGGGCTTAAGTGGGACGGTGCAAACTCGATGGGCTGAATGGCCTCCTTCTGCACTGTATGTTCTATGGGGGGCAAGGTTGAGAACGCGGGGCCTTCATGGATAACCTCAGCCGGTACTCAACCTGTCTTGTTAATGTACATATGTATCTAGAACATAACAATGTTTATTATGGCAGATGTATTGGATCAGTGTTGAAGTGTTTGATTAAATAAAATGCAGGGGACTGAAGGAGAGAGGAGTGTTATGCATCAGAGTAATAACATTGGCTGGTGTAATGTCATGTGTTACGCAGTGACATCATCGGAGCTGTTCATGGGATTTTGTGGATTACACAATTGTGCCCTGTGTGAACAGAATCATGTAAATAAACCTCTTACACTCTGTTACACAAACTCGATGTCAGCCTCCTCTGATTCTTTCGACTTGTGGCTACAACAAAGAATATAACAAAACCCAGGCATCTTTATTATTTCAGTGTTAGCATGACCCCTTTCTGATGTTGTTTCAAGTCCCACTCCAGAGACCAGGGCATAAAATCCAGGCTGACACACCTTGTGCAAAACTGAAGGAGTGCTGCACTGTGGGAGGGTCAGTACTGAGGGAGTGCCGCACTGTCAGAGGGTCAGTACTGAGGGAGTGCCGCACTGTCAGAGGGTCAGTACTGAGGGAGTGCTGCATTGTCAGAAGGTCAGTACTGAGGGAGTGCCGCACTGTCAGAGGGTCAGTACTGAGGGAGCGCCGCACTGTCAGAGGGTCAGTACTGAGGGAGTGCCGCACTGTCAGAGGGTCAGTACTGAGGGAGTGCCGCACTGTCAGAGGGTCAGTACTGAGGGAGTGCTGCATTGTCAGAAGGTCAGTACTAAGGGAGTGCCGCACTGTCAGAGGGTCAGTACTGAGGGAGCGCCGCACTGTCAGAGGGTCAGTACTGAGGGAGTGCTGCACTGTCAGAGGGTCAGTACTGAGGGAGTGCTGCACTGTCAGAGGGCTAGTACTGAGGGAGTGTCGCACTGTCAGAGGGTCAGTACTGAGGGAGCGCCGCACTGTCAGAGGGTCAGTACTGAGGGAGTGCTGCACTGTCAGAGGGTCAGTACTGAGGGAGTGCCGCACTGTCAGAGGGTCAGTACTGGGGAAGTGCTGCACTGTCAGAGGTCTGTACTGAGGGAGTGCTGCACTGTCAGAGGGTCAGTACTGAGGGAGTGCCGCACTGTCAGAGGGTCAGTACTGAGGGAGTGCTGCACTGTCAGAGGGTCAGTACTGAGGGAGTGCTGCACTGTCAGAGGGTCTGTACTAAGGGAGTGCCGCACTGTCGATGGTCTGTACTGAGGGAGTGCCGCACTGTCGGGGGTCTGTACTGAGGGAGTGCTGCACTGTCAGAGGGTCAGTACTGAGGGAGTGCCGCACTGTCCGAGGGTCAGTACTGAGGGAGCGCCGCACTGTCAGAGGGTCAGTACTGAGGGAGCGCGGCACTGTCAGAGGGTCAGTACTTAGGGAGAGCTGCACTGTGAGAGGGTCAGTACTGAGGGAGTGCTGCACTGTCAGAGGGTCAGTACTGAGGGAGTGCCGCACTGTCAGAGGGTCAGTACTGAGGGTGTGCCGCACTGTCGGAGGTCTGTACTGAGGGAGTGCTGCACTGTCGGAGGGTCTGTACTGAGGGAGTGCCGCACTGTCGGAGGTCTGTACTGAGGGAGTGCTGCACTGTCAGAGGGTCAGTACTGAGGGAGTGCTGCACTGTCGGAGGTCTGTACTGAGGGAGTGCTGCACTGTCAGAGGGTCAGTACTGAGGGAGTGCTGCACTGTCAGAGGGTCAGTACTGAAGGTGTGCTGCACTGTCGGAGGTCTGTACTGAGGGAGTGCCGCACTGTCGGAGGTGCTGTCTTTCAAATATGATTCTAAACCGATGTCCCTTTTACCCTCTCAGATGGCATTTGAAAGAGGGGTGGGGGAGCGAGATTTCCCTGATCCTCTGTCCAATATTCATCCTTCAACCGATGTCACTGTGAGCAGGTTTGTTTGTTATCAGATTACTGTTTGTGGAGTCTTGCTGTGCAGAAATTGATGATGGAATTCCTGGAACTACAACTGCAAATCCCGTTAAATATATACCATTGACTGAAACACTTTGAGATGTCCCAAGCACATGAAGGTTTTGTAGGAAAGTCAAAGTCACTTTATGAACATTTGTCCCAAGTGAATAAATACAACTTATTCCTTCAGGAAGGATTGTGTTTATCGAGACTCTGACACGGCAGGTGTGATGCACAGAGTGCTGTTGGGGTCCAGATTTGCAGTATCGGTGGGAAGATGTCGGCTGGAGGCTGATCGGAGGGTGTTCAGCACAAAGGTGAAATGCAAAGTACAACAAAATCTAGTTGCCTGTTTTACCCCCGGGGGAGATTTAGGGAAGGGTTTTCATTACCATTTGCTTTGCAAATTTCCACGGTTGTTTTAGTTTGGGATAGTGTGCACTTTGCAGCTTACTCCACACCTGCACGCTCAGAGCAGAAGCAGAAAACCTCCAAACCAGGGACTCCTATCACCCCAGAGCTCACTCACCTCCCGGCTCCTGGTCCAGCAACATCTTAATGTAAAAATTCCCATCTGTGTTTTCAAATCCCTCCTTATCTTTGCTCCCTCCTTATCTCCGTAAACCCTGCAGCCCTGCGACCCTCTCAGCCTCCGTAATCTGTCCTCTTGCTAGATTTTAACCGCTCCAGGCTGGGCGGCAGTGCCTTCAGCTGTCCGTGTCCCAAGCTCAGGAATTCCCTCCATATTCCTCCCCACCTCCATTAAACTACCTTATTGGTGATGTTTTTGCCAAGATACCTCACAACACTGGATGTGTTTCAGTATCAAATCTTTATTTGATGTACATGTGATGTCCCTTGAGACATTTCACCAAATGAAAGGTGCTATATAAATGCGGGCAGCTGTTGATGGGGAGCCTTTGCTGTATTTATTGTGCCGTGAGCTTGTTCAGGTAACTCGTGGCGGGTTTTCATCTGACCAGAGCACCGTGGACATGAGAAGCTCCTCAATGTATTCTGAATCAGACCGTCTGGGGGAATGATCACCAGGAACCAGTGTGTGTGTGGACAGAGGGAGCCAGTGTGTGTGTGTGGACAGAGGGAGCCAGTGTGTGTGTGTGGACAGAGGGAGCCAGTGTGTGTGTGTGTGTGGACAGAGGGAGCCAGTGTGTGTGTGTGGACAGAGGGAGCCAGTGTGTGTGGACAGAGGGAGCCAGTGTGTGTGTGTGGACAGAGGGAGCCAGTGTGTGTGTGCACACAGAGGGAGCCAGTGTGTGTGTGTGGACAGAGAGAGCCAGTGTGTGTGCGTGGACAGAGGGAGCCAGTGTGTGTGTGTGGACAGAGGGAGCCAGTGTGTGTGTGTGGACAGAGGGAGCCAGTGTGCGTGGACAGAGGGAGCCAGTGTGTGTGTGTGGACAGAGGGAGCCAGTGTGTGTGTGTGGACAGAGAGAGCCAGTGTGTGTGCGTGGACAGAGGGAGCCAGTGTGTGTGTGTGTGGACAGAGGGAGCCAGTGTGTGTGGACAGAGGGAGCCAGTGTGTGTGTGTGGACAGAGGGAGCCAGTGTGTGTGTGTGTGTGTGGACAGAGGGAGCCAGTGTGTGTGTGTGGACAGAGGGAGCCAGTGTGTGTGTGTGGACAGAGGGAGCCAGTGTGTGTGTGTGGACAGAGGGAGCCAGTGTGTGTGTGTGGACAGAGGGAGCCAGTGTGTGTGTGTGGACAGAGGGAGCCAGTGTGTGTGTGTGGACAGAGGGAGCCAGTGTGTGTGTGTGGACAGAGGGAGCCAGTGTGTGTGTGTGGACAGAGGGAGCCAGTGTGTGTGTGTGGACAGAGGGAGCCAGTGTGTGTGTGTGGACAGAGGGAGCCAGTGTGTGTGTGTGGACAGAGTGAGCCAGTGTGTGTGGACAGAGGGAGCCAGTGTGCGTGGACAGAGGGAGCCAGTGTGTGTGTGTGTGGACAGAGGGAGCCAGTGTGTGTGGACAGGGGGAGCCAGGGTGTGTGTGTGGACAGAGGGAGCCAGTGTGTGTGTGTGGACAGAGGGAGCCAGTGTGTGTGGACAGGGGGAGCCAGTGTGTGTGTGTGGACAGAGGGAGCCAGTGTGTGTGTGTGGACAGAGGGAGCCAGTGTGTGTGTGCACACAGAGGGAGCCAGTGTGTGTGTGTGGACAGAGAGAGCCAGTGTGTGTGCGTGGACAGAGGGAGCCAGTGTGTGTGTGTGGACAGAGGGAGCCAGTGTGTGTGTGTGGACAGAGGGAGCCAGTGTGTGTGGACAGAGGGAGCCAGTGTGTGTGTGTGGACAGAGGGAGCCAGTGTGTGTGTGTGGACAGAGAGAGCCAGTGTGTGTGCGTGGACAGAGGGAGCCAGTGTGTGTGTGTGTGGACAGAGGGAGCCAGTGTGTGTGGACAGAGGGAGCCAGTGTGTGTGTGTGGACAGAGGGAGCCAGTGTGTGTGTGTGTGTGTGGACAGAGGGAGCCAGTGTGTGTGTGTGGACAGAGGGAGCCAGTGTGTGTGTGTGGACAGAGGGAGCCAGTGTGTGTGGACAGAGGGAGCCAGTGTGTGTGTGTGGACAGAGGGAGCCAGTGTGTGTGTGTGGACAGAGTGAGCCAGTGTGTGTGGACAGAGGGAGCCAGTGTGCGTGGACAGAGGGAGCCAGTGTGTGTGTGTGGACAGAGGGAGCCAGTGTGTGTGGACAGAGGGAGCCAGTGTGTGTGGACAGGGGGAGCCAGGGTGTGTGTGTGGACAGAGGGAGCCAGTGTGTGTGGACAGAGGGAGCCAGTGTGCGTGGACAGAGGGAGCCAGTGTGTGTGCATGGACAGAGGGAGCCAGTGTGTGTGTGTGGACAGAGGGAGCCAGTGTGTGTGTGGACAGAGGGAGCCAGTGTGTGTGTGGACAGAGGGAGCCAGTGTGTGTGTGTGGACAGAGGGAGCCAGTGTGTGTGGACAGGGGGAGCCAGTGTGTGTGTGTGGACAGAGGGAGCCAGTGTGTGTGTGTGGATTGAGGGAGCCAGTGTGTGTGTGTGGACAGAGGGAGCCAGTGTGTGTGTGTGGACAGAGGGAGCCAGTGTGTGTGGACAGGGGGAGCCAGTGTGTGTGTGTGGACAGAGGGAGCCAGTGTGTGTGTGGACAGAGGGAGCCAGTGTGTGTGGACAGGAGGAGCCAATGTGTGTGTGGACAGAGGGAGCCCGTGTGTGTGTGTGGACAGAGGGAGCCAGTGTGTGTGTGTGGACAGAGGGAGCCAGTGTGTTTGTGTGGACAGAGGGAGCCAGTGTGTGTGGACAGAGGGAGCCAGTGTGCGTGGACAGAGGGAGCCAGTGTGTGTGTGGACAGAGGGAGCCAGTGTGTGTGGACAGGGGGAGCCAGGGTGTGTGTGTGGACAGAGGGGGCCAGTGTGTGTGTGTGGACAGAGGGAGCCAGTGTGTGTGGACAGAGTGAGCCAGTGTGCGTGGACAGAGGGAGCCAGTGTGTGTGCATGGACAGAGGGAGCCAGTGTGTGTGTGTGGACCGAGGTAGCCAGTGTGTGTGTGGACAGAGGGAGCCAGTGTGTGTGTGGACAGAGGGAGCCAGTGTGTGTGTGTGGACAGAGGGAGCCAGTGTGTGTGGACAGGGGGAGCCAGTGTGTGTGTGTGGACAGAGGGAGCCAGTGTGTGTGTGGACAGAGGGAGCCAGTGTGTGTGTGTGGACAGAGGGAGCCAGTGTGTGTGTGTGGACAGAGGGAGCCAGTGTGTGTGGACAGGGGGAGCCAGTGTGTGTGTGTGGACAGGGGGAGCCAGTGTGTGTGTGTGGACAGAGGGAGCCAGTGTGTGTGTGTGGACAGAGGGAGCCAGTGTGTGTGGACAGGAGGAGCCAATGTGTGTGTGGACAGAGGGAGCCCGTGTGTGTGTGTGGACAGAGGGAGCCAGTGTGTGTGTGTGGACAGAGGGAGCCAGTGTGTGTGTGCGCACAGAGTGAGCCAGTGTGTGTGTGTGGACAGAGGGAGCCAGTGTGTGTGTGGACAGAGGGAGCCAGTGTGTGTGGAAAGAGGGAGCCAGTGCGTGTGTGTGGACAGAAGGACCAGTGTGTGTGGACAGAGGGAGCCAGTGTGTGTGTGTGGACAGAGGGAGCCAGTGTGTGTGTGGACAGGGGGAGCCAGTGTGTGTGCAGCACTCCCTCAGTACTGGCCCTCTGACAGTGCGGCACTCCCTCAGTACTGACCCTCTGACAGTGCAGCGCACCCTCAGTACTGACCCTCTGACAGTGCACCGCTCTCTCAGTACTGACCCTCTGACAGTGCAGCACTCCCTCAGTCCTGACCCTCTGACAGTGCAGCACTCCCTCAGTCCTGACCCTCTGACAGTGCACCACTCCCTCAGTACTGACCCTCTGACAGTGCAGCACTCCCTCAGTACTGACCCTCTGACAGTGCAGCACTCCCTCAGTACTAACCCTCTGACAGTGCACCACTCCATCAGTACTGACTCTCTGACAGTGCAGCACTCCCTCAGTACTGACCCTCTGACAGTGCAGCACTCCCTCAGTACTAACCCTCTGACAGTGCAGCACTCTCTCAGTACTGACCCTCTGACAGTGCACCGCTCCCTCAGTACTGACTCTCTGACAGTGCTGCACTCCCTCAGTACTGACCCTCTGACAGTGCGGCACTCCCTCAGTACTGATCCTCTGACAGTGCACCGCTCCCTCAGTACTGACCCTCTAACAGTGCAGCACTCCCTCAGTCCTGTTCCTCTGACAGTGCGGCACTCCCTCAGTACTGACCCTCTTACAGTGCACCGCTCCCTCAGTACTGACCCTCTGACAGTGCAGCACTCCCTCAGTCCTGACCCTCTGACAATGTACCGCTCCCTCAGTACTGACCCTCTGACAGTGCACCGCTCCTTCAGTACTGACCCTCTGACAGTGCAGCAATCCCTCTGTACTGACCCTCTGACAGTGCACCACTCCCTCAGTACTGACCCTCTGACAGTGCACCGCTCTCTCAGTACTGACCCTCTGACAGTGCAGCACTCCCTCAGTCCTGACCCTCTGACAGTGCACCACTCCCTCAGTACTGACCCTCTGACAGTGCAGCACTCCCTCAGTACTGACCCTCTGACAGTGCAGCACTCCCTCAGTACTAACCCTCTGACAGTGCAGCACTCTCTCAGTACTGACCCTCTGACAGTGCGGCACTCCCTCAGTACTGACTCTCTGACAGTGCTGCACTCCCTCAGTACTGACCCTCTGACAGTGCGGCACTCCCTCAGTACTGACCCTATGACAGTGCAGCACACCCTCAATCCTGACCCTCTGACAGTGCAGCACTCCCTCATTACTGACCCTCTGACAGTGCAGCACTCCCTCAGTACTGACCCTCTGACAGTGCAGCACTACCTCATTACTGACCCTCTGACAGTGCGGCACTCGCTCAGTCCTGAACCTCTGACAGTGCAGCACTCCCTCAGTACTGACCCTCTGACAGTGCGGCACTCCCTCAGTACTGACTCTCTGACAGTGCTGCACTCCCTCAGTACTGACCCTCTGACAGTGCAGCACTCCCTCAGTACTGACCCTCTGACAGTGCAGCACTCCCTCAGTCCTGACCCTCTGACAGTGCAGCACTCCCTCAGTCCTGAACCTCTGACAGTGCAGCACTCCCTCAGTACTGACCCTCTGACAGTGCAGCACTCCCTCATTACTGACCCTCTGACAGTGCAGCACTCCCTCAGTCCTGAACCTCTGACAGTGCAGCACTCCCTCAGTACTGACCCTCTGACAGTGCGGCACTCCCTCAGTACTGACCCTCTGACAGTGCAGCACTCCTTCAGTCCTGACCCTCTGACAGTGCGGCACTCCCTCAGTACTGACCCTCTGACAGTGCGGCACTCCCTCAGTCCTGACCCTCTGACAGTGCACCACTCCCTCAGTACTGACCCTCTGACAGTGCAGCACTCCCTCAGTACTGACCCTCTGACAGTGCAGCACTCCCTCAGTACTGACCCTCTGACAGTGCAGCACTCCCTCAGTACTGACCCTCTGACAGTGCGGCACTCGCTCAGTACTGACTCTCTGACCGTGCTGCACTCCCTCAGTACTGACCCTCTGACAGTGCGGCACTCCCTCAGTACTAACCCTCTGACAGTGCAGCACTCTCTCAGTACTGACCCTCTGACAGTGCGGCACTCCCTCAGTACTGACTCTCTGACAGTGCTGCACTCCCTCAGTACTGACCCTCTGACAGTGCGGCACTCCCTCAGTACTGACCCTCTGACAGTGCAGCACACCCTCAATCCTGACCCTCTGACAGTGCAGCACTCCCTCATTACTGACCCTCTGACAGTGCAGCACTCCCTCAGTCCTGAACCTCTGACAGTGCAGCACTCCCTCAGTACTGACCCTCTGACAGTGCAGCACTCCCTCATTACTGACCCTCTGACAGTGCGGCACTCGCTCAGTCCTGAACCTCTGACAGTGCAGCACTCCCTCAGTACTGACCCTCTGACAGTGCGGCACTCCCTCAGTACTGACTCTCTGACAGTGCTGCACTCCCTCAGAACTGACCCTCTGACAGTGCAGCACTCCCTCAGTACTGACCCTCTGACAGTGCAGCACTCCCTCAGTCCTGACCCTCTGACAGTGCAGCACTCCCTCATTACTGACCCTCTGACAGTGCAGCACTCCCTCAGTCCTGAACCTCTGACAGTGCAGCACTCCCTCAGTACTGACCCTCTGACAGTGCAGCACTCCCTCATTACTGACCCTCTGACAGTGCAGCACTCCCTCAGTCCTGAACCTCTGACAGTGCAGCACTCCCTCAGTACTGACCCTTTGACAGTGCGGCACTCCCTCAGTACTGACCCTCTGACAGTGCAGCACTCCTTCAGTCCTGACCCTCTGACAGTGCGGCACTCCCTCAGTACTGACCCTCTGACAGTGCGGCACTCCCTCAGTACTGACCCTCTGACAGTGCGGCACTCCCTCAGTCCTGACCCTCTGACAGTGCGGCACTCCCTCAGTCCTGACCCTCTGACAGTGCGGCACTCCCTCAGTCCTGACCCTCTGACAGTGCGGCACTCCCTCAGTACTGACCCTCTGACAGTGCAGCACTCCCTCAGTCCTGACCCTCTGACAGTGCAGCACTCCCTCAGTCCTGAACCTCTGACAGTGCAGCACTCCCTCAGTACTGACCCTCTGACAGTGCAGCACTCCCTCATTACTGACCCTCTGACAGTGCAGCACTCCCTCAGTCCTGAACCTCTGACAGTGCAGCACTCCCTCAGTACTGACCCTCTGACAGTGCGGCACTCCCTCAGTACTGACCCTCTGACAGTGCAGCACTCCTTCAGTCCTGACCCTCTGACAGTGCGGCACTCCCTCAGTACTGACCCTCTGACAGTGCGGCACTCCCTCAGTCCTGACCCTCTGACAGTGCACCACTCCCTCAGTACTGACCCTCTGACAGTGCAGCACTCCCTCAGTACTGACCCTCTGACAGTGCAGCACTCCCTCAGTACTGACCCTCTGACAGTGCAGCACTCCCTCAGTACTGACCCTCTGACAGTGCGGCACTCGCTCAGTACTGACTCTCTGACCGTGCTGCACTCCCTCAGTACTGACCCTCTGACAGTGCGGCACTCCCTCAGTACTAACCCTCTGACAGTGCAGCACTCTCTCAGTACTGACCCTCTGACAGTGCGGCACTCCCTCAGTACTGACTCTCTGACAGTGCTGCACTCCCTCAGTACTGACCCTCTGACAGTGCAGCACACCCTCAATCCTGACCCTCTGACAGTGCAGCACTCCCTCATTACTGACCCTCTGACAGTGCAGCACTCCCTCAGTCCTGAACCTCTGACAGTGCAGCACTCCCTCAGTACTGACCCTCTGACAGTGCAGCACTCCCTCATTACTGACCCTCTGACAGCGCGGCACTCGCTCAGTCCTGAACCTCTGACAGTGCAGCACTCCCTCAGTACTGACCCTCTGACAGTGCGGCACTCCCTCAGTACTGACTCTCTGACAGTGCTGCACTCCCTCAGAACTGACCCTCTGACAGTGCAGCACTCCCTCAGTACTGACCCTCTGACAGTGCAGCACTCCCTCAGTCCTGACCCTCTGACAGTGCAGCACTCCCTCATTACTGACCCTCTGACAGTGCAGCACTCCCTCAGTCCTGAACCTCTGACAGTGCAGCACTCCCTCAGTACTGACCCTCTGACAGTGCAGCACTCCCTCATTACTGACCCTCTGACAGTGCAGCACTCCCTCAGTCCTGAACCTCTGACAGTGCAGCACTCCCTCAGTACTGACCCTTTGACAGTGCGGCACTCCCTCAGTACTGACCCTCTGACAGTGCAGCACTCCTTCAGTCCTGACCCTCTGACAGTGCGGCACTCCCTCAGTACTGACCCTCTGACAGTGCGGCACTCCCTCAGTACTGACCCTCTGACTGTGCGGCACTCCCTCAGTCCTGACCCTCTGACAGTGCGGCACTCCCTCAGTCCTGACCCTCTGACAGTGCGGCACTCCCTCAGTCCTGACCCTCTGACAGTGCGGCACTCCCTCAGTACTGACCCTCTGACAGTGCAGCACTCCCTCAGTACTGACCCTCTGACAGTGCGGCACTCCCTCAGTACTGACCCTCTGACAGTGCAGCACTCCCTCAGTACTGACTCTCTGACAGTGCGGCACTCCCTCAGTACTGACCCTCTGACAGTGCAGCACTCCCTCTGTCCTGACCCTCTGACAGTGCAGCACTCCCTCAGTCCTGACCCTCTGACAGTGCGGCACTCCCTCAGTACTGACCCTCTGACAGTGCAGCACTCCCTCAGTACTGACCCTCTGACAGTGTGGCACTCCCTCAGTACTGACCCTCTGACAGTGCAGCACTCCCTCAGTACTGACCCTCTGACAGTGCAGCACTCCCTCAGTACTGACCCTCTGACAGTGCAGCACTCCCTCAGTACTGACCCTCTGACAGTGAGAACCAGATTATTTGCTCCAATCACAGTGTGCCACTTGACCTCACATTGTGACTCCAGTGAGATGCTGAGCCAGGCCGGCTCTGTCTACACACACACCGAGAGATAACAATGTCAAACATATTTTCTAATTATAACAGATACAACAGGAATGTTTGCAGTTAAACCATTATAGCGTAAACAATATATATTGGAATTTTACCAGGACTGTATATTGGAATCCCTAGTACCAGTCTCAAACAGAAAACAGATTGGAGACAGATGGAAACATTCCTTCATCGAAATGTGTAGTTTATTAAACCAAATAAGGAGGATTCCGAGATGTGGGGAAGTGTAAAATTTATTGATGTTTGAGTCGCGTTGACAGTGTTTTTTGAGATCATGGTTTTTCTACCACAGGAGTTCAGAAAAACTCATCTTTTAAGTTCAGGCAGTTCAACAGAATAAGAGGATTCATCAGCGATATCGACGTGGCCTTGATAGAGTTTGTTCTGTACAATGTTTGCTTCCGTGACACTCGAATACTACAGCAGACTGCCAGTGTACTCTACACTGTGCTCAACATACAATCAATAATCATCCAGTTGGCAAATGTTTTGATTCATTTGAAAAGTAATTTTTCTGTGTGAACTTTGAGCTCAACAAGGCTCATTCATTTCAATGTCCCCATCAAACTCTCACAGGACAGGTACAGCACGAGGTTAGATACAGAGTAAAGCCCCCTCTACACTGTCCCCATCAAACACTCCCAGGGCAGGTACAGCACGGGGTTAGATACAGAGTAAAGCTCCCTCTACACTGTCCCCATCAAACACTCCCAGGACCTGCACAGCACGGGGTTAGATACAGAGTAAAGCTCCATCTACAATGTCCCCATCAAACACTCCCAGGACTTGTACAGCACGGGGTTAGATACAGAGTAAAGCTCTCTCTACACTGTCCCCATCAAACAATCTCAGAACAGGTACAGCACGGGGATAGGCACAGAGTAAAGCTCCCTCTACACTGTCCCCATCGAACACTCGCAGGACAGGTACAGCACAGGGTTTGATACAGAGTAAAGCTACCTCTACACTGTCCCCATCTAACACTCCCAGGACAGGTACAGCAAGGAGTTTGATACAGAGTAAAGCTCCATCTACAATGTCCCCATCTAACACTCCCAGGACAGGTGCAGCACAGGGTTAGATACAGAGCAAAGCTCCCTCTACACTGTCCCCATCAAACACTCCCAGGACAGGTACTGCACGGGGTTAGATACAGAGTAAAGCTCCCTCTACACTGTCCCCATCTAACACTCCCAGGACAAGTGCAGCACGGGGTTAGATACAGAGCAAAGCTCCCTCTACACTGTCCCCATCAAACACTCCCAGGACAGGTACAGCAAGGAGTTTGATACAGAGTAAAGCTCCCTCTACAATGTCCCCATCAAACACTCCCAGGACAGGTACAGCACGGGGTTAGATACAGAGTAAAGCTCCGTCTACACTGTCCCCATCAAACACTCCCAGGACAGGTACAGCACGGGGTTAGATACAGAGTAAAGCTCCCTCTACACTGTCCCCATCAAACACTCCCAAGACAGGTGCAGCACGGGGTTAGATACAGAGTAAAGCTCCCTCTTCACTGTCCCCATCAAACCCTCCCAGGACAGGTACAGCACGGTGTTAGATACAGAGTAAAGCTCCCTCTACACTGTCCCCATGAAACACTCCCAGGACAGGTACAGCACGGGGTTAGATACAGAGTAAAGCTCCCTCTACACTGTCCCCATGAAACACTCCCAGGACAGGTACAGCACGGGGTTAGTTACAGAGTAAAGCTCCCTCTACAATGTCCCCATCAAACACTCCCAGGACAGGTACAGCACGGGGTTAGATACAGAGTAAAGCTCCCTCTACACTGTCCCCATCAAACACTCCCAGGACAGGTGCAGCACGGGGTTAGATACAGAGTAAAGCTCCTCTACACTGTCCCCATCAAACACTCCCAGGACAGGTGCAGCACGGGGTTAGATACAGAGTAAAGCTCCCTCTACACTGTCCCCATCAAACACTCCCAGGACAGGTACAGCACGGGGTTAGGTACCGGCCTTTTCGTGCCCGACTCTGGACACGGAGAGGCCATTAATTCTCGCGAGTCGTTGCGATCTGTATCCCGTCCACACTGAATTTGAACCATGTGGCACTGATTAACAATAAGGGGTCTCCCATTTAAGCTGATGAATTTTGCCCTCAGAGGGTTGTTAGACAGTGGAGTTCCCTTCCTCACTGAGCACCGGGGCTGAGCAAGTGAATATATTCAACCCTCATTTACACAAATATTTAATCAGCAAGTGAGCCAACGGTTGGGGGGGGGGCAGTGTTGTGGGGGGGGCAGTGTTGTGGGGGGCAGTGTGTGGTGGGCAGTGTTGTGGGGGGCTGTGGTGTGGGGGGGCAGTGTTGTGGGGGGGCAGTGTTGTGGGGGGGCAGTGGTGTGGGGGGGCAGTGTTGTTGGGGGCAGTGTGTGGGGGGCAGTGGTGTGGGGGGGGCAGTGGTGTGGGGGGGCATGTTGTGGGGGGGGCAGTGGTGTGAGGGGCAGTGGTGTAGGGGGAAGTGGTGTGGGGGGCAGTGGTGTGGGGCGACAGTGTTGTGGGGGGGGCAGTGGTGTGGGGGGCAGTGGTGTGGGGGGCAATGTTGTGGGGGCGGCAGTGGTGTCGGGGGGCATGGTGTGGGGGGCAGTGTTGTGGGGCAGTGGTGTGGGAGGGCAGTGGTGTGGGGGGGCAGTGGTGTGGTGGTTGAGGGGGCAGTGTTGTGGGGGGCAGTGTTGTGGGGGGCAGTGTGTGGTGGGCAGTGTTGTGGGGGGCAGTGTTGTGGGGGGGCAGTGTTGTGGGGGGGCAGTGGTGTGGGGGGGCAGTGTTGTTGGGGGCAGTGTGTGGGGGGCAGTGGTGTGGGGGGCAGTGGTGTGGGGGGGCATGTTGTGGGGGGCAGTGGTGTGAGGGGCAGTGGTGTAGGGGGCAGTGGTGTGGGGGGGCAATGGTGTGAGGGGCAGTGGTGTAGGGGGCAGTGGTGTGGGGGGCAGTGGTGTGGGGCAGCAGTGTTGTGGGGGGGGCAGTGGTGTGGGGGGCAGTGGTGTGGGGGGGCAGCGGTGTGGGGGTTAGTCATAGGGGGGGATGGGGTGTGGGGGGGCAGGTGTTTGGGGGGGGCAGTGGTGTGGGGGAGGGGGAGGTGGGAAAGTGAAGTAACAGCCACAATCAGATCAGTCAATGATAGTATGGAATGACAAAATGGGTCCGATGGGCCAAATGGCCACATTCTGCTCTTATTTCTCCCGGTACTGACTCAGTGACTGGGATGAGATCTCTCTGGGAGGTGGCGCTCGATGTCATGGTTAATGGATCCACACTGTGCCCTGGAGATAGGGGGTGGGTGGCGATAGTTCTATCAGGTTCTATCCTTTGAGTAAAAACAGTGGGTGGAATTGTCCACTTGCTGCCATTAAGATGTGGATTCCTGCGCTTGTCTGAAGACGGGATGGACCCAGGAATGCAGGCCCGTTCCCAGCCTCCTGTTCCGCCCCGCCAGCCATAACGGGATGCCTGCCAGAGAACATACAAACAGCTCACAGAAATTATTTTTATAAAATATAAATTTAGAATACCCAATTCATTTTTTCCAACTAAGGGGCAATTTAGTGTGGCCAATCCACCTAGCCTGCACATCTTTGGGTTGTGGGGGCGAAACCCACGCAGACACGGGGAGAATGTGCACACTCCATACGGACAGTGACCCAGAGCTGGGATCGAACCTGGGACCTCGGCGCCGTGAGACTGCAGTGCTAACCCACTGCACCACCGTGCTGCCCCTGCTCAAATTCATTTGAATGCGATTAACGTGTTGGTGGCCCAAATCTCCACTCCCCCCCCCCCCCCCCCCCAAATCCACCCATCCCAGAAGGGAGTCACATGGGCGTGATTTGGAGTACTGGTGCCATGGCCTTTGAAGGAGAGTAAGCAGGCCGATACCTTCTGCATTGTCTTCGCGCTTTCTGGGGGCTTTGCATTTGGATTTGTTTATTGTCAGGCGTACCAAGGTACAACTCAAGCAGATCATTTAGTAAATGAAAAGAAAATACGTAATAGGGCAACACAAGGTCCACAATGTAAATACATAGACATCGGCATCGGATGAAGCATACAGGGGTCTAGTAGTAATCAGATCAGTCCATAAGAGGGTTGTTTTGGGCATCACGGTGGCGCAGTGGTTAGCACTGCTGCCTCACGGCGCCGGGGTCCCAGGTTCGATCCCGGCTCTGGGTCACTGTCCATGTGGAGTTTGCACATTCTCCCCGTGTTTGCGTGGGTTTTGCCCCCACAACCCAAAGATGTGCAGGGTAGGTGGATTAGCCACGCTAAATTGCCCCTTCATTGGAAACAATGAATTGGGTACTCTAAATTTATTTTTTCAAAAAATAAGAGGGTTGTTTGAGGAGTCTGGGAACAGCGGTGAAGAAGCTGTTTTTGAATCTGTTCGTGCGTGTTCTCAGACTTCTGTATCTCCTGCCCAATGGAAGAAGTTGGAAGAGTGAGTAAGCCGGGTGGGAGGGATCTTTGATTATACTGCCCGCTTTCCCCAGGCAGCGGGAGGTGTAGATGGAGTCAATGGATGGGAGGCAGATTCGTGTGATGGACTGGGCGGTGTTCACGACTCTCTGTAGTTTCTTGTGATCTTGGGCCGAGCAGTTGCCATACCAGGCTGTGATGCAGCCCGATAGGATGCTTTCTATGCTGCATATGTAAAAGTTGGTAAGGGTTAATGTGGACATGCCGAATTTCCTTAGTTTCCTGAGGAAGTATAGGTGCTGTTGTGCTTTCTTGGTCGTGTCGTTGACTTGGGTGGACCAGGACAGATTGTTGGTGTTGGGCACACCTAGGAATTTGAAGCCGTCAACCATCTCCACCTCGGCCCCGTTGATGCAGACAGGGGTGTGTACAGCACTTTGCTTTCTAAAGTCACTGACCAGCTCTTTAGTTTTGCTGACATTGAGGGAGAGATTGTTGTCGCTACACCACTCGACTAGGTTCTCTATCTCCCGACTGTACTCTGACTCATTGTTGTTCAATATCGGACCCACTACGGTTGTGTTACCAGCAAACTTGGAGTGGGAGCCAAATTTTGCCACGCAGTCGTGTGTGTACAGGGAGGAGAGTAGGGGGCTAAGCACGCAGCCTTGCGGGGGCCCGGTATTGAGGACTATTGTGGAGGAGGTGTTGTTGTTCATTCTTACTGATTGTGGTCTATGGGTCAGAAAGTCGAGGATCCAGTTGCAGAGTGGGGAGCCAAGTCCTCGGTTTTGGAACTTCGATATGAACTTGGCTGGGATTATGGTGATGGGGTGTATGTCTGGAGCTCTGGGACTGGTGGGGACTGACTTGGTGGCAAGGGTATGTACTCGGGGTGTTTCCCTCTCAGGATCGGGACAGTGTGGCTCAACCTCTTGTTTCTGCTGTAAAGGACGAGCAACTGACCCTCAAGGTGATAATTACAGACTCCTGACTGTGCACACTGCGCTTGCTGCCGGTGTCCTTGAAATGCTCTGAGATCTCCTGACCATGTAGAGATCCATCCACAGGGTTTGGGGTGAGAGTATCATTGAGGTGAGAGGGGCTGTATAGCACAGGGCTAAATCGCTGGTTTTGAAAGCAGACCCAGGCAGGCCAGCAGCATGGTTCGATTCCCGTACCAGCCTCCCCGAACAGGCGCCGGAATGTGGCGACTAGGGGCTTTTCACAGTAACTTCATTTGAAGCCTACTTGTGACAATAAGCGATTTTCATTTCATTTCATTGGTGTCTTGTCTGCTGGCCAAAAGGGGCAGAGCATGTGTTGGGGGTCCCTGGAGGGTGGGTTCTGAGGAACATGCTGATAAGTGACTGGCAAATATGAGTTTGGGGGCAGATGTCAGGGATTAAGGATGGGTGAGATGCCAGAGTCACACAGGTGGTTGGTTACTCACTTGAGCTGCTCTAAGGAGATGGTTCATCTTCCTCCTGCTTTCGCCTTCTTGCTGAGGCTGCCAGCAATCAGCTTACCCAGGCTTGATACCTGGCTGATGTTTCCATCCCAACCTGGGGAAGAGGATGTCCCCCCTCGCCTCAACAACATCCAATATCCCGTGGATGTCCGCATCAAGGAAGCATGGTTCAGGCCTTCTTGCAGCCACCTTCTTGGCTTGAATGCAAGCCTGGGGTGAGTGAAACGCTTAAGAGCTGCTCCAGCTTGTCAGACTCACGATGGGATTCCCAATCCCAGCGGATAACCTGCCTGGGGGATCAGGACTCGGGGCAGGAACCACGTGGGCTGTGTACTGGCCCATTTGCGTGGTTGGAATTCTGCGGACCTCCCCAGCGCTCCATGCGGCAGTGCGAGAATATTCTCAGTCTCTGTTGGCGGAAGCATTTGGTTTTTGAAGCAGAGCATCATGCCCAGTGCCTATTGCTGTCCTTCATTGTTTTGCTCGCTGCTGTGTGAATTTCTACCCCCAGTTTGCTGATGAACCCTTTAACCCAGTGATCTTATGTAATCTCTGGCACGAGACTCTAACTACTGCCAGATGTTTTCTGGAAATACTTCTGCACAGCTTCAGCGTTTACATCATCTGGAAGTCGCTGTGAACTACTGTAGTTGCCTTGCTGGCAAGAAAAATATCCTGCAGAGATTTGCGAAGGAATCTGCCAAATGTGGTGCTTTCGAAAAAGTGCTATTTCTATCGTAATGCTGTTTGTTCAAAAAGCTCCTTTCTCATCAACTCTTTTCTACTTTTCCAGTTATGCGGCATCATTGAAGGTGCCCGTAACCAATTACTTTTGATGTTCTGGCCTTTTTTTTATTATCAGTAACTTGTTTAATTCTTTATTTGGTTTAAATCTGTAATTTAGGTTTTGGGCTTTTTTGGAATGCAAGCTGCATTTTTCAGGTTCGAATTCTGCAGCGGTATTAGTCCCAGTCAATACCCACCCTCTTCCTTCTTTCAGAACTTGCCCGACCCCTATCTCGCACTCAAGCCAAGTCTTTGCACTTCTCTTCACACTCAGCATAACTTGTAGAACACTTATCGTTTAAGAAAGAAAAACTTGCATTGCTAAAGCGCTTTTCACAGCGTCAGAGTGTCCAAAGGCATTTCACAGCCAGTGAAATGTTCCCGAGCCTGGTCACTGTTTTAATGCGAGATACATGGCGAGCAATGCACAGCGAGATCCCACAAACAGCAATGTGACAATGGCCAGGTGATATGCTTTCTTTTAAATGAAAACAGAAAAGGCTAGAAACACTCAGCAGGTGAAGCAGCAACTGTGTCGGGGGGGCGGGGAGAGATGTCCATGGGGCTTCAGAATGATGTCCTTTCTTCAACATGAATCAAACTGTGCTGGATTACTGCTGTACATGAAGGAATATCCTTTGTTTGGTTACACAGATCCTGAATCTTTCTGAAAAGAGAGACATTTTGTTGAAGCTTTTTATCTTCACTTATCAGGACAGGCACAAGAATGGTGAGTCTGTGGAATTCATTACCACAGGAAGTAGTTGATGCTAAAACATTAAATATATTCAAGAGGTGGCTGGATATAGCACTGGTGGAGAATGGGATCAAAGGCTATGGGGAGAAAGCAGGATTAGGTACTGAGTTGGATGATCAGCCATGATGGTGATGAATGGCGGAGCAGGCTCGAAGGGCCAAAAGGCCTCGTCCTGCTTCTATCTCCTATCTTCTATGTATCTATGCCTGGTCTCCAATCATCTGAGAGCCTCCTTTGCCAATGGACCAAGGCTCCACTCTGTCGAGACCGTGTGTCAGCGGGTACAAAGAACAAAGAGAACAAAGAAAATTACAGCACAGGAACAGGCCCTTCGGCCCTCGCAGCCTGCGCCGATCCAGATCCTTTATCAAAACCTGTCACCTATTTTCCAAGGGTCTACTTACCTCTGTTCCCCACCCGTTCATATATCTGTCCAGCTGCATCTTAAATGATGCTATTGTGCCCGTCTCTACCACCTCCGCTGGCAAAGCGTTCCAGGCACCCACCACCCTCTGTGTAAAAAACTTTCCACGCACATCTCCCTTAAACTTTCCCCCTCTCATCTTGAAATCGTGACCCCCAGTAATTGAGACCCCCACTCTTGGAAAAAGCTTGTTGCTATCCACCCTGTCCATACCTCTCATAATTTTGTAGACCTCTGTTGCTCTGATTAGCCTTAGTTTTATTAGCTCTAATTCTGTCACCTTTGCTCACGAGTCGCCAGGTATCTTTCTGATACCGCCACGTGGTTCAAGCTCAAGAAATGATTAATAATACAGCACACCGCTTAGTGAAGGTTAAATTAACGATCATTTATTATATACAGCAATAAATACTTAGACAATAATCCTACTTCTAGACTACTACCTACCACTAAAGGCCAATACTTAGCTTTGGTGATGGCCCACCAGGTCAGGGAAACGAATGGTCTATCGAATTGGGTCTGGCCTGCGGGATTCAAAAAGGCTGGTACGAGTCGATAGTCTGGAGCACCTATCAGGTAGCGATCGCTGGAGTAAGACTTACTTGTTTCTTTGTCGAAGGGTCTCGAAGGTTGCGAGCAGGAGAAGAAGGGTCGATCTGAACTTGGCCCCTATTTTTATAGTTCCCAGGGGCTTCCCGCCTCTCGGGGCGGACCTTGACCCTGGTTCCAAGTGATTGGACTTGGTCAAAATCACTTGGTTCGATATGCTCCAATAATGGGGCGATTCCTTGATCGGGGGGTGGTCGTTCACCTGTCCTTTGTCTCAGCCACTGCTGCCGCCGAAAAGTCTGGATCGGCTTTATGTTGCTAATTTGTAGCAATTGTTCCCGGAGATCGCCGATTAAACTGCAGAGGGCTGGGCTGTTGTGATGTTGATGGCTGCAGGTATCGGTCTGGGCCGACTTCCCCAGAGCCTTCAGGGTACAATGGACCTGAACTCCCAGATCTCTCTGTACATCAATTGTCCCCAGGACTCTCCCATTGACCGTATAGTCCGCTCTTGAATTAGATCTTCCAAAATGCATCACCTCGCATTTGCCTGGATTGAACTCCATTTGCCATTTCTCTGCCCAACTCTCCAATCTATCTATATTTTGCTGTATTCTCTGACAGTCCTCCTCGCTATCTGCAACTCCACTAATCTTAGTATCATCTGCAAAGTTGCTAATCAGACCACCTATACCTTCGTCCAGATCAACAGTGGTCCGAGCACGGATCCCTGTGGAACACCACTAGTCACCTTTCTCCATTTTGAGACACTTCCTTCCACCACTACTCTCTGTCTCCTGTTGCCCAGCCAGTTCTTTATCCATCTAGCTAGTACACCCTGAACCCCATAAGACTTCACTTTTTCCATCAACCTGCCATGGGAAACTTTATCAAACGCCTCACTGAAGTCCATGTATATGACATCTACAGCCCTTCCCTCATCAATTAACGTTGTCACTTCCTCAAAGAATTCTATTAGGTTTGCAAGACATGACCTTCCCTGCACAAAACCATGCTGCCTATCACTGATAAGTCTATTTTCTTCCAAATGTGAATAGATCCTATCCTTCAGTATCTTCTCCAACAGTTTGCCTCCCACTGATGTCAAGCTCACAGGTCTATAATTCCTTGGATTATCCCTGCAACCCTTCTTAAACAAAGGGACAACATTAGCAATTCTCCAGTCCTCCGGCACCTCACCCGTGCTCAAGGATGCTGCAAAGGTATCTGTTAAGGCCCCATCTATTTCTTCCCTCGCTTCCCTCAGTAACCTGGGATAGATTTTGTCCACCTTAATGTCTTTTAGAATACCCAAAACTTCCCGCTTCCTTATGCCGACTTGACCTAGAGTATTTAAACATCCATCCTTAGCCTCAACATCCGTCATGTCCCTCTCCTTGGTGAATACCGATGCAATGTACTCATTAAATTAAGAATCTCACCCATTTCCTCTGACTCCACGCATAATTTCCCTCTTTTGTCTTTGAGTGGGCCAATTCTTTCTCTAGTTACCCTCTTGCTCCTTATATACGAATAAAAGGCTTTGGGATTTTCCTTAACCCTGTTAGCCAAAGATATTTCATGACCCCTTTTAGCCCTCTTTATTGCGCATTTGAGATTTGTCCTACTTTCCCGATATTCCTCCAAAGCTTCATCAGATTTAAGTCGCCTAGACCTTATGTATGCTTCCTTTTTCATCTTAGCTAGTCTCACAATTCCACCCGTCACCCATGGTTCCCTAATCTTGCCATTTCTATCCCTCATTTTCACAGGGACATGTCTGTCCTGCACTCTAATCAACCTTTCCTTAAAAGACTCCCACATTTCAAATGTGGATTTACCCTTAAAGAGCTGCTCCCAATCCACATTCCCTAGCTCCTGCCGAATTTTGTTATACTTGGTCTTTCCCCAATTTAGCACTCTTTCTTTAGGACCACTCTCGTCCTTGTCCATGAGTATTCTAAAACTTACAGAATTGTGATCGCTTTTCCCAAAGTAATCACCGACTGAAACTTCAACCACCTGGCCGGGATCATTCCCCAACACCAGGTCCAGTATAGCCCCTTCCCGAGTCGGTACGGCAACCCCAATTTCAAAACAACTCTCAGGTTTGTTCCACCCAGTGACAGACCTGACTGTTGCACCGTCATCACAGCTCAGCAGGTCAGGCACCTTGACGTCGACATCACTGGCCCAAGAGAGGATCAATGTGCGAGGAAAGATTAACATCTCATGACGATCTGAGTGTGGAACCAGCATGCCTCTGTCACTAGCACATGTGAGACAACAGGGTGTCGGTGGTGGGACCAGAATTTATTATCCATCCCGAGTTGCCCTTCAGAAGGTGGGGGTGAGCTGCCTTCTTGAACCGCTGCAGTCTCAGAGGTGTAGGTACACCCACCGTGCTGTTAGGGAGGGAGTTCTGAGATTTTGACCCAGTGACTGAAGGAACGGCCGATATATTTCCAAGTCAGCCTGGTGAGTGTCTTGGAGGAGGACCCTCCAGCTGATGGTTTTCACATGTACCTGCCGCCCTTGTACTTGACTCAAACAGTGGTGATTTTCCCCTAATTCCCATTGACTCGGTTTTACTTCGGCTCCTTGATACCACTCTCAGTCAAATGCTGCCTTGGTGTCGAGGGCAGTCACTCTCACCTCACCTCTGGAGTTCAGCTTTTTTGTCCATGTTTGAACCAAGGCTGTAATGAGGTCAGGAGCTGAGTGACCTTGGCACAACCCAAACTGAGCGTCCGTGAGCAGGTTATTGCTGAGTAAGTGCAGTTTGATAGCTCTGTTGATGACTCCTTCCATCACTTTGCTGATGATGGAGAGTAGATTGATAGGGCAGTAATTGGCTGGGTTGGATTTGTCCTGTTTCTTGTGTACAGGGCACACCTGGGCAATTTTCCACATTGCCGGGTAGATGCCAGTGTTGTAGCTGTACTGGAACAGCTTGGCTAGGGGTGCAGCACGTTCTGTAGCACAAGTCTTCAGTACTGTTGCCGGGATATTGTCAGGGCCCAGAGCCTTTTCAGTATCCAGCGCCTTCAGCCATTTCCTGCTATCCCATGCAGTGATACGTATTGGCTGAAGACTGGCATCTGTGATGCTGGGAACCTCTGGAATAGACCGAGACGGATCATCCACTCGGCACTTCTGGCTGAAGATTGTTGCGAATGCCTCAGCCTTGTCTTCTGCTCAGATGTGCTGGGCTCCTCCATCATAGAGGGCGGGGATATTTGTGGAGCCTCCTCCTCCAGTGAGTTGTTTAATTGTCCACCACCATTCACAGCTGGATGTGGCAGGATTGCAGAGTTTAGATCTGATGCGTTTGTTGTGGAATCGCTTCGCTCTGTCTGTTACTTGCTGCTGATGCTGTTTGGCACACTAAGTATTCCTGTGTTGTAGCTTCACCAGGTCGTCACCTCATTTTTCGGTACTCCTGATGTTGCTCCTGGCATCCCCTCCTGCACTCTTCATTGCACCAGGGTGGATCCCTGGCTGGGGGGTAATGGGGAAGTGGGGGATATGCCGGGGCCGTGAGGTTACAGATTGTGGTTGATACAATTCTGTTGCTGATGATGGCCCACAGAACATAGAACACACAGTGCAGAAGGAGGCCATTCGACCCATCGAGTCTGCACAGACCCACTTAAGCCCTCACTTCCACCCTATTCCCATAACCCAATAACCCCTTCCAACCTTTTTGGTCACTGAGGACAATTTAGCACGGCCAATCCACCTAACCTGCACATCTTTGGACTGTGGGAGGAAACCGGAGCACCCGGAGGAAACCCACGCAGACACGGGAGAACATGCAGACTCCGCACAGACAGTGACCCAGCAGGGAATCGAACCCGGGACCCTGGAGCTGTGAAGTCACAGTGCTAACCACTGTGCTACCGTGCTGCCCCTTGGCAGTGACTGATGAAAAGAGAACTCATGGATGCCCAGTTTTGACTTCTGAGATCTGTTCGAAGTCTGTCCCATTTAGCACGATGGTCGTGCCACACAACACGATGGAGGGTATCCCCAATGTGAAGACGGGACTTTGTCTCCACAAGGACTGTGCGGTGGTCACTTCGACCGATACTGTCATGGACAGATGCATCTGTAGCAGGCAGATTGGTGAGGATGAGGTCAAGTATGTTTTTCCTTCTTGTTGGTTCCCTCACCACCTGCTGCAGTCCCAGTCCAGCAGCTTTGTCCTTTAGGACCCGGCCAGCTCGGTCAGTGGTGGTACTACCGAGCCACTCTTCGTGATGGACGTTGAATGTCTCCACTCAGAGAACATTCTGCACCCTTGCCACCCTCAGTGCTTCCTCCAAGTGGTGTTCAGCATTGAGGAGGTACTGATTCATCAGCTGATGGTGGCCGGTACGTGGTTATCAGCAGGAGGTTTCCTTGCCCATGTTTAACCTGAAACCAGGAGACTTCATGTGGTCCAGAGTTGATGTTGAGGACTCCCAAGGCAACTCCCTCTCGATTGGATCCTAAATCCACCATAACAAGCAGCTGCAAAGAGATCATTGGCCTATCTACCAAAAAACATTGTGAGTGGTTTGATAAAAACTCTCACGGACTGGAAATTTCACCGTAACGGAAGAGAAAAGCAGCAGTGACACAGTCTGAATGCCATGGCAATAGTATAAAACCATGACTGATGTAAAGAACAATGGCAGAAAGAGGACAGAAGATGTAGCAACGCATGTACACAAAAAACACACATATGTAAACAATGCCCATACACAAACAACGCACATATACAAACAATGCACATACACAAACAAAGCACATACACAAACAAAGCACATACACAAACAATGCACATACACAAACAACACACATATACAAACAGTGCACATACACAAACAATGCACATATACAAACAATGCACATACACAAACAAAGCACATACACAAACAATGCACATACACAAACAATGCACATACACAAACAAAGCACATACACAATCAACGCACATACACAAATAATACACATACACAATCAACGCACATACACAAACAACGCACATATACAAACAACGCACATACACAAACAACGCAGATACACAAAAACGCAGATACACAAACAACGCACATATACAAACAATGCACATACACAATCAACGCACATACACAAACAACGCGCATATACAAACGATCCACATACACAATCAACGCACATACACAAACAACGAACATACACAAACAAACACATACACAAACAACGCACATACACAAACAATGCACATACACAATCAACGCACATACGCAATCAACGCACATACACAATCAACGCACATACACAATCAACGCACATATACAATCAATGCACATACACAATCAACGCACATACACAAACAATGCACATACACAATCAACGCACATACACAATCAATGCACATACACAAACAACGCACATACACAATCAACGCACATACACAATCAACGCACATACACAATCAATGCACATACACAAACAACACACATACACAATCAACGCACATAGACAAACAAAGCACATACACAAACAACGCACATACACAAACAACGCACATACACAAACAACGCACATACACAAACAACGCACATACACAATCAACGCAAATAGACAAACAAAGCACAGACACAATTAACGCACATACACAATCAACGCACATAAACAAACAAAACGCATACACAAACAACACACATACACAATCAACGCACATAGACAAACAAAGCACATACACAAACAACGCACATACACAAACAACGCACATATACAAACAAAGCACATTCACAAACAACGCACATACACAATCAACGCACATACACAATCAACGCACATAGACAAACAAACCACATACACAATCAACGCACATAGACAAACAAAGCACATACACAGACAACGCACATACACAAACAACGCACATTCACAACGCACATTCACAATCAATGCACATAGACAAACAAAGCACATTCACAAACAACGCACATACACATTCAATGCACATACACAAACAACGCACATACACAAACAACGCACATATACAAACAATGCACATACACAATTAACGCACATACACAAACAACGCGCATATACAAACAATTCACATACACAAACAACGCACATACACAAACAATGAACATAAACAAACACATACACAAACAACGCAAATACACAAACAACGCACATACACAATCAACGCACATACACAATCAACGCACATACACAATCAACACACATATACAATCAATGCACATATACAATCAACGCACATACACAATCAACGCACATACACAAACAATGCACATACACAATCAACGCACATACACAATCAACGCACAGACACAAACAACGCACATACACAATCAACGCACATACACAATCAACGCACATACACAATCAATGCACATACACAAACAACACACATACACAATCAACGCACATAGACAAACAAAGCACATACACAAACAACGCACATACACAAACAACGCACATACACACACAACGCACATACACAAACAACGCACATACACAATCAACGCAAATAGAGAAACAAAGCACATACACAATCAACGCACATACACAATCAACGCACATAGACAAACAAAGCACATACACAAACAACGCACATACACAATCAACGCACATAGACAAACAAAGCACATACACAAACAACGCACATACACAAACAACGCACATATACAAACAAAGCACATTCACAAACAACGCACATACACAATCAACGCACATACACAATCAACGCACATAGACAAACAAAGCACATACACAATCAACGCACATAGACAAACAAAGCACATACACAGACAACGCACATACACAAACAACGCACATTCACAATCAACGCACATTCACAATCAACGCACATAGACAAACAACGCACATACACAAACAACGCACATTCACAATCAACGCACATAGACAAACAAAGCACATACACAAACAACGCACATACACAAACAACGCACTTACACAAACAACGCACATTCACAATCAACGTACATAGACAAACAAAGCACATACAGAAACAACGCACATACACAAACAACGCACAAGCTATTTTCAGCCCTGTTGAAATCCTTCGCCCGAGCACTCAAAGGGCCCACCACACTGAGTGGCAAACAGGGAGGGCAGCTCATCAAGGACAGTCAGTACTCACTGGAGAGAATATTATGAAGAACTCATCAACAAAGACAGTGGGCGGGATTCTCCGCCGCGGGATTCTCCGCCGCGGGATTCTCCGTTATGCCGGCGCCCGGGGGTTTCCCGACGGCGTGGGGCTGCCACACAACGGGAAACTCCATTGACCGGCTGGCATAACGGAGAATCCCGCCGGCCGGTCATAGAATTTCATAGAATTTACAGTGCAGAAGGAGGCCATTCGGCTCATCGAGTCTGCACCGGCTCTTGGAAAGAACACCCTACCCAAGGTCAACATCTCCACCCCATCCTCATAACCCAGTAACCCCACCCAACACTAAGGGCAATTTATCATGGCCAATCCACCTGACCTGCACATCTTTGGACTGTGGGAGGAAACCGGAGCACCCGGAGGAAACACACGCACACACGGGGAGGATAAGCGAATGACTAGGGAAAGAGTAGGACCAGTCAAGGACAGGGATGGGAAGTTGTGTGTGGAGTCTGAAGAGATAGGCGAGATACTAAATGAATATTTTTCGTCAGTATTCACTCAGGAAAAAGATAATGTTGTGGAGGAGAATGCTGAGCCCCAGGCTAATAGAATAGATTACATTGAGGTACGTAGGGAAGAGGTGTTGGCAATTCTGGACAGGCTGAAAATAGATAAGTCCCCGGGACCTGATGGGATTTATCCTAGGATTCTCTGGGAGGCCAGGGAAGAGATTGCTGGATCTTTGGCTTTGATTTTTATGTCATCATTGGCTACAGGAATAGTGCCAGAGGACTGGAGGACAGAAAATGTGGTCCCTTTGTTCAAAAAGGGGAGCAGAGACAACCTCGGCAACTATAGACCGGTGAGCCTCACGTCTGTAGTGGGTAAAGTCTTGGAGGGGATTATAAGAGACAAGATTTATAATCATCTAGATAGGAATAATATGATCAGGGATAGTCAGCATGGCTTTGTGAAGGGTAGGTCATGCCTCACAAACCTTATTGAGTTCTTTGAGAAGGTGACTGAACAGGTAGACGAGGGTAGAGCAGTTGATGTGGTGTGTATGGATTTCAGCAAAGCGTTTGATAAGGTTCCCCACGGCAGGCTATTGCACAAAATACGGAGGCTGGGGATTGAAGGTGATTTAGAGATGTGGATCAGAAATTGGCTAGCTGAAAGAAGACAGAGGGTGGTGGTTGATGGGAAATGTTCAGAATGGAGTACAGTCACAAGTGGAGTACCACAAGGATCTGTTCTGGGGCCGTTGCTGTTTGTCATTTTTATCAATGGCCCAGAGGAAGGCGCAGAAGGGTGGGTGAGTAAATTTGCAGACGATACTAAAGTCGGTGGTGTTGTCGATAGTGTAGAAGGATGTAGCAGGTTACAGAGGGATATAGATAAGCTGCAGAGCTGGGCTGAGAGGTGGCAAATGGAGTTTAATGTAGAGAAGTGTGAGGTGATTCACTTTGGAAGGAATAACAGGAATGCGGAATATTTGGCTAATGGTAAAGTTCTTGAAAGTGTGGATGAGCAGAGGGATCTAGGTGTCCATGTACATAGATCCCTGAAAGTTGCCACCCAGGTTGATAGGGTTGTGAAGAAGGCCTATGGAGTGTTGGCCTTTATTGGTAGAGGGATTGAGTTCCGGAGTCGGGAGGTCATGTTGCAGCTGTACAGAACTCTGGTACGGCCGCATTTGGAGTATTGCGTACAGTTCTGGTCACCGCATTATAGGAAGGACGTGGAGGCTTTGGAGCGGGTGCAGAGGAGATTTACCAGGATGTTGCCTGGTATGGAGGGAAAATCTTATGAGGAAAGGCTGATGGACTTGAGGTTGTTTTCGTTGGAGAGAAGAAGGTTAAGAGGAGACTTAATAGAGGCATACAAAATGATCAGGGGGTTGGATAGGGTGGACAGTGAGAGCCTTCTCCCGCGGATGGATATGGCTGGCGCGAGGGGACATAACTTTAAACTGAGGGGTAATAGATATAGGACAGGGGTCAGAGGTAGGTTCTTTACGCAAAGAGTAGTGAGGCCGTGGAATGCCCTACCTGCTACAGTAGTGAACTCGCCAACATTGAGGGCATTTAAAAGTTTATTGGATAAACATATGGATGATAATGGCATAGTGTAGGTTAGATGGCTTTTGTTTCGGTGCAACATCGTGGGCCGAAGGGCCTGTACTGCGCTGTATCGTTCTATGTTCTATATTCTATGTGCAGACTCCGCACAGACAGTGACCCAAGCCGGAATCGAACCTGGGACCCTGGCATTGTGAAGCAATTGTGCTGCCCACAATGCTACCGTGCTGCCGGGGCAGAAAAATGGCACGGCGCGGCGGAGAATCCCGCCCACTGTCTTTGACTCAAACATCCTCAACTCCATTCCAGAATCCCCCATCCGGCTGGGTCTCAGTGTTACCCCCGCTCCAGAACAAAGTAAAAATAACATTTGAAAAGTGGGAAACAACAAAGACCCTGGAACAGATGAAATCCCCCCAGAGATTCTGAAACATGATGAAAATTGCACAACCCTGTACTCCTCGTGTGGGAAGAGGAATACATGATGGGGGAACGGCAGGACCATAAGAGATAGGACCAGAATTAGGCCATTCGGCCCATCGATTCTGTTTCGCCATTCAATCATTGCTGATATGTTTCTAATCCCCATTCTCATGCCTGCTTCCCATAACCCCTTACTAATCAAGAACGAGAATGCCTTGACCCACTGTAATTCACCTACCCCCACAACAGTCCACAGCAGACGCCATCTCCCTGGCCCTACACTCATCCCACGAGCATCGCGACAACACGGACTCTGACGTCAGACTCCTATTCATTGACTACATCACCTTCATCACCACAATCCCAGCCAAGCTCATATCGAAGCTCCAAATTCTAGGACTTGGATCCTCCCTCTGGATCCTCAACTTACTGACCAATAGACCACAATCAGTAAGGATAAACAACAACACCTCCTCCATGATAGGCCTCAATACCGAGGCCCCGCAAGGCTGGGTACTTAGCCCCCGATTATACTCCCTGTACACACATGACTGTGGCAAAATTTGGCTCCAACTCCATCCACACGTTTGCTGATGACACGACCATAGTGGGTCTGATCTCGAATAACGACGAGTCAGAGTACAGGAGGGAGATAGAGAACCGAGTGGAGTGGTGTAGCGACAACAATCTCTCCCTCAATGTCAGCAAAACTAAGGTCATTGACGTCAGGAAGCGAAGTATCGTACACACCCCTGTCTGCATCAGTGGTGCTGAGGTGAGGATGGCTGACATCTTCAAACTCTTAGGTGTGCACATCACCAATAATCTGTCCTGGTCCACCCACGTCGACGCGACAACTAAGAAAGCACAACAGCGCCTATACCTCCTGAGGAAACTAAGGAAATTCGGCATGTTCACATTGACTCTTACCAATTTTTGCAGATGCCCCATAGAAAGCATCCTATCTGGCTGCATCGCAGCCTGGTATGGCAACTGCTCGGCCCAAGACCGTACAAAACTACAGAGAGTCGTGAACACAGCCCAGTTCATCACACGAACCTGTCTCTATTCCATTGACTCTATGTACACGTCCCGGTGCCTGCGGAAAGCGGGCAGCATAATCAATGATTCCTCCCACCCGGGTTATTCTCTTTTCCAACCTCTTCCATTGGACAGGAGATACAGAAGTCTGAGAACGCGCACTAACAGCTTCAAAAACAGCTTCTTCCCAGCTGTTACCAGACTCCTAAACAACCTTCTTATGGACTGAACTGATCTCTTCACGCATCTTTCCACTGAGTAGTACTACACTCCCCGATGCCCGTGTCTATGTATTTACCCTGAAGATTGGAGGGTATCTCGGGTAGCTCACGTCACTCCGATATTCAAAAAGGGAGGTAGAGAGAAAACAGGGAATTATAGATCAGTAAGCCTAATTCAGTAGTGGGGAAATGCTTGAATCCATTATCAAGGACTTTATAGCAGAACATTTAGAAAGCAGTGGCAGGATCAGTCAGAGTCAGCATGGATTTATGAATGGAAAATCATGCTTGACAAATCTGTTGGAATTCTTTGAAGAGATAACCAGTACAGTTGACAAGGGGGAGCCAGTCGATGTGGTATATTTGGACTTTCAGAGGCGTTTGGCAAAGTTCTGCGTAAGAGAATATTGTGCAAGATTAAAGCGCATGGGATTGGGGGAAATGTATTGAGGTGAATAGAAAACTGGTTGTCAGAAAGGAAACAAAGAGTAGGAATTAATGGGTCCTTTTCAAATTGGCAGACAGTAACTAGTGGGGTACCACAGGGATCGGTGCTGGGACCCCAGCTATTCACAATATATATTAATTATTTGGATGAGGGAACAAAATGTAACATCTCAAAGTTTGCAGATGATACCAAGTTAGGTGGGAGGGTGAATTGTGACGAGGATGCAGGGATCCGACAGCAAGATCTGGACAGGTTGGGTGAGTGGGCAAACCAATGGCAGATGCAGTATAATTTGGATAAGTGTGAGATTATTCATTTTGGAAGCAAAAACAGGAAGGCAGATTACTACCTGAATGGTTGTAAATTGGGAGAGGGGAGTGTGCAGCGGGACCTGGGTGTCCTTGTGCATCATTCGCTGAAGGTAAGCATGCAGGTACAGCAGGCGGTAAAGAAGGCTAATGGTATGTTGGCCTATATTGCGAGAGGTTTCGAGTACAGGAGCAGGGATGTGTTGCTGCAATTGTACAGGGCCTTGGTGAGGCCACACCTGGAATATTGTGGGCAGTTTTGGTCTCCTTCGCTGAGGAAGGATGTTCTTTCTCTCAAGGGAGTGCAGCGAAGGTTTACCAGACTGATTCCAGGGATGGCGGGACTGTCATATGAGGAGAGATTGACTGGGTTGGGATTGTTCTCGCTGGAGTTCAGAAGAATGAGGGGGGATCTCATACTTATAAATTTCTAACAGGACTAGACAGGGTAGATGCAGGGAAGACGTAACCAATGATTTTTTTTCTTCATACAGTGCAGACGGAGGCCATTCGGCCCATCAAGTCTGCACCAACCCACTTAAGCCCTCACTTCCACCCTATCCCCGTACCCCAATAACCCTTCATGGGGCAGCACGGTAGCACAAGTGGATAGCACTGTGGCTTCACAGCACCAGGGTCCAGGTTCGATTCCCCGCTGGGTCACTGTCTGTGCGGAGTCTGCACGTTCTCCCCATGTCTGTGTGGGTTTCCTCCGGGTGCTCCGGTTTCCTCCCACAGTCCAAAGACGTGCATGTTAGATGGATTGGCCATGCTAAATTGCCCTTAGTGACCAAAAAAAAAGGTTGGGAGGGGTTATTGGCTTACGGGATAAGGTGGAAGTGAGGGTTGAAGTGGGTCGGTGCAGACTTGATGGGCCGAATGGCCTCCTTCTGCTCTATATGTTCTATGTTCTAATGATGGGTGTGTCCAGAACCAGGGGTCACAGCCTGAGGATTCAGGGTAAACCATTTCAGACAGAGATAAGGAGACATTTCTTCACCCAAAGAGTGGTGAGCCTGTGGAATTCATTACCACAGGAAGTAGTTGATGCTAAAACTTTGAATATATTCAAGAGGCGGCTAGATATAGCACTTGGGGAGAATGGGATCAAAGGCTATGGGGAGAAAGCAGGATTAGGCTATTGAGTTGGATGATCAGCCATGATGGTGATGAATGGCGGAGCAGGCTCGAAGGGCCAAAAGGCCTCCTCCTGCTCCTAGCTTCTATGAATCTATGTATCTGTGTATTATGTATTTATTGTATGTCCTATGTTTTTTCATGTATGGAACAATCTGTCTGGACTCTATACAGAACAATACTTTCCACTGTATCTCTGTGCACGTGACAATAAATCAAGTTCAGTTCAATTCAGAACCTATCTATCTCTGTCTTAAAGACACTCGGTGATTTGGCCTCCACAGCCTTCTGCGGCAAAGAGTTCCACAGATTCACCACCCTCTGGCTGAAGAAATTCCTCCTCGTCTCTGTTTTAAAGGATCGTCCCTTTAGTCTGAGATTGTGTCCTCTGCTTCTAGTTTTTCCTTCAAGTGGGAACATCCTCTCCACGTCCACTCTATCCAGGCTTCGCAGTATTGAAACTCAGTAAATTTCAGTAAGGTTCCTTCTTATCCTTCTAAACTCCAATGAGTACAGACCCAGTGTCCTCAACAATTCCTCATATGACAAGGGACACCGTGACTGTGACTGTAATTCAGGAATGGAGAAAAATCCGACCATGGTAACTACAGAGCAGTTCCCTGACGTTAGGGAGAATATTATAGCAAGGATCCTGTTAACCGTCTCCTCCCAGTGACAGAAGAACACCTTCCAGAGTAGCAGTGAAGGTTTCACTGAACGAGAAGCACCATCGACATGATCTTCACTGAGCAGAAAATCCAAGAATCGAGCAAGGAGCAGTCCACCATGGTCCATTCCAACATCACAAAAGCCTTTGACTCTGTGAAGCAGGAAGGCCGATGGAGCACAATCCTCAAATTTGATTACCTCAGCATTTTGTTGCCACTCTCTGCTTGCTCCTTGATGCAGACAGTGATCCTCACCAATATGAATGACGTTATCTTAGTGAAGACTGGGAACAAGCAAGGCTTTGTCATTGCACTAACTTTCTTCTCCACCTTCCTCACTGTACACCGCATGTTCACCAAATTACCCACAGCCATGGAGATAATCTACAGAATGGAAAGGTCAACCTACATTGCCTTCCATCCAAACCAAATCCACTCCAGTCTCAGTTATTGAGTTCCAATATGTAGATGGCCGTTGTGTGTGCACTCACTTAGAAACAGAGCTCTGGGTCATTGATGACTCCTTCTCCGAAGCACATGAGAACATGGGCCTTTCACTAAATACCCGGAATATGAAGGTCCTCTTTCAAAGAGCTTCCATATCAAAATGCTTCCCACTGTCGATTAGGATCAATGGTGGGGCCCTGGAAAACGTGGACCATTTTCCACATCTTGGGAACCTACCATCGATAAAGACAGACACAGATAACAAAATCCATCATCAGCCCAGCTTTTGGTCACTTCAGGAAGTGAATATTGAAGACCAGGATGTCAAACCCGGGACCACGTTCATGGTTTACTGGGTAGCACTGAATCTTGTACTTCAATCTGCTTCAGAGACTTGGACAACCTCTTGTGTAGCCCTCAAAGCACTGGAGAAGTGGGCGGCAAAATAGCACAGTGGCTAGCACTGTTGCTTCACAGCATCAGGGTCCCAGGTTGGATTCCCGGCTTGGGTCACTGTCTGTGCGGAGTCTGCACGTTCTCTCCGTGTCTGCGTGGGTTTCCTCCGGTTGCCTCCCACAAGTGCGAAAGATGTGCAGGTTAGATGGATTGGCCATGCTAAATTACCCTCAGTGTCCAAATAAAAAGTCTAGGTGGGGTGTCGGGGTTAAGGGGATAGGGTGGAGGTATGGGTGCTCTTCCCAAGGGCTGAACAGCCTCCTTCTGCACTGTAAATTCTATGATTCTATGATCGAGCTGCTATTCATTCAAAACCAGCTCCGCTGGACAGAACGTGGCGTTCGTGTGCCGGACTCCATCCCCAAAGCAACTGCTCGATTCAGAATGTGGTCGGGGCAGGAAAATCCCGGGAGGACACTTCAGGGATGTCCTCAAAGTTTCCATAAGGTGATCAAATATCCCCACTGACTAATCCAGACTCTCAACCAACCAAAATGGAGGAGGTTCATCCAGCAACTCACCAAATACATCGAGAGACTTTAGTAAAAACAACATGCTGCGGTTCTGGAAATCTGAAATAAAAACAGGAAGTTCTGGATAAACTCAGTGTCTCTGGCAGCATCTGTGGAGAGAGGAACGAAGTTAACGCCTCGAGTCAGATCAGACTCCACCTTCATTCACTTTCTCTCTGCACAGATACTGTCAGACATGCTAAACTTTGCAGCACTCTCGGTTTTTACATTATGAGATGTCATCGCGAAAGGCAAAGCTGAGGGGTCAGAGGGAGACCTCCAAAATTCCCATCTCCCCAACCCTTCAAGTACCATATCAATCGAATCAGAGTGGGAGCAGGTCATCCTCAATCTGAGGGGCTGCCTCAGAAGACAAGATAAGAGTGGGCACAAGGGGAAGAAACACAAACAAAGATTTTCATCGAGTGAAACCTGATCAAACCGAGGAGATAATGAACTGTTGTGGCACATGGAAACAAGCCAGTAGTAGACACATGTATTTAATTAAGCCAGAAGCTGCTCTTTCAGCACATCCTTAAGATAAAGATAGGGGGGGCGGTTGAGCTCAATTTGTTAAACAGCTTGTCCGTGATGCAGAGCGAGGCCAGCAGCGCGGGTTCAATCCCCGTAACGGCTGTGGTTATTCATGAAGCCCCGCCTTCTCAACCCTGCCCCTCGCCTGAGATGTGGTGACCCTCAGGTTAAATCATCGCCAGTCAGCAACCCCCCTCCCTGCAGCCGCCCCCCCCCCCCCCCCCTCAAAGGGCCTGTGGTCACCAAGGACTATGGCAACTTTACCTTAAGATAAATAACTGAGCATCAGGGACCAAGCAGAAGATTCAGCACAGCTAAGGGTCAGTACTGAGGGAGCACTGCACTGTCAGAAGGTCAGTACTGAGGGAGTGCTGCACTGTCAGAGGGTCAGTACTGAGGGAGTGCCGCACTGTCAGAAGGTCAGTACTGAGGGAGTGCTGCACTGTCAGAGGGTCAGTACTGAGGGAGTGCCGCACTGTCAGAGGGTCAGTACTGAGGGAGTGCCGCACTGTCAGAGGGTCAGTACTGAGGGAGTGCCGCACTGTCAGAGGGACAGTACTGAGGGAGTGCCACACTGTCAAAGGGTCAGTACAGAGGGAGTGCTGCACTGTCAGAGGGCCAGTACTGAGGGAGTGCTGCACTGTCAGAGGGTCAGTACTGAGGGAGTGCCACACTGTCAGAGGGTCAGTACTGAGGGAGTGCCGCACTGTCAGAGGGTCAGTACTGAGGGAGTGCTGCAGTGTCAGAGGGCCAGTACTGAGGGAGTGCCGCACTGTCAGAAGGTCAGTACTGAGGGAGTGCTGCACTGTCAGAGGGCCAGTACAGAGGGAGTGACGCACTGTCAGAGGGTCGGTACTGAGGGAGTGCTGCACTGTCAGAGGGTCAGTACTGAGGGAGTGCTGCACTGTCAGAGGGTCAGTACAGAGGGAGTGCCGCACTGTCAGAGGGTCAGTACAGAGGGAGTGCTGCCCTGTCAGAGGGTCAGTACTGAGGGAGTGCCGCACTGTCAGAGGGTCAGTACAGAGGGAGTGCCGCACTGTCAGAGGGTCTGTACTGAGGAAGTGCTGCACTGTCAGAGGGTCAGTACTGAGGGAGTGCCGCACTGTCAGAGGGTCAGTACTGAGTGAGTGCTGCACTGTCAGAGGGTCAGTGCTGAGGGAGTGACGCTCTGTCAGAGGGTCAGTACTGAGGGAGTGACGCACTGTCAGAGGGTCAGTACAGAGGGAGTGCCGCACTGTCAGAGGGTCAGTACTGAGGGAGTGACGCACTGTCAGAGGGTCAGTACTGAGGGAGTGCTGCACTGTCAGAGGGTCAGTACTGAGGGAGTGACGCACTGTCAGAGGGTCAGTACTGAGGGAGTGCTGCACTGTCAGAGGGTCAGTACTGAGGGAGTGACGCACTGTCAGAGGGTCAGTACTGAGGGAGTGCTGCACTGTCAGAGGGCCAGTACTGAGGGAGCGCCGCACTGTCAGAGGGTCAGTACAGAGGGAGTGCCGCACTGTCAGAGGGTCTGTACTGAGGAAGTGCTGCACTGTCAGAGGGTCAGTACTGAGGGAGTGCCGCACTGTCAGAGGGTCAGTACTGAGGGAGTGCCGCACTGTCAGAGGGTCAGTACTGAGGGAGTGACGCACTGTCAGAGGGTCAGTACAGAGGGAGTGACGCACTGTCAGAGATGCCATCTTTTGGATGCGACATTAAACTAAGGCACTCTCCATGTTCCTTGGTGGGGGTAAGAGAATATGAGGAGAGTTCTCCTAGCTTTCTGAGGACCAATATTTATCCCTTGATGTTTGTGGGATCTTACTTTGCACATTTTGCCAGACTTGCTTCCTGCATTACAATCGTGTTTACACTTGAAATTTACTTAATTGGTTGTGAGGTACTTTGCAACATCCTGAAGTTATGACGGGTGTTATCTGTGGTGGTTTTAAAATGAGGTCAGTAGGCCTCAGAGATTCAGACAAAGAGCTTTATCAGATGGTGCTCGCACTGCAGACGGCTCTGTCACATTGTCCGTATGCCCTCGCAGACAGCCAATGATGTCATTCATGTGGTCTCTTAAAGTGCCCCTGTCCTACTCCAAGGCTGCTTGTGAGGAAACACGAGAAATACCATGGGTGGGATTCTCCGCGCTGAAATCGCGATCGGCGCGGGGGCGGAGAATGGGCGTTGACGGCAAAATCTGGTGCGACACTGCTCCCCCGATTCTCTGGTGCCTGGAGAATCGCCGTGGGTCACACACTCACGGTCTACGCGGCACGGGTAGGGGGCCATTGAGAGAGGCCCCCGCACTGATTCTCCAAGAGTAACTGGCCGAGTTCCGGAGGGCGTGGGTATCTCATTGCCCCACCCATCGGGAACTCAGCATGGCGGCTGCGGACTCAGTCCACAGCCTCCCTGGTGAGGGGGGGTGGCAGGGGGATCCTTCACCAGGGGGGGGGCCTCACAGATGGCCAGGCTATCAATCAGGGGCCACCGATCCGCGGGTGCGTGCCATCTGGGAGGGGGGGGGGGCGATCTTTTTGGTGCCGGTCCATGGTGTGGATCCGCCATGTCGCGCGGGGCGGCCGTCACAGGCTGCCGCCGTGCGCTTTCGCGGACCCCCAACTGGACGTGCAGGGCCCCATATCGGCAGCCGGAGATGCGAGGAGTACTCCGGGGTCCTGCTAGCTCCCCTCAGGTAGGATTATCGTTCTGGACTTTCTTCAGGACTCCAGACCGCCAGGGAAAACCCACCTCCAGTCCCAGGATCCACGTGCTCCGCCTTGATTGGCTGAACAGGTCCCAAGACCCTCCGGGAACTCGGCCCTTAAAGGGGCCGCACTGCCACACTGTGAATACATAACAAGGTGTTGTAGAAATGCAAGTCTTTCTTTTCTGACATCAGATGGAGTCACAGATATGCCTCTGCTCTGGGACTTAGATGACCTGACATTGTTAGACTCAGCTAGTATGGGGTTAGAATCCTGATGTTGGGGCTTGAGCCAACGGCCTCCTCCACCCCAGCGAAACTGAGAGTCCTGCACTCCCCGATACCCTTGGCAGACAGTGTTGGCCTAACACTTTAAAAATAAAGTTATTGCTTGACCCTCAATTGGACTGCGTGACGCTGAGAGGCACCTTCACGTCTGCACCACATGTGTCAATCACAGGCTTTTAGCTGTGAACCTGCTGAGTATCAGGTCTGTGTGCAAAAGGCTGACTGAGGTGAAGAAAGTGCCTGTTAATAAACAAGGGACTGATGATCACTCTTGGCACTGCCTGTACTGATTAGTAAACAGAGCTGTACTGCAGGTCAATATTAATTGATGGATATCAGCATTGGCAGCAAAGTTGTGGCTTCAATGGGGCATAAAAGGATTGAAAGTCGAACTGCAAACGGAACGATGGGGCAATGGGATCATTGTGAAACCCTGGTCTCCGATATTGTTTAGTCCTGAGTGGTTCGCAGTCCATACCGGTTAGAGGATGTAGTGTTTAACATTGTCCAATACTTCAGTCAGGCCAGACGTGGAATAGTACATCCAGTTCTGGAGGGTGTACCTTCAAAAGATGTTGATGGGTTAGTAGAAAAATAACAGTTGATGATCCCGGCCACAGACACTCACATTGTTCGGATAGTTTATAAAGAACGTGTTGTCCTTGTAGGCAAGGTATCAAATATAACAAAGGGCTCGGGTCCAGTGGGAGCTGAAGATTTTAATTGGGCAGAGAATTAATCAGAATGTATTCAGTCCTCATGTAATGAAGCAAGGAAATATTGTGAAATTTAATATGAATGATTGAAGTCCGTCTGTGGTTTCTCTAATGGAAATACATAGAATAAAAGCAGACTGCAATGGGCTACATATTAGTTGGAGTAGAAATACTGATTGAACACACTGACCTTGAACATAAGCGAAAAATAGGGACGGAATACGTGGACACCATGAGTCATACACACACCAATGAAATGTGCCACCTTATAGCGGAAAGGGTTTGGAGGAAGAAATATTGTGTTAACATGCCCCAAATAAAGTGACAGGAAGGAATAGCGAGGGGGCACAGAGGGAAGGGGATTTTACAATGTGTGTTGGACTCCTTTCTTTCCCTGTATTTAAAACGCCCGGCAAGTGAGGGAGCACTGATGGTTCTAGTTATGGGAAATCAGAAAAGTGAGGGTTGGGGAACAGCTCGGCAATAGTGATCACGCCACAGTCAGGTTTAAAATAAAGTTGGGGATAGATAAATGCAAGACAGAGAATAAAGTAATAAATTGTATGAATTTAAGGGCGAGGATAGAATGAGAGAAAATAAAATGAGAATGTTTACCACAAAGAAATGGACCAGCCGCAGGAAACACCTAACGAGATCAAAATACACTTTTTAATTTAATTCATTCATGGTCTGTGGCTGTCACTGGCGAGGTAAATGTTTGTTTCCCATCCCTAATTAGCATTGAGAAAGTGGTGGTCAGTAACCTTTTTGAACAGCACCGGCCCACCCCGCATAGATACATCTTCCCATTTCCATCTTAAATTTGAGACTGCTTGTTTTTAAACAGGATCCCCATTTCTCATCTTTCTTACATCCACCCTGCCGAGTCTCCTCAGGATTTCATAAATTTCAATAAGCTCACCTCTCAATCTTCTGAACTCCAGTGGATACATGCCCAGCTTAACATAGAACATAGAAAAATACAGCACAGAACATGCCCTTCGGCCCACAATGTTGTGCTGAACCTTTGTCCCAGATTAATCATAGATTATCATAGAATTTACAGTGCAGAAGGAGGCCATTCGGCCCATCGAGTCTGCACCGGCTCTTGGAAAGAGCACCCTATCCAAGGTCAACACCTCCACCCTATCCCCATAACCCAGTAACCCCACCCAACACTAAGGGCAATTTTGGACACTGAAGGGCAATTTATCATGGCCAATCCACCTAACCTGCACATCTTTGGACTGTGGTAGGAAACCAGAGCACCCGGAGGAAACCCACGCAGACACGGGGAGGATGTGCAGACTCCGCACAGACAGTGACCCAAGCCGGAATCAAACCTGGGTCCCTAAAGCTGTGAAGCAATTGTGCTATCCACAATGCTACCGTGCTGCCCTTAAGAACAAATTCATCTACACTGTATCATTCTACCGTGATCCCTGTACCTATCCAATAGCTGCTTGAAGGTCCCAAATGTTTCCGACTCAACTACTTCCACAGGCAGTGCATTCTATGCCCCCACTACTCTCTGGGTAAAGAATCTACCTCTGACATCCCCCCTATATCTTCCACCATTCATCTTAAATTTATGTCCCCTTGTAATGGTTTGTTCCACCCGGGGGAAAAGTCTCTGACTGTCTACTCTATCTATTCCCCTGATCATCTTATAAACCTCTATCAAGTCGCCCCTCATCCTTCTCCGTTCTAATGAGAAAAGGCCTAGCACCCTCAACCTTTCCTCGTAGACCTACTCTCCATTCCAGGCAACATCCTGGTAAATCTCCTTTCCACCTTTTCCAAAGCTTCCACATCCTTCCTAAAATGAGGCGACCAGAACTGCACACAGTACTCCAAATGTGGCCTTACCAAGGTTTTGTACAGCTGCATCATCACCTCACGGCTCTTAAATTCAATCCCTCTGTTAATGAATGCTATCACACCATAGGCCTTCTTCTCAGCTCTATCCACTTGAGTGGCAACTTTCAAAGATGTAGGATCATAGACCCCAAGATCTCTCTGCTCCTCCGCATTGCCAAGAACCCGACCGTTAACCCTGTATTCCGCATTCATATTTGTCCTTCCAAAATGGACAACCTCACACTTTTCAGGGTTAAACTCCATCTGCCACTTCTCAGCCCAGCTCTGCATCCTATCTATGTCTCTTTGCAGCCGACAACAGCCCTCCTCACTATCCACAACTCCACCAATCTTCGTATCGTCTGCAAATTTACTGACCCACCATTCAACTCCCTCATCCAAGTCATTAATGAAAATCACTAACAGCAGAGGACCCAGAACTGATCCCCGCGGTACGCCACTGGTAACTGGGATCCAGGCTGAATATTTGCCATCCACCACCACTCTCTGACTTCTATCGGGTAGCCAGTTCGTTATCCAACTGGCCAAATTTCCCACTATCCCATGCCTCCTTACTTTCTGAATAAGACTGCCATGAGGAACCTTATCAAATGCCTTCCTCAAATCCATGTACACTACATCCACTGCTTTACCTTCATCCACATGCTTGGTCACCTCCTCAAAGAATTTAATAAGACTTGTAAGGCAAGACCTACCCCTCACAAATCCGTGCTGACTATCCCTAATCAAGCAGTGTCTTTCCAGATGTTCAGAAATCCTATCCCTCAGTACCCTTTCCATTACTTTGCCTACCACCGAAGTAAGACTAACTGGCTGGTAATTCCCAGGGTTATCCCTATTCCCTTTTTTGAACAGGGGCATGACATTCGTCACTCTCCAATCCCCTGGTACCACCCCTATTGACAGTGAGGACCAAAAGATCATTGCCAACGGCTCTGCAATTTCATCTCTTGCTTCCCATAGAATCCTTGGATATATCCCGTCAGGCCCTGGGGACTTGTCTATCCTCAAGTTTTTCAAAATGCCCAACACATCTTCCTTCCTAACAAGTATTCCTTGAGCTTACCAGTCTGTTTCACACTGTCCTCTCCAACAATATGGCCCCTCTCATTTGTAAATACAGAAGAAAAGTACTCGTTCAAGACCTCTCCTATCTCCTCAGACTCCATACACAATCTCCCGCTACTGTTCTTGATCGGACCTACCCTTGCTCTCGTCATTCTCATATTTCTCACATATGTGTAAAAGGCCATGGGATTTTCCTTGATCCTACCTGCCAAAGATTGTTCATGCCCTCTCTTAGCTCTCCTAATCCCTTTCTTCAGTTCCCTCCTGGCTATCTTGTATCCCTCCAGCACCCTGTCTGAACCTTGTTTCCTCAGCCTTACAGAAGTCTCCTTCCTAATAACAAGACATTCAACCTCTCTTGTCAACCATGGTTCCCTCACTCGACCATCTCTTCCCTGCCTGACAGGGACATACATATCAAGGACACGTAGTACCTGTTCCTTGAACAAGTTCCACATTTCACTTGTGTCCTTCCCTGACAGCCTATGTTCCCAACTTATGCACTTCAATTCTTGTCTGACAACATCGTATTTACCTTTCCCCCAATTGTAAACCTTGCCCTGTTGCACGCACCTATCCCTCTCTATTACTAAAGTGAAAGTCACAGAATTGTGGTCACTATCTCCAAAATGCTCCCCCACTAACAAATCTATCACTTGCCCTGGTTCATTACCAAGTACCAAATCCAATATGGCCTCCCCTCTGGTCGGACAATCTACATACTGTATTAGAAAAGCTTCCTGGACACACTGCACAAACACCACCCCATCCAAACTATTTGATCTAAAGAGTTTCCACTCAATGTTTAGGAAGTTGAAGTCACCCATGACTACTACCCTGTCACTTCTGCACCTTTCCAAAATCTGTTTCCCAATCTGTTCCTCCACATCTCTGCTACTATTGGGGGGCCTATAGAAAACTCCCAACAAGGTGACTGCTCCTTTCCTATTTCTGACTTCAACCCATACTACCTCAGTAGGCAGATACTCCTCGAACTGTCTTTCTGCAGCTGTTATACTATATCTAATTAACAATGCCACCCCCCACCTCTTTTACCACCCTCCCTAATCTTATTGAAACATCTATAACCAGGGACCTCCAACAACCATTTCAGCCCCTCTTCTATCCAGGTTTCTGTGATGGCCACCACATCGTAGTCCCAAGTACCGATCCATGCCTTAAGTTCACCCACCTTATTCCTGATGCTTCTTGCGTTGAAGTATACACACTTTAACCCATCTCCGTGCCTGCAAGTACTCACCTTTGTCAGTGTTCCCTTCCCCACTGCCTCACTACACGCTTTGGCGCCCTGAATATCGGCTACCTTAGTTGCTGGACTAGAAATCCGGTTCCCATGCCCCTGCCAAATTAGTTTAAACCCTCCCGAAGAGTACTAGAAAACCTCCCTCCCAGGATATTGGTGCCCCTCTGGTTCAGATGCAACCTGTCCTGCTTGTACAGGTCTCACCTTCCCCAGAATGCGCTCCAATTATCCAAATACCTGAAGCCCTCCCTCCTACACCATTCCTGCAGCCACGTGTTCAGCTGCACTCTCTCCATATTCCTAGCCTCGCTATCACGTGGCACCGGCAACAAACCAGAGATGACAACTCTGTCTGTCCTGGCTTTTAACTTCCAGCCTAACTCCCTAAACTCGTTTATTACCTCCACACCCCTTTTCCTACCTACGTCGTTGGTACCAATGTGCACCACGACTTCTGGCTGTTCACCCTCCCCCTTGCGGATCCTGAAGACACGATCCGAGACATCCCTGGCCCTGGCACCCGGGAGGCAACATACCTTCCGGGAGTCTCGCTTTCGACCACAGAATCTCCTATCTATTCCCCTAACCATTGAATCTCCTACTACTATTGCTTTTCTATTCTCCCCCCTTCTGAGCCCCAGAGCCAGACTCAGTGCCAGAGACCTGGCCGCTAGGGCCTTCCCCCGGTCATCCCCCCCAATAGCATCCAAAACGGTATACTTGTTTTGAAGGGGAACGGCCACGAGGGATCCCTGCACTGTCTGCCTGTTTGTTTTCTTTTCCCTGACTAACCCAGCTACTCTTGTCCTGTACCTTGGGTGTGATTGCCTCCCTGTAACTCTTCTCTTTAACCCCCTCTGCCTCCTGGATGATCCGTAGTTCATCCAGCTCCAGTTCCCTAACACGGTCTTTGAGGAGCTGGAGTTGGGTGCACTTCCCGCAGGTATAATCAGCGGGGACACCGGTGGTATCCCTCACCACCCACATCCTACAGGAGGAGCATGCAACTGGCCTAGCCTCCATCCCCTCTTACCTTACAGAATATGGCTGCCCTGTGGACCAACTGGACCTCCGCCCTCCGACTCTGCTCCCAGTCAGCTACACTTTCTGTAAACTCCTGGCTCCCTTCTCGCTCTTTGCGGAAATGCAGAAAATGAAATGAATGGAGAACCTTACTCCCTCCTCACCTAACTCCCTCGGTCACCAAACTCTCACTATAGCACTCAAATGCACCAAATTCAGCACTCCCTCAGTCACCAAACTCTCACAATAGCACTCAAATGCACCAAATTCAGCACTCCCTCAGTCACCAAACTCTCACTATAGCACTCAAATGCACCAAATTCAGCACTCCCTCGGTCACCAAACTCTCACTATCGCACTCAAATGCACCAAATTCAGCACTCAGTGCAAACAAAGTCTGCACTGTAGGTGGACCACTTTTATACTGTGAATCTAGCCTTTGTAAACTGGCCTAATCCAATTAACTAATTAACAAGCTCCAGCTGCAAGAACCTACAAGTAGAGCCTTTGTTTAAAGCTGATTGAAAATTCACCTTCTAAACCAAACAGCAACTTTTAAGTTAATTAACTAAAAAAAAGAAAGACGAGACTTTAGATAAAAATGAACCCTTCTACTCCCTCAGTCACCAAACCCTCACTGTAGCACTCAAATGTACCAAATTCAACACTCAGTGCAGACCTTGTCTGACCTTTCCTCATAAGGTAATCCCCCCCCCCCCTCCAACGCAGGAATCCGCTGACTGGCAGAAGGCAGAGAGTGGGGATAAAGGGGTCTTTTTCAGGATGGCAGCCGGTGACTAGTGGTGTGCTCGGGTCTGTGCTGGGAGCACAACTTCAATATACATTAATGATCTGGAAGAAGGTACTGAAGGCACTGTTGCTATGTTTGCAGATGATACAAAGACCTGTAGAGGGACAGGTCGTATTGAGGAAGCAAGGGGGCTGCAGAAGGATTTGGACAAGCTAGGAGAGTGGGCAATGAAGTGGCAAATGAAAAACAAGTGGAAAAGTGTGAGGTTATGCACTTTGGAAGGAGGAATGGAGGCATAGACTATTTTTGAAATCGGGAAATGCTTGGAAAGCAGAAGCACAAAGGGACTTGGGAGTCCTTGTTCATGATTCTCTTAAGGTTAATGTGCAGGTTCACTCGGCAGTTAAGAAGGCAAATGCAATGTTAGCATTTATGTAAAGAGGGCTAGAATACAAGACCAGGGTGTAGCGCACAAAGACTCCGTGAGACGAATAGAGTGAAGTCGATGAGGCTTTATTAAGCGTGTCTGTTCCCCCGCAGCTCGATAGTAAACTGGCCTGCGGGGGAAGACTCCGGCTTCTTATACTCCGCCTTCAGGGCGGAGCTAGAGGTCAACGGCCAACCAGGACCCGGGATCTGTCAGCCAATGACATTAGGGCTTCCAGTCCCACATGACCCCCAATACATACTACCACATTCACCCCTTGTCAAAAATGAACCCGGCGGGGTGATGCTTCATATGGTGGTAAGGGTTTACAGGGCTGGTCCTGGGAGGAAAAAAAACATTCACATGGCAATACAGTATTGTACAATTTTGTCCTGTTGCAACTATTTACAGAGGGTATAGGAAGAAAAGCAAAATGTTCTTGTGAAAAGTCCATATTTAGTTTTAGATCGACGCCACGAGTCGGTCGGGTGGTCTGGTCGTCCGTGTCGATCGCCTCGGCCCTCGTGGTGGTGGTGCTTGTACCGGTGTTGTCGCCTCCAGGAGCCTTACGGTTTCAGCTTGGGCTTTATTCTTTGTCGGTGCTGAGGGGAGGGGAACCGATCCTCCTGGGAAGGGGGCGGTCGCGGGGTGCGGCGGTGGCAGGAAGGGGGGGGGTTGGGTTGATGGTGTCGGGGGGGTGTGCGTGTTGCCGGCGGGCGCCAGATCCCGCAGGGAGACCGTGTTCTGTCGGCCGTCGGGGTACTCCACGTAGGCGTACTGGGGGTTCGCGTGGAGGAGGTGAACCCTTTCGACCAACGGGTCCGCCTTATGTGCCCGCACATGTTTTCGGAGCAGGATGGGTCCTGGGGCCGCCAGCCAGGTCGGCAGCGACGTTCCAGAGGAGGACCTCCTAGGGAAAACAAGGAGACGCTCATGAGGCGTTTGATTAGTGCTCGTACATAATAACGACCGGATGGAGTGGAGAGCGTCCGGGAGGACCTCCTGCCACCGTGAAACTGGGAGGTCCCTGGACCGTAGGGCCAGTAGGACGGCCTTCCAGACCGTGCCGTTCTCCCTCTCTACTTGCCCGTTCCCCCGGGGGTTGTAGCTGGTCGTCCTGCTTGAGGCTATGCCCTTGCTGAGCAGGAACTGGCGCAGCTCGTCACTCATGAAAGAGGACCCCCTGTCGCTGTGGACGTATGCGGGGTAACCGAACAGTGTGAAGATGCTGTTCAGGGCTTTAATGACTGTGGCCGCGGTCATGTCAGAACAGGGAATGGCAAAAGGGAAGCGGGAGTATTCGTCCACCACATTAAGAAAATATGCGTTGCGGTCGGTGGAGGGGAGGGGCCCTTTGAAATCGAGACTGAGGCGTTCAAAGGGGCGGGAAGCCTTAATCAGGTGCGCTCCATCCGGCCTGAAAAAATGCGGCTTGCATTCCGCGCAGATGTGGCAGTCCCTTGTGACTGTACGGACCTCCTCTAAAGAGTATGGGAGATTGCGGGACTTGATGAAGTGATAAAACCGAGTGACCCCCGGGTGGCAGAGGTCCTCGTGGAGGGTTTGGAGGCGGTTAATTTGTGCGTTGGCACATGTGCCGCGGGATAGGGCATCGGACGGCTCGTTCAGCTTTCCGGGACGATACAAAATCTAATAGTTGAAGGTGGAGAGCTCGATCCTCCACCTTAAGATCTTGTCGTTTTTGATTTTGCCCCGCTGTGCATTATCGAACATGAAGGCTACCGACCGTTGGTCAGTGAGGAGAGTGAATCTCCTGCCGGCCAGGTAATGCCTCCAATGTCGCACAGCTTCCACTATGGCTTGGGCTTCCTTTTCTACTGAAGAGTGGTGGATAAGGGTGGCCGCTAAAGCTACGTCGGAGGCGTCGCTCTCGACCTGGAAGGGGAGGGACTCGTCGATGGCGCGCATCGTGGCCTTTGCGATATCCGCTTTGATGCGGCTGAAGGCCTGGCAAGCCTCTGTTGACAGAGGGAAGGTCGTGGTCTGTATTAGGGGGCGGGCCTTGTCTGCATACTGGGGGACCCACTGGGCGTAGTATGAAAAGAACCCCAGGCAGCGTTTCAGGGCTTTTGGGCAGTGCGGGAGGGGAAATTCCATGAGTGCGCGCATACGTTCGGGGTCGGGGCCTATTATCCCATTGCGCACTATGTAGCCCAGAATGGCTAGCCGATCGGTGCTAAAAACGCACTTGTCCTCGTTGTACGTGAGGTTCAAGGCTTTGGCGGTCTGGAGGAATTTTTGGAGGTTGGCGTCGTGGTCCTGCTGATCGTGGCCGCAGATGGTTACATTGTCGAGATACGGGAACGTGGCCCGCAACCCACGTTGATCAACCATTCGGTCCATCTCTCGTTGGAAGACCAAGACCCCGTTTGTGACGCCAAAAGGGACCCGTAGGAAATGGTATAATCGCCCATCTGCCTCGAAGGCTGTGTACTTGCGGTCACTTGGGCGGATGGGGAGCTGATGGTAGGCGGACTTGAGGTCCATGGTGGAGAAGACTTTATATTGGGCAATCCGGTTGACCATGTCGGATATGCGGGGGAGAGGGTACGCGTCTAGTTGTGTGTACCTATTGATGGTCTGGCTATAGTCAATGACCATCCTTTGTTTCTCCCCTGTCTTCACTACTACCACCTGCGCTCTCCAGGGACTATTGCTGGCCTGGATTATGCCCTCCTTTAGTAGCCGCTGGACTTCGGACCGAATGAAGGTCCGGTCCTGGGCGCTGTACCGTCTGCTCCTAGTGGCGACGGGTTTGCAATCCGGGGTGAGGTTCGCAAACAAGGACGGGGGTTGCACCTTGAGGGTTGCGAGGCCGCAGATAGTGAGTGGGGGTATTGGGCCGCCGAATTTGAACGTAAGGCTCTGTAGATTGCATTGGAAATCTAATCCCAGCAAGGTGGGGGCACAGAGTTGGGGAAGGACGTTTAGTTTGTAGTTTTTGAACTCCCTCCCCTGCACCGTTAGGGTAACTATGCAGAATCCCTGGATCTGTACGGAGTGGGATCCTGCAGCTAGGGAAATCTTTTGTGCGCTGGGATAGGTGGTCAAGGAACAGCGTCTTACCGTGTCGGGGTGTATAAAGCTCTCCGTGCTCCCGGAGTCGACTAGGCATGGCGTCTCGTGGCCGTTTATTAGCACCGTTGTCGTCGTCGTCTGGAGTGTCCGGGGCCGAGTTTGATCGAGCGTAATTGAAGCGAGACGTGGTTGTAGTAGTGGAGTGGGGTCCGTTGTTGCCGTCCAAGATGGCGTCGGGGATGGACAAAATGGCCGCCCCATACATCGCACGTGGCTGGGGGGTCACAAGATGGCGGCGGGGGTGGACAAAATGGCCGCCCCCATGCGTCGTACAGGTCTGGGGCGGTCCAAGATGGCGGCGCCCCTCCCCCCCTCATGGTGGCCGGGACCCAAAATGGCGGCGTCTGTGGGTCGCACATGGTGCGCTGGGGGGGCTGGGGAGCGCTAGGACCACGAGCGCTAGGACCGCGAGCGCTAGGACCGCGAGCGCTAGGACCGCGCGGAGCTCCCTCACCGGGGACAGCGGTGGTCGGGGCCCAAGTAGGTGGCACCGGCGGGTCAGGCGTGGGGCGCGGGGTGGGGGTTAGGGGGGCGTTAGGGACGCGCAAAACTCCCTCCTCTCCGTGGAGAGTGTTGGCCGGGACCCAAAGCGGTAGCGCCGGCGGCGGGTCATACATGGGCTGCGGGGATGGGGGTTGGGGAACGTAAGCGGCGTGCAGGGCTCCCTGTTCTCCCGGGACCGCGGTGGTCGGGACCCAGAGCGGCTGCGTCTGCGGGTCGTACATGGCGTGCTGGGGGGGTTGGGGCGCGTAAACGGCTTGCAGGGCTCCCTGTTCTCCCGGGACAGCGGCGACCTCGCGGGACCGGCACACTACCGCATAATGGCCCTTTTTCCCGCAGCTTTTGCAGATAGCTGCGCGGGCCGGGCAGCGCTGTTGGGGGTGTTTCGCCTGGCCGCAAAAATAACAGCGGGCGCCCCCGGTGCGACTCGGCGTTTGGACCGCGCAAGCCTGTGGGGTGTCCGGGGGGGGGTGGGTTTGTCGCGACGGGTACGTACGGAGCCCAATGGGCTGCCGCGCGGTCGGGGCTGTAGGCGCGGGTATTACGCGCGGCCACGTCTAGGGAGGCTGCTAGGGCCCGTGCCTCTGGGAGTCCTAGCGACTCTTTTTCTAGAAGTCTTTGGCGGATTTGGGAGGATTGCATACCTGCCACAAAAGCATCGCGCATTAACATGTCCGTGCGTTCACCGACGGGCAGCTGCAGGCTCGTCCCAAAATCAGCAGCGCGGCGTAGAATTCGTCCATCGATTCTCCGGGAGCTTGCCGTCTCGTCGCGAGCTGGTAGCGAGCGTAGATTTGGTTAACTGGGCGGACATAGAGACTTTTCAGTGCTGCGAACGCTGTCTGGAAATCCTCCGCGTCTTCGATGAGGGAGAAAATCTCCGTGCTCACCCTCGAGTGCAGGACCTGCAGTTTTTGGTCTTCTGTGACCCGGCCGGTGGTCGTTCTGAGGTAGCAAGCCTGCCAGTGCTTGAAGGCTGCTGCCGCGTTCACTGCGTGGGGGCTGATCCTCAGGCATTCCGGAATGATCCTGAGCTCCATAGTCCTTTTTAGGCACGCTTAATAAATTGTAGCGCACAAAGACTCCGTGAGACGAATAGAGTGAATTCGATGAGGCTTTATTAAGCGTGTCTGTTCCCCCGCAGCTCGATAGTAAACTGGCCTGCGGGGGAAGACTCCGGCTTCTTATACTCCGCCTTCAGGGCGGAGCTAGAGGTCAACGGCCAACCAGGACCCGGGATCTGTCAGCCAATGACATTAGGGCTTCCAGTCCCACATGACCCCCAATACATACTACCACACAGGGATTTACTGCTGAGGCTGGATAAGGCTCTGGTCAGACCCCATTTGGAGTATTGTGAGCAGTTTTGGGCCCCATATCTAAGGAAGGATGTGTTGGCCTTGGAAAGGGTCCAGAAGAGGTTCACAAGAATGATCCCTGGAATGAAGAGCTTGTCGTATGAGGAACGTTTGAGGACTCTGGATCTGTACTTGGAGTTTAGAAGGATGTGAGGGGATCTTATTGAAACATGCAAGATACTGTGAGGCCCGGATAGAGTGGACGTGGAGAGGATGTTTCCACTTGTGGGAAAAACTAGAACCAGAGGACACAATCTCAGACTGAAGGGACGATCCTTTAAAACAGAGATGAGGAGGAATTTCTTCAGCCAGAGGGTGGTGAATCTGTGGAACTCTTTGCCACAGAAGGCTGTGGAGGCCAATTCACTGAGTGTCTTTAAGACAGAGATAGATAGGTTCTTGATTAATAAGGGGATCAGGGGTTATGGGGAGATGGCAGGAGAATGGGGATGAGAAAATATCAGCCATGATTGAATGGCGGAGCAGACTCGATGGGCCGAGTGGCCTAATTCTGCTCCTATGTCTTATGGTCTTATGAGTGAATCTTCTCCAACTTATTTCCAATGCAATTATATCATTTTTCAAATAAGGAGACCTAAATTGTACAAATACCCCAAATGTGGCCTCACCAACAATTTCAGCAAAATGTCCCACTTTTAGATTCCATTCCTCTTGCAATAAAAGCCAACATTTCATTGTCCTTCCTAATCACTTGCTGTACCTGCAAACTAACTTTTAGAGTTTCGTACTAGGACACCCAGATCCTTCTGCACCACAAGAGTTCCGCAATCTCTCTCCATTAAAATAATATACTGTTCTTCTATCCTTCCTGCCAAAATGGACGAGTTGACATGTTCCTATATTATACTCCATCTGCCCACTTATTTAATCAATCTATGTCCATTTGCAGGCACTTTATGTCATCTATTTACTTTCTTATCTATCTTGCTGTCATCAGTAAATTTAGCAAATATACATTCAGTGCCTTCATCCAAGTTATTTTTATACATTGTCAATAGTTGAGGCCCCAGTCCCAATCCCTGTGCCTCTTCCCTCGTTGCAGTTTGCCAATCTGAAATTGACCCAGTCACTCTGCTGTGTGCTTGCTGCCTGTTAGCAAATCAATCCTTTCTTTGATATGACACTGCTCCATATGCCATGAGCTCCTTTTTTGTGTACTTAACTGTTGTTAAATACCTTTTGAAAATCCAAGAATACCAAATCTACACGTCCCCCTTTATCCACATTACGTCTTTGATCCACAAAGAACTCTAATAAATCAGTCAAACGTAGGCCGCGATTTACCGGCCAGGGCTACACTCAAAAAGGATCGCGCCCTGGTGCAGTGCAGCCGCTAAAAGCTGTGAGACCCCACTCACTCCCCATTTCTACCCAGCTCGCAACGACTTGCAAGATCCAACACCGTTTCGCGAGACATTGAGATATAAATCCTGCCTCTTGTGGGCGGGACCTCTTTTTAGCAAATCTGCATGTGCAGATTCCCGAGTGACCTGAGGCGTGGGATCTATCTCCTTAGCCTCGGAGACGAGCGCCTTTCACCACTGGTCTCCACCAAAGTGGAACAGGCACTCTTGGGGTTAAAACCAATGCACTTACTATCTCCTCAGCCATTTCGTAAAACCCAAGGATGAAATCTATCAGACCTGACAATTCCCCAGGTCTGATTGTTTTAAATTCTTCCCTCCCTTTCATCTCTTTAATTACTGTTTCTGGGATGTTACTTCTGTTTCCTACAGTGAAAACAGACTCAAAATATCCAATCAACACTTCTGCCATTTTCTCATTTCCTAATATTAATTCCCCAGACTCACTCTCTTAAAGAACTCAGTGATTTACTCTTTACCGTTTTAAACACTTGCAAAGAAAGTCATACGGTCTGTTTTTATATTTCTTGCAAGCTTTCTCTCATACTGTAATTTATCCTTCCTCATTACTTGTTTCGTCATTCTTTGCTAGTTTTTAAATTCTGTCTAATCTTCTGGCCTACCTCTAATCTTGGCAAAGTTGTATGCTTTTTCTTTCATCTTGGTCTTTAACTTCCTTAGTTCGTCACAGGCGGTGCATCCGTCTGTCAAAGTCCATTTTCCTCAATGGAATTTATCTTTGCGGAGTGCTGTGAAATATAGCCATAAATGTCTGCCACTGCATTTGACTGACCTATCCCTGAATCTATTTTCCTAGTTAACTATGGCCGGCTCTGTTTTCACACCTGTGTAATTGTGTTTAAGTTTAAAACAAGTGTTCTAGACCCACTCTTCTCACCCCCAAACTGCACTGAAATTCAATCATGTTATACAAACAAACAAATTAGAAGTATGAGTAAGCCACTTGGCCCCTCAAGCCTGCTCCATCATCCAATAAGATCATGGCTAATTTGATTGTAACCTGAACTCCACATTCCCGCTGACTCCCAATGAGCTCTTACCGTCTTGATTATCAAGAATCTATCTAGCTCTGCTTGGGGCTGGTTTAGCACACTGGGCTAAATTGCTGGCTTTGAAAGCAGACCAAGGCAGGCCAGCAGCACGGTTCGATTCCCGTACCAGCCTCCCCGAACAGCCGCCGGAATGTGGCGACGAGGGGCTTTTCACAGTAACTTCATTGAAGTCTACTCACGACAATAAGCGATTTTCATTTCATTTCATTTCAGACATATTCAAAGGTTCTGCCTCCATTGCCTTTGAGGAAGAGATTGCAGAGACTCATCACCCCCTGAGAGCAAACATTTCATCTCATCTCTTTTATAAATGGGGGGCCACTTATTTTTAAACAGTGACCCCTAGTTCTAGATTCTCCCACCAGAGGAAACATCCTCTCCACATCCACCCTCTCAGAAGCCTCAGGATCTTCTATCTCCACACAAGTTGCCTGTTACTCTTCTAAACTCCAGTGGATACAAACTTCATCCAAACAAACTGAGAAAACCCCAAATCTGTAAAAGAATTGTAAACGCCTCTGCTCCTGGACACCTGCCCCTTACCTACCTTAGTCGGAGTCACACCCTCCTGTCCCTGAACACTGAACAATCAGAAGATTCTATCCAAAGGGACGTGACTGCCTCCTGGTACAAAGTATCCAGGTAACACTCCCCCTCCCTGTTACATTGTGGGGTCTGCAGTTTTCTACCCAGCTCCATGACTCTGAGCTGAATCATAGAATCAGAATCCCCACATTGCAGAAGGAGGCCACTTGGCCCATCGAGTCTGCACCGAACCTATGAAAGAGCACCCATAGAAAGCATCCTAACTGCCTGCATCACAGCCTGGTATTGCAACTGCTCGGCCCAGGACCGCAAGAAACTTCAGGGAGTCGTGAACACAGCCCAGTCCCTCACACGAACCTGCCTCCCATCCATTGACTCCATCGACACCTCCCGCTGCCTGGGGAAAGCGGGCAGCATAATCAAAGACCCCTCCCACCCGACTTACTCACCCTTCCAACTTCTTCCATCGGGCAGGAAATACAGAAGTCTGAGAACACGCACGAACAGACTCAAAAACAGCTTCTTCCCCACTGTCACCAGACTCCTAAATGACCCTCTTATGGACTGAGCTCGTTAACACTACGCCCTGTATGCTTCATCCGATGCCAGTGCTTATGTAGTTACATTGTATATGTTGTGTTGCCCTATTATGTATTTTCTTTTATTCCCTTTTCTTCCCATGTACTTAATGATCTGTTGAGCTGCTCACAGAAAAATACTTTTCACTGTACCTTGGTACACGTGACAATAAACAAATCCAATCCAATCCAATCCTAGACCCACTCCCCCACCCTATTGCCGTAATCCAGTAACCACACGTAACTCGTTGCACACTAAGGGACAATTTAGCCTGGCCAGTCCACTGAACCTGAACATCTTTGGACCGAACTTCGTCGAGCTGCAAGAACTGTAGACGTTCCTTTGCCTTGGATCACAATGGCATCCAGGAACTCTCACACGCTACAACTGTGATACATCCTCTGTGCTGCCACCCTTAATGCCTGTTAATTAACTACTTACTATTTTTATTCAATTATTTACTTTCCGTTTTTATATATCGTATTAACCATATCACCAGTTCCTGTAATATTTTAAACCTACGGAACAGAATAGACCTTAACCACTCACCAGATGGGCAGCACGGTGGCACAGTGGGTTAGCACTGCCGCCTCACGGCGCCGAGGTACCAGGTTCTATCCCGGCCCTGGGTCACTGTCCGTGTGGAGTTTGCACATTCTCCCTGTGTTTGTGTGGGTTTCACCCCCATAACCCAAAGATCTGCAGCGTAGGTGGATTGGCCACGCTAAATTGCCCCTTAATTGGAAAAAATGAATTGGGTACTCTAAATTTATATTAACAAAAAACACTCACCAGATAGTCAACAAACAGCAAACCCCTTCTCCTTCAGAAGCGTAAGTACCAATTCCTATAGGGTACACGTCCTCCCCTCCTGCACCCAACTCCCTCACTGATCAATTCCCTCACTCACCCAACTCCCTCACTCACCCAACTCCCTCACTCACCCAACTCCCTCATTCACCCAACTCCCTCACTCACCCAACTCCCTCACTCACCCAACTCCCTCACTCACCCAACTCCCTCACTCGCCCAACTCCCTCACTCGCCCAACTCCCTCACTCGCCCAACTCCCTCACTCACCCAACTCCCTCACTCACGCATGGTGGCACAGTGGTTAGCACTACTGCCTCGTGGCATTGCGGACCCGGGCTCAATCCCAGCCCGGGTCACTGTCCATGTGAAGTTTGCACATTCTCCCCAGGTTTGCGTGGGTCTCACCCCCACAACCCAAAGATGTGCAGGTAGGTGGATTGGCCACGCTCAATTGCCCCTTAATTGGAAATTTTTGTTTTTTAAATTAGGGATAGCAGAGACACTTTCTAAATATATTCAAGTTCATTTTGAAAGATAATAGTTCCAGAGGACTCGTGAGTAGCAGATGTGACTCTTACAGTCAAAAAGGGAGAGGGAATCAGTCCAGGAAATTATAGACCAAATGGCTTAAGGTCAGAATTAGGAATGATAAAGAAATCCTTAAATAGGAAATAGAAAGATATCGAGAATCAGAAAATATAATAAATAATAGGTTGTACATATTTTAAAAGGGAAGGTAATTCTTGGCCAACGTTAATGAATCTTTTGAAGAAGGAATAAAAAGGGTAGATACCAGTGATGTAGTAGATGTAATATATGGATGTAGGGTTGAAACTATCTGCTAAACAGAGTGGTACTGGAAATTTGGCAGAGTGAGAATTCTGTGCAGAATGGAAAGGAGGTGATATTTGATTTAAATCAAGGAGCAATAGGTAATATAAATCAATAATCAGGATGATAAATGGGTTCCTATTTAAGCAAATAAATAGGACAGCTGAGACCCATTTCCTGTGATTCCTATGTCGCGTGGGCACTCAAGGATGCTTCATGTATCCTGGATAATCCTGTGCAGGAAGTATCTCCAGTTACTCAAGTTCATCCTCAGGATTTCTAAGCTTAAGGATTGGCTGGAGTCAATACAGGACATTCAGGAGGTAAAGAATACCCTGTGGCGTGCATCCCAGCTGGTGACCACCCTGCAGCTACTGAGCATTCGGGGGTGGGGGGGAGTAAGTTGGAGGCCATTCGACAAGGTGCCGCACAAAAGGCTGCTGCGTAAGATGAAGGCGCATGGCGTTCCGGGTACTGGACAGAGTATCGCTGGGAGCGCCTCTGGCAATGATCGCCCAGCCGCGTGGCGTTATTCGCGCACGCTCGGATATTCAGGGCCCGGAAAATCGTCGGAATGGCGCCGGGCCCGATTCCGTCGGGAAAGTTGATTCTCCGCCGCCCCCCACGCCAAACGCGATTTCAACGCGGGGCTGCAAATCCAGCCCCAGGTTTTCTGTTTGGCTGACGTCAGTTCAATGACACTGAGTGTCTTCCGTCTAGAGTTTGTTGATTATGTTCAAAACAGAGATGGATAGATTTCTAGGTCGTAAAGCCATATTAAAGGGATATGGGCAATGTGGGAAAATGACATTGCTGGTGAAGGTCAGCCATGATCTAACTGAATGATGGGGCAGGCTTGATGGGCCGATTGGGCTCGTTGTGCTCCCATTTCCTATGTCCCTATGCTGTGTGCAAGCTGCTGACTGGGAGGGGCTGATGGTGAAGGGCAAGGGGGACTGATTAATCCTGGTGTAGAAAGAGGGAACAGTTAACAAGATGAGACTGGCAGGAGCTGCCTGACTGGATGGTGGTTTCAGTATATCCCCTGACATTAATTCCAAAGGAACGGGGTGTTCTCCCGATGTCCTGGCCAGCATTCATTTCTCAACCAACAAAAATACATTGAACTGGCCATTCATCTGATTGCTATTTTGAGGATATGCATGTGCAGAATGTTGCTTCACCAGCTGCCTACAAAATAACCATGACTGTGCTTCAAAGTCGTTTCAAAGATATGGAGTAGGTTGCAAGTGTTCTGAGAGAACTGGTGAGGTGTTGTAGGGTCAGAGCTGGGACCACTGCTCTTTCTGCTGTGTATCAATCACTTAGACTTTGGAACAGAGTAAAATTTCTAAATTTGCCAAAGGCATCAACCCGAGAGTGTGGCAGACAGTTAGAATGGTACCAACTAACTGCAACAGGACAGTGATAGATTCGTGAAATGGGCAGACAAGTGGGAGACGGGATTTAATACTGAGTAGAGTGAGGTGGTGCATTTTGGCAGAATGGATGGGGAATGGAGAAATAGAATTAATGGCCCGGATCTAAAGAGTGTGCGGGAGCAGACAGTGCTGGGGGTTTATGTGCTTCCATCTTTGAAGGCGACAGGACACATTGAGAGAGTGATTAGAGAAGCAATTGGGAATCTTGGGCTTTATAAATAAAGGCGTTAAGTACAAAAGCAGAGAAGTTAATGCTGAACTTTCAGAAAGTTCTGGTTAGGCCTCAAGGAGAGTTTTGTGTCCTGTTCTAGTCATCACACTTTAGGAAGGATGTGAGGGTCCTTGAGAGAGTTTACCAGAATGGCTCCTTGGATAAGGGATTTTAATTACCAGTTTAGGTGCTGGCATTGTTCTCCTTGGGGTAAAGGAGATTGACGGGAGGCGTGATAGAGATGAGCAAGATTATGACAGGTTGATAAAGTAGACAAAGAAAACCTGTTCCCATTGGCTGATGGTACAGATCGAGGGGACACCGGTTTACAGTTCTGGGTAATAGATACGGGGAAATGCGAGAAGGAACGTTTTCACACAGTGAGTGGTAATGACCTGGAACCTGTTGCCCATGAGAGTGGTTGAAGCAGAGATGATTGATGATTTTAAAAGGAAATTGGATGGGCAATGAAGCGAGTGTCACTGACTGACTATCCATAGAGAGCCAGCATGGACTAAATGCGTTGAATGGCCTCCTTTTGTGTCGTAATCACTCTCTGACAATTTGTCTGTAAATACAAGCCTGCCTGTCTCTGAACGTACAGGTAGGTGGTTCCATTGCACAAACTTCACTTCCTATTTTTAGGTTTTCAGATGGAATCTTAATACAAACCATACGCTGGGAGATATTTTAATTCTGGAGACATCGGACGTTTTATTTTTGCACCGTTTTGAATCACAGCCCACACAGGATAAGAGAAGGAGTCCTGTCTGTGTAACACAGGTAGTTTCTGTGATGTGCTGGCAACAACACAAGACGGTTCTTTGCACTAAGAGTTCTGGGTTCCTGTGGTTACTGCTTCCCCATTCCTCTCACTGGCACAGGGTTGAGTCTGTCCTGGTTTCCGATACAGACACAGGACACTGATGGTTTGTGACTGTATTCAGGTGTGCGAGGAAGCAGTGAATAAAGCGCACAATACTGTATTACCAGGAGAACAGGAGCAAAATGTTTCTGTTAAACTTGCAGAAAACACTGGTTCAGACTCGACTTGAGTATGATGTCCAGTTCTGTGCACCACACTTTAGGAAGGATTTGAAGGTGTTAGAGAGGGTGCTGCAAAGATTCATGAGAATGGTTCCAGGGATGCAAAACGTCAGTACATCGGAGAGGTTGGGATTGGTTTCCTTGCAAAAGAGAAGGCTGAGAGGAGGTGTGGTTGAAGAGTTCCAAATGATGAGGGATCTGTGCAGAATGGGTTGGGAGAAATTGATCGCACTCGAAAACAAAAGGGCACAGGTTAAATTTAATTGGGAAGAAGGAGAAATGGAAAAACTTTTCACATAGCGAGGGGTAAGAGGATTTAGAATGCGGTGCCTGAGCGTGTGGTGGAGGCAGGTTCACTCGGGGTTTTCGAGAGGAATCGGATTATTATCTGAAAAGGAAGACTGTGCAAGATGAATGTGTGGCTCGATAGATGGTGCAAGAGGGAGGGATTCAAATTCCTGCGGCATTGGAACCGGTTCTGTGGGAGGTAGGCTCAGTACAAACCGGACGGTCTGCACCTGGGCAGGACTGGAACCAATGTCTTAGGAGGGGTGTTTGCTAGTCCTGGTGGGGAGGGTTTAAACTACTGTGGCAGGGGGGTGGGAACCGATGCAGGAGGTTGGAGGGAAGTAAAATGGGGCTAGAAACAAAAGGCAGTAAGGGGGAAAGTGTAAGGCAGAGAAGCCATAGTCAAAAATCAAAAAGGGCGACAGTACAGGGTACAGTGACTGAGGATTGTGTGAAAAGGGAGGTGGCCATTGTAGGATTGAGGGTGTTGGACCAAATGCGCGCAGTATACGGAGCAAGGTAAATGAGCTTGTTGCGCACATTGAAATTGGCTGGTACGATGTTGTGGGCATCACAGAGACGTGGCTGCAAGGGGATCAGGGCTGGGATCTAAATATCCAAGGATATGTGTCCTATCGAAAGGACAGGCAGATGGGCAAAGGGGGCGGGGTTGCATTGTGAGTAAGGAATGAAGTTAAATCGATAGCAAGGAGCGATATAGAATCAGAAGGCATAGAATCTCTGTGGGTAGAGTTGAGGAATCGCCAAGGTAAAAAGACCCTGATGGAAGTTATGTATGGGCCCCCTAGCAGTAGTCAGGATGTGGGGCAGAAAATAAATCAGGAGATAAAAAAGGCATGTAAAAAAGGCAATATTACGATAATCATGGGGAACTTCAATATGCAGGTGGACTGGGAAAATCAGGTTGATAGTGGATCCCAAGAAAACAAATTTGTGGAATGTTTAAGAGATGTTTTTTTGGAGCAGCTTGTGACAGGGCCGGCTAGGGAACAGGCAATTCTGGATTTGGTGATGTGTAATGAGGCAGACTTGATGATGGAACTTAAAGTGAAGGAACCTTTCGGGAGCAGTGACCATAATATGATAGAATTTACCCTGCAGTTTAAGAGGGAGAAGCTGCAATCAGATGTAACGGGATTACAATTAAATAAGGGTAACGGCAAAGACACGAGGGAGGAGCTGGCCAGAGTTGATTGGAGAAGGAGCCGAGCAGGGAAGGCAGTGGAACAGCAATGGCAGGAGTTTTTAGGGGTTATTAGGGAGGCACAACAGAAATTCATCCCAAGGAGGAGGAAACATGCTAAGGGGAGGACAAGGCATCCATGGCTGATGAGGGATGTCAAGGGCAGCATAAAGGCTAAAGAAAAAGCATGCAAAGTGGCGAGGACTAGTAGGAAACCAGAGGATTGGGAAGCCTTTAAAAGTGAGCAGAGGACAACTATCAAAGCAATAAGAGGGGAGAAGATGAAGAATGAGTGCAAGTTAGCTAGTAATATAAAGTAAGATAGGAAGAGATTTTTTCAACATATAAAAGGTAAGAGAGAGGCAAAAATAGACATTGGACCACTGGAAAATGTGGCTGGAGAAGTAATAATAGGAAACAAAGAAATGGCAGACGAACTGAATAGTTACTTTGCATCCGTCTTCATGGTGGAAGACACCAGTGGGATGCCCGAGCTCCAGGAGAACCAGGGGGCAGAGGTGAGTGCAGTGACCATTACTAAGGAGAAGGTTCTGGGGAAACTGAAAGGTCTGAAGGTGGATAAATCACCTGGACCGGATGGACTACACCTCAGGGTTCTAAAAGAGATTGCTGAGGAAATTGTGGAGGCATTGGTGGTGATCTTTCAGGAATCACTGGAGGCAGGAAGGGTCCCAGAGGACTGGAAAGTGGCTAATGTAACACCGCTGTTTAAGAAGGGAGGGAGGCAGAAGACAGGAAATTATAGGCCGGTTAGCCTGACTTGGGTCATTGGTAAGATTTTAGAGTCTGTTATTAAAGATGAGATCGCGGAGTACTTGGAAGTGCATGGTGAAATAGGACTGAGTCAGCACGGCTTCGTCAAAGGGAGGTCGTGTCTGACAAATCTGTTAGAGTTCTTTGAGGAGGTAACAAGGAAGTTAGACAAAGGAGAACCAGTGGACGTGATTTAATTAGATTTCCAGAAGGCCTTTGACAAGGTGCCACATAGGAGATTGTTAAATATGTTAAGAGCCCATGGTGTTCAGGATAAGATCCTGGCATGGATAGAGGATTGGCTGACTGGCAGAAGGCAAAGAGTGAGGATAAAGGGGTCTTTTTCAGGATGGCAGCTTGTGACGAGTGGTGTGCCTCAGAGGTCTGTGCTGGGACCACAACTGTTCACAATATACATTAATGATCTGGAAGAAGGTACTGAAGGCACTGTTGCTAAGATTGCAGATGATACAACGATCTGTAGAGGGACAGGTAGTATTGAGGAAGCAAGGGGGCTGCAGAAGGACTTGGACAACCTAGGAGAGTGGGCAAAGAAGTGGCAGATGGAATAAATGTGGAAAAGTGTGAGGTTAGGCACTTTGGAAGGAGGAATTTAGGCATAGACAATTTTCTAAATGGGGAAATGCTTTGGAAATCAGAAGCACAAAGGGACTTGGGAATCCTTGTTCACGATTCTCTTAAGGTTAATGTGCTGGTTCAGTCGGCAGTTAGGAAGGCAAATGCAATGTTAGCATTCATGTCGACAGGGCTAGAATACAAGGCCAGGGATATATTTCTGAGGTTGTATAAGGTTCTGGTCAGACCCCATTTGGAGTATTGGGAGCAGTTTTGGGCCCCGTATCTAAGGAAGGATGTGCTGGCCTTGGAAAGGGTCGAGAGACAGTTCACATGAATGATCCCTGGAATGAAGAACTTGTCGTATGAGGAATGTTTGTGAACTCTGGGTCTGTACTCGTTGGAGTTTAGAAGGATGAGAGGGGATCTAATTGAAACTTACAGGATACTACGAGGCCTGGATAGAGTGGACGTGGAGAGGATGTTTCCACTTGTAGGAAAATCTAGAACCAGAGGCCACCATCTCAGACTAAAGGGACAATCCTTTAAAACAGAGATGAGGAGGAATTTCTTCAGCCAGAGGCTGGTGAATCTGTGGAACTCTTTGCCGCAGAAGGCTGTGGAGGCCAATTCACTGAGTGTCTTTAAGACAGAGATAGATAGGTTCTTGATTAATGAGGGGATCAGGGGTTATGGGGAGAAGGCAGGAGAATGGGGATGAGAAAATATCAGCCATGATTGAATGGCGGAGCAGACTCGATGGGCCGAATGGCCTACTTCTGCTCCTCCGTCTTATGGTCTTATGGGTTACGGGTAGAAGATGGGAGAATGGAATCAGCACAGACTCCACCGGCCAAAGGCCTGCTTCTTGCTGTAACAATTCTGGGTTTACTGATACCATTCACCTGAAGGAAGAAAGGAAAATCTGCATTTCTGTTGCACCTATCACACTGTCAGGATGCTCCACCGTGGTTTACAGATAATAAAATGCTCTGTGAAGAATGACTTGGGAAATGCAGATTCCAATCGGTACACAGTAAGCTCCCCCAAACAGCCCCGTTACTCTCTCGCTCAAGCGGAATGAGGCTGGTGAATAGCGGGAGAGGGCAAAAACAAGATCCGCGGCAGGCGCCAAACAGTTTGCAATGCAACCGGCCTGCTCCCGTAGGCGAATTCGGAATCTCGCCGCAGCATGGCCAGAAACCAATTATCACCACTTCAGCCCCAGTTCCATACAATTAACGGGGGCCATCCCATATCCACTGGCCTCCTGGCATTCAGCGGCCTCCCCAGCGAGTGCTCACACTGACCTCGATCAGTACTCCTTTTGAAAAACGTGAATCTGGGGGAAGGGCCTCTGTGGGGAGACGAGGAGGGGAGGAGCCTCTGTTCACAGGCAGTGAGCCCGGGGGCGCTGGAGTTGCTGCCCCAGTGCTCGGGGGGGGGGGAGGGGGGGGGGGTGAAGGACCTCATCAGATGGGTAGAACTCGGGAATGTTGGTGGCCACTGTTGTCACTGACCCTCTGACAGTGCAGCACTCCCTCAGTACTGACCCTCTGACAGTGCAGCACTCCCTCAGTACTGACCCTCTGACAGTGCAGCACTCCCTCAGTACTTACCCTCTGACAGTGCAGCACTCCCTCAGTACTTACCCTCTGACAGTGCAGCACTCCCTCAGTACTGACCCTCTGACAGTGCGGCACTCACTCAGTACTGACCCTCTGACAGTGCAGCACTCCCTCAGTACTGACCCTCTGACACTGCAGCACTCACTCAGTACTGACCCTCTGACAGTGCGGCACTCACTCAGTACTGACCCTCAACAGTGCAGCACTCCCTCAGTACTGACCTTCTGACAGTGCAGCACTCCCTCAGTACTGACCCTCTAACAGTGCAGCACTCACTCAGTACTGACCCTCTGACAGTGCAGCACTCCCTCAGTACTGACCCTCTAACAGTGCAGCACTCCCTCAGTACTGACCCTCTGACAGTGCAGCACTCCCTCAGTACTGATTCTCTGACAGTGCAGCACTCCCTCAGTACTGACCCTCTGACAGTGCAGCACTCCCTCAGTACTGACCCTCTAACAGTGCAGCACTCCCTCAATACTGACCCTCTGACAGTGCAGCCCTCCCTCAATACTGACCCTCTGACAGTGCAGCACTCCCTCAGTACTGACCCTCTGACAGTGCAGCACTCCCTCAGTACTGACCCTCTGACAGTGCAGCACTCCTTCAGTACTGATCCTCTGACAGTGCGGCACTCCCTCAGTACTGACCCTCTAACAGTGCAGCACTCCCTCAGTACTGACCCTCTGACAGTGCAGCACTCCCTCAGTACTGATTCTCTGACAGTGCAGCACTCCCGCAGTACTGACCCTCTGACAGTGCAGCACTCCCTCAGTACTGACCCTCTAACAGTGCAGCACTCCCTCAATACTGACCCTCTGACAGTGCAGCACTCCCTCAATACTGACCCTCTGACAGTGCAGCACTCCCTCAGTACTGACCCTCTGACAGTGCAACACTCCCTCAGTACTGACGCTCTGACAGTTCAGCACTCCCTCAGTACTGACCCTCTGACAGTGCAGCACTCCCTCAGTACTGACCCTCTAACAGTGCAGCACTCCCTCAGTACTGACCCTCTGACAGTGCGGCGCTCCCTCAGTACTGACCCTCTGACAGTGCAGCACTCCCTCAGTACTGACCCTCTGACAGTGCAGCACTCCCTCAGTACTGACCCTCTGACAGTGCGGCACTCCCTCAGTACTGACCCTCTGACAGTGCGGCACTCCCTCAGTACTGACCCTCTGACAGTGCGGCACTCCCTCGGTACTGACCCTCTGACAGTGCGGCACTCCCGCAGTACTGACCCTCTGACAGTGCGGCACTCCCTCAGTACTGACCCTCTGACAGTGCGGCACTCCCTCAGTACTGACCCTCTGACAGTGCGGCACTCCCTCAGTGCTGCACTGGAAGCCTCAGCCTATATTATGAATTCAATACTCTGGAATTGCGATTTCCCCAGGATGATGAGGAAGAAAGCGACGGGGATGTGGTAATTAACGGGAGGTTAGTGAGCAGCGGGAGGAGCAGCAGTAATGCCGGTTAGATTTGTGAAACCTTCGTACTTTCTGATTCGGCAAAAAGACTTTTATCATGCAGTTTGTGAATGATGTGTGGGGATTATAGTTTCTTCATTCCATTCAGTTAATAGCACACTATCGTATTCGCCAATTGAATTCAAGGAAAATGATGTTTGAATTTCCTTGGTTTGCCTATAGGTGAATTTCCTCCACCACCTCCACCAGTTGAAGGGCTGAGTCAGATGATGCCTATCCATGGAGGGTTCCCCTCGCCGCCAAACCTACTCCCGGATCATTATGGAACAAGTGCAGGTTTGGATGTACAGGTGAGCAAATCTCAGTCTCGATTCTTTGACACCAACAAGAACTTGAATTTACATGGTCCCGTCACCCAGCCGCTTCGCAAAAGCCTCATCAAACAACAGTGAGGAGATAGGACCAACACGGCGTCACAGTGGTTAGCACTGCTGCCTCACGGCGCCGAGGTCCCAGGTTCGATCCCGGCTCTGGGTCACTGTCCATGTGGAGTTTGCACATTCTCCCCGTGTTTGCGGGGTTTCGCTCCCACAACCCAAAGATGTGCAGGGCAGGTGGATTGACCACGCTAAATTGCTCCTTTGTTGGAAAAAATGAATTGGGTACGCTAAATTTATTTTTAAAAAAAGGAAAGCTGTTAGAATCTATTCGAATGTTATCATTTTTGTGAGGGAGGCTACGTTTCAGTTGTACAGGGCACTAGTGAGACCACATCTGGAGTATTGGGCACAGTATTGGTCTTCTTATTTGAGAAAGGATGTTAATGTGTTGGGAAGCAGATCAGAGAAGGGTTTTTACAGACTAATACCAGGGATTGGGTGGGTTGTCTTCTGAGGAAAGGTTGCCATGATGTGGAGATGCTGGCGTTGGACTGGGGTGAGCACAGTAAGAAGTCTTACAACACCAGGTTAAACTCCAACAGGTTTGTTTCGAATCACTAGCTTTTTGAGCGCTGCTAGTGAAAGCTAGTGATTCGGAACAAACCTGTTGGACTTTAACCTGGTGTTGTAAGACTTCTTACCGAGGAAAGGTTGGACAGACTCTGCTTGTTTCGCTGGAATTTAGAAGAGGAAGAGGTGACTTGATAGAAACCTTTAAGATCCTGAGGGGTGTTGACAGGGTGGATGTGGAGAGGTTGTTTCCTCTTGTGGAAGAATCTGGAACTGGGGGCCACTGTTTAAAAATAAAGGATCACCCATTTAAAACGGAAATGAGGAGAATTCTTTCTGTCAGAAGCGGTGAGTCTCTCTTCCTGAAGAGGCAGTGGAAGCAGAGTGTTTGAATATTTTTAAGGCAGGCCTGGATAGATTCTTGATTGACGGGGGTGGGTGGGGTTAGTGGGTGAATGGTTATTGGGGTGAGGAATATAGATTTGAGGTTGCAATCAGATCAGCGGTGATCTTATTGAATGGTGGAACAGGATTGAGGGGCCAAATGGCCTGCTCCTGCTGCTATTTCTTATCTCAGTCCAACGGGAGGAACCATTGGTATTGTATTGGTTTGAAGTTTCATTCCAGTGTTTCGTTGGGGCATGTTGAAATTTAACAGGCAGGTTTCCTTGTGTTTTTGAGCACAGGTTGTCAACTCCACTTTGTCAATCACAAGATTTCAGTCAATTGAAATGTTGTTACATTAATCTGAGTTTTTGAATTGGTGTTCATCACGAGGCAATCCCAGGCGTCTCAGTTTGCATATCAATTTGTTTCTGAGTCCAGTGATTGGGTTTGTACATCTCTCCACACCTCCAAATTGTCCAGTAGGCTCTTGTTGCCAAGGATTAGGGGTTTCAGTGGCCTGACAGATAGACCACCTGAGATCAGTACATTGACATGCAGATTGTATTTTCCATTCTACTCTCCCCACAGTGATTACCACTCGCTACTGCCAGAACCGATTGTGCCAATAATTAAAATGAGAACAGATGGGATTTACAGAGTGTGGATACTGATTTTATTTGTTCACATGTGTTTAATCGTATCTGATTTATGGGCACCTTGCTTATTGAAGTTCCACATAACATGGAACACATTTAACAGTGCACAAGGAAAGTGCACATGCATAGTGAATCAGTGAGTAAACACTCTGCAATTCCAATATTGTGACAGGGGTAAAATTGGTGGTGGGAGGGCTGTGGAGGCAGGGGCATGAATCTGATAGTGATTGAACAAATCGCTCCTTATTACGTATAATTAGTTCTACATGAGCCTCCTCCCTTCTTACTCCATCAATATATTCCCTTCGTCCTCGGGCGTTTATGGTCGTTTCCCCTTCAACCTATCAGTACTGTCCACCTCAACCGCTCCCTGTCATACTAACTTCCACATTCTCACCACTATCTGAATCCCCAATTGGGCTTATTAATGACTGTCTTGTTTTTTATGGCTCTTATACCTGGTCCCAGTCATGAGTGGAAACGCACTCCCCAGGTTTACCCGATCGAACACTTTCAGAGTTGATTTTATTTATTCTTCAAGGGGATATGAGGTGACGAGCAGCGTCCTTGAGCCGCTAAAGTTACTGAGGTGTAGGTACACCCACAGTGCAGTTAGGGAGGGGGTTCCAGGATTGTGACCCAGTGACAGTGCAAGTACGGCGATAGATTTCCAAATCGGGATAGTCAGGAATAAATTTGTGCGGTGTCCCCATTGCATCTGTTGCCCTTGTTTTGAGGTGGCACAGTGGTTAGCACTGGGTTACGGGGATGGGGGGAGATGTGGGCTTAAGTAGGGTGCTCTTTCCAAGGGCCGGTGCAGACCTGATGGGCCGAATGGCATCCTTCTGCACTGTAAATTCTATGATTCTATGATCAAACCACCACTCAGCCTTCACTGTCCTGGAGAAAAATGCCCTCGCCTGTTCACCCATTTGATTTTGTTTTTAGTTGACTGCACGTGGGGGGAGGGTTTTCTTCATAAGAAATGTCTGGCAATCCTTTATCAAGCATTGTGCTGGCCCAAGTCAAATGTATTCACTCTTGTGTCGTTACTGCCTCTGATTCCTGATGACTTAAGAATCACCACCAAGATACCTGGCAAAATGTTCCCCCAAATTATCATTCTGCTATCACCCATGCTGAAGCTTTAGTAAATCAAACACAGATGGCTTCTCTGAAAACGAACTATACATCCCAGTGTGTTCTCTGTCAAACCTGGCACCTCGGATCTGATGGGGTGAAAATGATCTCCACCTTCCGAATGCAAACCTGTGAGTTCTGTGGGTTCGCCCATACCCGGCTCCCAGAGGGGCCGGGCCACAGCAGAGATCTGCCCAAGTTTAACATTAATTTCAATGGCTCACAAAGGGAGGCCACATGTCAGGGAATGAACACGTCACATGGGCAGGGTAGAGCCATCTTCTCAGGCGCCGCAATTATTCTGTTGTATCATTGAATTAAAACCCTGCTTACAGTTCTGAGATGTAACATTGGAACAGAAACTATCTGTGGCCTTTCAGCTGGGACGTGGCTGAGAGATTCTGATTCCATCGCCTAAGGGAGCTCAGCACGGCCTGAATCCTCGCCCCCAGATGATTTTAAAAGATTGCTTGTACATTGTTTCAGCTGAAGTTCCAAGATGGAGAAGCTCGACCTGTCCGGCTCCCCATCCCAGGCTTGTAACGGTGACTGAATACTGAAGGGGATGGAGGGTGGGAGTGGGGGCAGGCTGGCTGCTACTTTCTAAGGTGTTCAGTAGTTTCATTTTATTTCCTCAAAAGTGAAATGACAGAGAAGAGCAGTTGGGGTTGGCAAGAGACCAATAGTGCAGCTCGCCCTCCCTCACACACTCGAAAACATACCTCATTCCAGACAAACACCCTTTCAAGTTGAGAAGAGCAACATCATAATGTTGAAACGTTTGAGTTTGCCAAAGTTGCAGAGTCTTGAATATGCACAGGGCTTGTTTGATTTGGCATTTCGAAGGTAATGTGGCCTGCAATAATTTGACTTCACTGTTGACACACCTGGGGCTGGATTCCCCGTTCCTGAGTCTCAGTGTTGACGCCAATGGAGGATCCATGGAGTTCCACGTCAGAAACATCAGCATCGATTCCACTACCGGTGAGGGGCTTGCACCAGCACCGCGTTGAACACCATTGATTCCCATGAAAGCGGTGCGGGATTCGCCGGGTCCATGTTGGACACTCAGTGCTAACAAGCTGCAGCCGCGCTTAAACAACAACCCACCCCCACACACACACTGATCGGAGCTGAAAAGATGGGACAGGGTGTGTTGGAGTGGCCATATAGCTGATGGGTCGGCTGGGGCCAGAGGGCACCCAGGGGGGTGCCGGGAAAGGGGGGTGGGGGGGGGGGCACCTAGGTTTAGGGCAGCACGGTAGCACAAGTGATTAGCACTGAGGCTTCACAGCGCCAGGGTCCCAGGTTCGATTCCCGGCTTGGGTCACTGTCTGTGCGGAGTCTGCACGTTCTCCCCGTGTCTGTGTGGGTTTCCTCCGGGTGCTCCGGTTTCCTCCCACAGTCCAAAGGTGTGCGGGTTAGGTGGATTGGCCGTGATAAATTGCCCTTAGTGACCAAAAAAGGTTAGGGGGGGTTACTGGGATAGGGTGGAAGTGATGGCTTAAGTGGGTTGGTGCAGACTCGATGGGCCGAATGGCCTCCTTCTGCACTGTATGTTCTATGTAAATTCTATCTATGTAAAGCGGGCTGTCAGCGGCATGTGCCGCTGCTTGACTGCCTTGCCGGCTGCGGTAATGGCGTTGTGTACCAGTCCACCCCGACCCCACAGCCCACCACCTGGCCACTCCCCACGACTTCCCCCAGCCCTGGCTGAAGCCCCCCCGGCCAGCAGCATGACTGTGGGCAAGGTGCTGGATACTGTCCGTACGCCCTCTCTCTCAGCAGCCGAAACGGCAGGTTCACGATTGTTGAGAACACACGTGGTCTGCGCCGTTGGGAACCCGCCCATTGGAGGCGGGGCAACACGGGTGGGCTCACTAATCAGATGCAGACCGAGTATGAACTGTATGCGGCGTGCTTCCAATTGACGCCATTTTGGACGGGACGGAGCATCGCAATTCGGCGCCAAACCAGCACCTGCTGCGATTTCGACGTCGGGAGCTATTTTCCGACCGATCGCCGTTCCCGATTTCGGCGTCGAGCAATGGAGAATCCCGCCCCGGTCTTACTTTGAGAGATTGTGTGCTCCGAGCAGACCAGCATTCCTCTACCTGGCTCTCTCTGAGAGCTGTCCAATCACGTTCCCTCCACTGCTCTTCCTCACACCTCAGCAATTTCATTAATATAGTGCCTTTAACAGAATGAACCATCCCAAGGTGGTCCACAAGAGCCACATGTAGATAAATTGGGTTAGATGATAAGAAGCTTGGTCAAAGAGGTTTGTTTTGAAGGTTGTCTTTGAGGAGGAAAGTGAGTGGCAGCGGTCTAGAGTTTGAGGCCTAAGCAATTGAAGGCATGGCCACCAATGGAGGAGCAACGAACAGCAGGGATGCACACAAGGCCAGAATCATAGGTTTGTCAGACTGGAGGAGGTTACAAAGACCGCAAACGGTGAGGGCGTGGAGGGATTTGAAATCAAGGATGAGAATTTTTAAATGAAGGCATGGCTTGATTGGGACCCAAAGTGTTTCTCTAATTCTCTTTTGAAATGATGTGGAGATGCCGGCGTTGGACTGGGGTGAGCACAGTACGAAGTCTTACAACACCAGGTTAAAGTCCAACAGGTTTGTTTCGATGTCACTAGCTTTCGGAGCGCTGCTTCCTCAGGTGAAAACTTCACCTTCACCTGAGGAAGGAGCAGCTCTCCGAAAGCTAGTGACATCGAAACAAACCTGTTGGACTTTAACCTAGTGTTGTAAAACTTCTCTTCTGAAAGTTATTATTGAATCTGCTTCCAACACCCTTTCAGGCAGCAAGTTCCACTTACTCTGTAAAAAAAAACATTCTCCATATCTCCCTCCTCTTGTTTTTGCCAATTACCTTGAATCCATTTCCTCTAGTTACTGAATCCTCTGCCAGTGGAAACAGTTCATCCCCCTCCATTCTATCAAATTCCCTCCTGATTGTGAAAACGTCAAATCTCCTCTTCGCTGCAGGCAGAACATGGGTTATGTTAGTATTGTGGTTCTATTACAAGACAGGTAATCCAGACATCTGGAGTAATGATCTGGAGATACAAATTCAAATCCGTCTATGACAACTGAGCAATCTGAATTCAATTAATTGAATAAATCTTGACGGAAAAGCTAGCTGGGTTCACGTGCCTCTGAAGCAGTAGGTTGTCGATTCAATACTGACTCCAGGGCGAGATTCTGCGACCCCCCGCCGGGTTGGAGAATCGCCGGGGGCTGGCGTGAATCTCGCCCCCGCCGGTTGCCGAAGTCTCCGGCACCGGAGATTCGGCGGGGGCGAGTATCGAGCCGCGCCGGTTGGCGGGCCCCCCTGCTCGATTCTCCGGCCCGGATGGGCCGAAGTCCCGCCGCTAAAATGCCTGTCCCGCCGGCGTAAATTAAACCACCTACCTTACCGGCGGGACAAGGCGGCGCGGGCGGGCTCCGGGGTCCTGGGGGGGGCGTGGGGCGATCTGGCCCTGGGGGGTGCCCCCACGGTGGCCTGGCCCGCGATCGGGGCCCACCGTGGGTCACTCTTTTCCTTCCGCCTTCGCCACGGTCTCCACCATGGCGGAGGCCAAAGAGACTCCCTCCACAGCGCATACGCGGGGATGCCATGAGCGGCCGCTAATGCTCCCGCGCATGCGCCGCCCGGAGATGTCATTTCCGCACCAGCTGGCGGGGCAACAAACGCCTTTTCCGCCAGCTGGCGGGACAGATATCAGTCCGGCTCAGGCCTAGCCCCGCAAGGTTAGGGCTCGGCCCCCCAAGATGCGGAGGATTCCGCACCTTTGGGGCGGCGCGATGCCCGACTGATTAGCGCCGTTTTTGGCGCCGGTCGGTGGACATCGCGCCGATACTGGAGAATTTCGCCCCAGGACTTAAGCCAAAGGAATCAGGCAAACCCTGGGGTGCGGGACTGAGGCACTGCGCTGCCAGAGATCGTTTGGAGGAGATGTCAAACCGAAACCATGTCTATTCCCCGAGGTCGATGGGAGCAGCACTGGTTTGAAAAAGAGCTGGGTGTAATCCCTGGTTTATTGATCAACATTTATTCTCCCAATCAACATTACAAAGAGAGGTCATTTTCACGTTGCTGAATGTGGGAACTGGCTATACACAGATTGGTTGACAAATTTCCGACATTACATTAATAGCACATCAAACATATGCTGGAAGGGTATCCGAAGAGGAGGCAGAGATAACAGAGTCTCACTCTGTGTGGATGGCCTGCTCCTCGACATCCCAGACCCACAGAACGGCCTGAAGGAAATCATGAAGCTCCTGAAACATATAAATAGACCAAGTCAAAGATGCCAGACAATGCTAGGAATGCGAGCATTTGCAGGTAATTAAGTCTTTATAGATCCAGAGATGGGGTAACCCCAGGTTAAAGAGGTGTGAATTGTGTCAGGCCAGGACAGTTGGTAGGATTTTGCAGGCCAGATGGTGGGGGATGAATGTAATGCGACATGAATCCAGGTCCCGGTTGAGGCCGCACTCATGTGTGCGGAACTTGCTATAAGTTTCTGCTCGGCGATTCTGCGTTGTCGCGGGTCCTGAAGGCCGCCTTGGAGAACGCTTACCCGGAGATCAGAGGCTGAATGCCCTTGACTGCTGAAGTGTTCCCCGACTGGAAGGGAACATTCCTGCCTGGCGATTGTCGGGCAATGTCCGTTCATCCGTTGCCGCAGCGTCTTGCATGTCACGCCAATATACCATTTGAACTAGGAACATTCCTCGTCACAATGGACATCTCGGCACTCGACACCAGCATCCCCCATGACAACGGCATTGCTGCAACAGCCTCAGTACTCAACACCGACAACTGCCAATCTCCAGACGCGAATCGGCAACTCATCCGCTTCATTCTGGATCACAACGTCTTCACGACCTGCAAATGTTTGCATTCAAAGCATTGTCTGGCATCTTTGACTTTGTCTATATATATGTTTCTGGAGCATACCTCTTCATTCACCTGAGGAAGGAGCAGTGCTCCAAAAGCTAGTGTTGAAACAACCTGTTGGACTTGAACCTGGTGTAGTCAGACTTCTTACTGTGCTCACCCAGTCCAACGCCGGCATCTCCACATCATGAAGCTCCTGGAAGAGTTCGGGGCCTTCTCGGAATTCAAACCCAACCAGGGAAAACGTGAAGTATTCCCAGTGAACCCGAACGGGGGAGGGCAGAGCTGGAGGGTTTGCCATTTAAACTAGCCCAAATAAATTCCGCTACCTGGGGATTCAGAAAGCCAGAGACTGGACACGGATCCACAAGTGGAACTTGACCAGTCTGGCGGAGGAAGTTAAAAGATCTGCAGAGATGGGAACTCACGCTTTCCCCTGGGGGTGGGGTGGGGGGGGGCAGACAATCAAGAGGAACGAACGGCCCAGGTTCCTCTTTCCTCTTCCTGTTTAGAGCCATACCGATCTTCAGCCAAGGCCTATTTCCAAAGAGTAGATAAAATTATTATGGTGTTTGTGTGTGTGTGAGTGGGGGGGGGGGGGGGGGGGGGGTGTCGGTGGAAGAATCCAAGAATCCCCAAGACAACACAGCAGAGGAGAGGAAGTGTGAACGGCCTGCCCTTCCGAACCTGCAACACTACCACTGGGTAGCACAGCCGAGAGGGTGAGGGGATGGGTAGAGGAGCTGAGCAAGGAATGGGTGAGGCTGGAGGAGTCCTCCTGCACGGGACGAAGTTATGAGCCCTCGCCATGGCAGCGCTCCCATCCCGCCGCAAAACACACATCCAGCCCAGTGGTGGTAACAACGCTAAATACTTGGAACCAGGTGAGACACCACTTCGGTTTAACCGAGGTGTACTTCATGGCCCCCATCTGCGGTAACCGCAGATTCCCACCAGCCATGCTAGACGCTACCTTTAAAAGGTGGAGACAGGACGAGGGGGGGGGGGGGCGAGCGATTAGGGACTGCTACATGCGGGACAGACTTGCAACCTTGGACGAGCTGACGGAGAGACCGGAACTACCGTACGGCCAGACTCGACTTTTAGAAATCAAAACCTTTCTCCGCAAGGAGACAACAACCGGAGGGCCCCAAGAGGACACAATGCTGGAGGAACTGCTGGACGCAGAGAGTTCGCAGAAAGGGAACTGTGGGGACATTAACGGACGACTTTTAGAAACGGCGACAACACCACATGACAGAGTAAGGTAGAAATGGGAGGACGACCTCGGAGCGGAGATAGGGTGGGGACTATGGAGCGAAGAGTACTGAGCAGGGCCAACTCCACCTCGTCCTGCGCAAGGCTAAGCCTATGCAGCTCAAAGTGGTGCACAGAGCGCAACTGACCAGAACCCGAATGAGCAGGTTCTTCCCGGAGGTGGGGGACAAATGTGAACGGTGGCCAGGGGGGCCCGGCCAACCACACCCACATGTTCTGGGCCTGCCCCTGGGTAGCCGTTTAAAAAAAAAATATATTTATTAAAGGTTTTTAACAAAACAATTTTTTTCCCCTTACAAACACTAAACCCAGGAACCCTCGTAACAAAAACAACACAAATCGCCCTGAGCAAGATATATATATGGTAAGATGATATATTTACATAGCTTTATACACTGGCTCTCGCCCGTTCGTGCCAGTTTCCCCCACCCTCCATGTTATCCCCCGCTCGCCTGTCCCCTCAAGCAATCTCTCGTTCTCTCCCCCCCCCCCCCCCCCCCCCCCCCCCCCCCCCAGGGTTGCTGCTGCTGCTGACTGACCTTCCTCTCACACTCCGCGAGATAGTCTCGGAACGGTTGCCACCGCCTGTAGAACTCCTGCGCAGACCCTCTCAAGGCGAACTTAATCCTCTCCAACTTTATGAACTCAGCCATGTCGTTTATCCAGGCCTCCAGGCTGGGGAGCTTCGCCTCCTTCCACATTAGCAAGATCCTTCGCCGGGCTACTAGGGACGCAAAGGCCAGAATGCCGGCCTCTTTCGCCTCCTGCACTCCCGGTTCGTCTACTACTCCAAATATTGCTAGTCCCCAGCTTGGTTTGACCCGGACTTTCACCACCTGAGATATTACTCCCGCCACTCCTCTCCAGAACCCCACCAGTGCCGGGCATGACCAAAACATATGGACACGGTTCTCCCGGTTCTCCGGGCTCCCTGAACATCTTCCGCATCTGTCCTCTACCCCAAAGAACCTACTTAACCTCGCCCCCATCAGGTGCGCTCTGGAAACCACCTTAAATTGTATCAGGCTGAGCCTGGCACATGAGGAGGAGGAATTAACCCTACCTAGGACATCAGCCCACAGACCTTCCTCGATCTCCTCCCCTAGCTCCTCCTCCCATTTACCCTTCAACCCTTCTGCTAGCGCTTCCCCCTTTCATCTCTTGGTGTATTGCCGAAACCTTGCCATCCCGACCCATACACCCGAGATCACCCTGTCTTGAATTTCCTGTGTCGGGAGCAGCGGGAATTCCCTGACCTGTCGCCTCACAAAAGCCCTCACCTGCATATATCTGAATGCATTTCCTGGGGGTAGCTCAAACTTGCCCCTAGGCTCGCAAATGTCCCGTTGATGAACAGGTCCCCCATTCTTCTAATCCCGCCCGGTGCCAGCCCTGGAACCCCCGTCCATCTTCCCCGGGACAAACCGGTGGTTACCCCTGATCGGGAACCACACCGAGGCTCCCACTGCACCCCTATGCCGTCTCCACTGGCCCCAGATCCTTAACGTTGCCGCCACCACCGGGCTCGTGGTGTACTTTGATTGCGAGAGCGGCAGCGGTGCCGTCACCAGCGCCCCCAGACTCGTTCCTTTGCAGGACGCCATCTCCATCCTCTTCCATGCTGCCTCCTCTCCCTCCATAACCCACTTACGGATCATCGCCACGTTTGCTGCCCAATAGTAGCTCCCTAGGTTTGGCAGCGCCAGCCCTCCTCGGTCCCTACTGCGTTCCAGGAACCCTCTCCTTACCCTCGGGGTTTTGTTCGCCCACACAAACCCCATAATATTCCTACCTACGCTCTTGAAAAAGCCCTTGGTGATCACGATGGGGAGGCACTGGAACATAAACAAAAACCTTGGAAGGACCACCATTTTTACCGACTGCACTCTACCCGCCAACGAGAGCGGCATTTTCTTTTATGTATTTTCTTTTATTCCCTTTTCTTCTCATGTACTTAATGATCTGTTGAGCTGCTCGCAGAAAAATACTTTTCACTGTACCTCGGTACACATGACAATAAAGAAATCCAATCCAATCCAATCCAACATGTCCCGTCTTTTGAAGTCCACCTCCATTTGGTCCACCAACCTCGTCAGATTCAGTTTGTGTAGGGCCCCCCAGCTCCTGGCTATCTGGATCCCTAGATACCGAAAACTCCCCTCCGACCTCCTCAGCGGTAGGTCCCCTATCCCCCTTTCTTGGTCCCCTGCCTGTAGTACAAAAAGCTCGCTCTTCCCTACGTTGAGCTTATAGCCGAGAACTCCCCAAACTCCCTCAAAGTCTGCATGACCTCCACCATCCCCTCCATTGGGTCCGCCACGTACAGCAGCAGGTCGTCCGCGTATAGCGACACCCGATGCTCTTCTCCCCCGCGGACCACCCCCCCCCCCATTTATTAGACTCCCTCAGTGATATGGCCAGGGGTTCGATCACCAATGCAAACAACAGGGGGGACAGAGGGCACCCCTGCCTCGTCCCTCGGTACAGCCGAAAGTACTCCAACCAACGCCGGTTCGTCACCACACTTGCCACCGGGGCTCTGTAAAGGAGCTTAACCCAACTGATAAACCCTCCCCCGAACCCAAACCTACGCAACACCTCCCAGAGGTACTCCCACTCTACTCGGTCAAAGGCCTTTTCCGCATCCATGGCTGCCACTATCTCCGCCTCTCCCTCCTCCGTTGGCATCATTATCACGTTTAAGAGCCGCCGCACATTCGTATTTAATTGCCTGCCCTTTACAAATCCCGTCTGGTCCTCATGTATCACCCCCGGGACACAGTCCTCAATCCTCGTGGCCAGCACTTTTGCCAAAAGCTTAGCATCCACATTAAGGAGCGAAATCGGCCTGTACGATCCACATTGCAGTGGGTCCTTCTCTCGCTTCAGAATCAAGGAAATTGTCGCCTCCGACATTGTCGGGGGCAGGGTCCCCTCCTCTCTTGCCTCGTTAAAGGTCCTCACTAGTAGCGGGGCAAAAGGTCCGCATACTCTCTATAGAACTCCACCGGGAACCCGTCTGACCCGGGGCCTTCCCCGCCTGCATGCTCCCCAATCCCTTACTCAACTCCTCCAACCCGATTGGTGCCCCCAAACCAGCCACCTCTTGCTCCTCCACCCTCGGAAACCGCGGTTGGTCCAGGAATCTTCTCATCTCCTCTTCCCCCCTTGGGGGCTGGGATCTGTACAGCTCTTCACAGAAGGCCTTGAATACCTTGTTTATTTCTGTTGCACTCTGGGCCATGGCTCCCCCACCATCTTTGACTCCCCCTATTTCCCTCGCTGCCGCCCTCTTATGGAGCTGGTGTGCCAGCATCCGACTGGCCTTTTCCCCGTACTCGTAGGTCGCCCCCTGCGCCTTCCTCCACTGTGCCTCCGCCTTCCCGTGGTCAACAGGTCAAACTCCGACTAGAGCCGTCGCCCAAGTAATCTTTCCTCCGGGGCCTCTGCGTAGCTCCTGTCCACTCTCAAAATCTCCCCCACTAACCTCTCCCTTTCCATGCCCTCTGTCTTCTCCCTATGAGCCCTGATGGAGATTAGCTCTCCCCTGATCACCGCCTTCAACGCCTCCCATACCACACCCACTCGCACCTCCCCTTTGTCATTGGCCTCCAAGTACCTTTCAATACACTCCCTTACCTTACCACACATCACCTCATCTGCCAGCAGTCCCACATCCAACCGCCACAGCGGCATTGGTCCCTCTCCTCTCCCAGCCCCACTTCCACCCAGTGCGGGGCGTGAAACGGCTATGGCCGAATACTCCGTCCCCTCCACCCGCGGGATGAGCGCCCTGCCCAGCACAAAGAAGTCTATCCGGGAGTAGGCTTTGTGCACATGGGAGAAGAAAGAAAATTCCCTGGCCTGCAGTCTTGCAAACCTCCATGGGTCCACTCCCCCCACCTGGTCCATAAACCCTCTAAGCACCTTGGCCGCCTCCGGCCTCTTTCCCGTCCTTGATTTGGAGTGGTCCAGTGCTGGATCCAGCACTGTATTAAAGTCCCCTCCCATTATCAGGCCTACCTCCAGGTCCGGGATGCGCCCCAACATGCGCTTCATAAATCCAGCATCATCCCAGTTCGGAGCGTATACATTTACCAACACCACCCACGTCCCCTGCAACCTACCGCTCACCATCACGTATCTCCCTCCATTGTCCGCTACGATAGTCTTGGCCTCAAATGACACATGTTTTCCCACCAGAATTGCCACCCCTCTGTTTTTCACGTCCAGTCCCGAGTGAAATACCTGTCCTACCCATCCCCTTCTTAACCTGACCTGGTCCGCCACCTTCAGGTGTGTCTCTTGGAGCATAGCCACGTCTGCCTTCAGTCCCTTCAAGTGCGCGAACACTCGAGCCCTCTTCACCGGCCCGTTCAGGCCCCTCACGTTCCACGTCACTCCCGTAAGTCAGCTGACGCCTGCTGACCCCGGCTTCCCCCGCCATCCCTTTGACCCCCCCCGTGTGGGAATCTCCCCATCAATAGATGTTCCTACGCTCCCCCTCCCACCTTTCTGCCCGCGCGCGGGAGAAAAACCCCGCGCTTTCCAGAGCCTGCCCCGCCCCCCCGACGCAGCTTCTGTTGCGGCCTTGTCTCTCGTCCCCAGCCCATATAACATTCCCTGCGTGTGATTGCCCCCCTATATACAACCGCCATCATACTTCAACCCTCAAATACCCCCCACCCTCACAAACCCTCAATTAGAGTCCAACTTTTCAGTTAGTATAAAGGTCCACGCCTCTTCGGGCGTTTTGAAGTAGTGGTGTTGGCCGTTATATGTGACCCACAGTCGCGCTGGCTGCAACATTCCAAATTTCACTCCTTTCCGATGCAGCACCGCTTTGGCCCGGTTGAAACCCGCTCTCCGCTTAGCGACCTCCGTGTTCCAGTCCGGGTATATTCTAATCTCAGCATTGTCCCACTTGCTGCTCCGTTCCTTCTTGGCCCATTTCAGGACCCTCTCTCTGTCCGTAAACCGGTGAAATCTCACCACCATCGCCCTTGGCGGCTCGTTTGCCTTGGGCTTCCTCGCCAGCACCCGGTGCGCCCCTTCCAGCTCCAGCAACCCCGGGGGGGCCTCCGCGCCCATCAGCGCCCCGATCATTGTGCCCGCATATGCCGCGGCGTCGGCCCCCTCCACTCCTTCTGGGAGACCCAGAATCCTCAGATTGTTTCTCCTCGACCTGTTCTCCAGGCCTTCGAGTCTTCCCGCCCACGTCTTGTGTAGCGCCTCGTGCCGCTCCACTCTCACCGCCAGGCCCACGAGCTCGTCCTCATTCTCACTCACTTTGTCCTGGATCTCCTGGATCTTCACCTCGTGGGCTTTCTGGGTTGCCCCAAGTCCTTCAATTGATGCCAGCATCGGCGCCACCATCTCCTTGCGCAGCTCCTTGAAGCAGCGCTTAATGAATTCTTGCATCTCTTCTTTGTCCCCGGCCGCCGCCATTTTGTTTGTTTTCCCCTTCTTCTCCCGCTGCTCCAGTGCCGTTTTTTTGGCCGTTTCGCTGCAGGTCCGGTCCATACAGGTTAGTGGGGGACCTCTCTCCTCTCTTCCCCACGGGTTGGCTGTGTGAAAAGTCCCGTTGGGGCTCTTCTATCGAGCCCGAAAGTCCGTCTTCGCGGGAGCTGCCGATTCGTGCGGCTTAGCTCCGCATAGCCGCAACCGGAAGTCCTGGTTAGCCTTCTTCAAGGCGATGTCCAAGATTGTGGGGGTGAGGGTGGAGCCGTGTCCGAAAGTGGCCGGAACTACACATGGGGAAGGGGGCGATGCCATTGCGTTCGCTTCCCTAATCGCACGCCGGAGAATGCTGCTGGGCTGCCTGCCTGACCTGGCGGAATTTCTCCATTTGGCGATGATCAAGTTCACCATCCGAAGATCGGGCAAAACCTTCCAAAAACCGTGGGACAAACTCGCCAAGACCTGTTCAAAGCCAATAACGGATAGGAAGGGATGGGAGGCAAAAATAACATTGAAAAAAAATCTAATTAAAACTTATCAATGAACTAGGTAGAGGAGTAACTCAACCTGAGGGCAGAGATTAGTATTTAACATTTAATTTTACAGTAGAAATCTAGTGTCAGGGCCATATAGTTAATTGTAACTCAATCTAACGATAATTCAAGTATTATTTTTAATGAACTAACTCACTCAGCAGGGTGCGGCAGATCTGTGACGCTTCCAGCGTTCCGGTCGACGACATCTGCAGCAAGTGTAACCAATGGCAGCTCCTCACAGACAGCATTTGTGTCGAGAGGGCTAGAATACAAGACCAGGGATGTACTTCTGAGGCTATATAAGGCTCTATTTAGACCCTATTTGGAGTACTGCGAGCAGTTTTGGGCCCCGTATCTAAGGAAGGATGTGCTGGCCTTGGAAAGGGTCCAGAGGAGATTCACAAAAATGATCCCTGGAATGAAGAGCTCGACATATGAGCAGCGGTTGAGGACTCTGGGTCTGTACTCATTGGAGTTTAGAAGGATGAGGGGGGATCTTATTGAAACTTACAGGATACTGCGAGGCCTGGATAGAGTGGATGTGGAGAGGATGTTTCCACTTGTAGGAAAAACTAGAACCAGAGGACACCATCTCAGACTAAAGGGACGATCCTTTAAAACAGAGATCTCCAAATGTGAAATTCAATAAAAAATATTTATGTAAAGCATGTTGAAAATGGGATTCTGCTCACCTTCCTGAGTCCAGCTCGGTATTGACACCAGGCCAGGGGTAACGTGGTTGACTCAACAACTCAGGGGCTGGTTTAGCACACTGGGCTAAATCGCTGGCTTTTAAAGCAGACCAAGCAGGCCAGCATCACGGTTCAATTCCCGTACCAGCCTCCCCGAACAGGCGCCGGAATGTGGTGACTAGGGGCTTTTCACAGTAACTTCATTGAAGCCTACTTGTGACAATAAGCGATTTTCATTTCATTTCATAAGTCAGTCACTTTTACTCAAGAGGCATCTCGCATCAATGTTTGAAATGAAACCGGGGATGGACGCTGAGTGCTGGCCTTGTCAGTGTCACACACATCCCCAGAATGAATAAGGAAAGGAAGACCAATCTCAGATTCTCCAGCCTCTCCACATAAAAGGAGACCCTCATCCCTGAAACCATTCGAGTAAATTCCCTCTGCCCAAAATTATACTATTCCAGCTGAGGCTTAGCCAATGATTTATAACGGTAAAACCTTTAACTCCCAAGATAGATGGTGGAATTTAAATTCAATAAAAATCTTGAATTACAAGTCTAGCAATGACCATGAAACAATTGGTATAAAAACCCACCTGGTTCACTAATGTCCTTCAGGGAAGGAAATCTGCCGTCCTTACTTGGTCTGGCCTACATGTGACTCCAGACCGACAGCAATGTGGTTGACATTGCAGGCCCAGCTAGTGGCACCCACGTCTACAAACTAATAAAGGCAAGGATTGCACCCTTTCAAGTCTTTATTTTCAATGTTTGAAGAGCAAAGGAGCTGGGTTTGACGGTCTCTGCCTTAAAACAATTCAATCTCACTCAGAACCTTGTGTCATGTCGCAATTTTGCAAAGTCCCTCGGAGGTATTTGTTATCCTGGGATCCAAAAAGTTGAGATTTGAAATCGGACACCATTGTTCTTTTATTAAATTCCTCAAATGTTTGGAACCTTGAGGAGAGGGCTGGGGAATTTTTGCAAATAGTTATTTTGAGCAATTCTGCAGAGAAGCTAGATTTACAATAGACAACCAATCCTGTTCAACTGCATTTTGCATTCTTGTGAAGAGGTTTCTGTGTCATAGCAACAAACTGTGCAGCAGGGTGTCACTGACTGTTGTGTTAAGCTTCTTCATGTAGCATAAGCTGCTTCCTGGATGTATACTCTGACAAAGGAAGGTTCAGACTGGGAGATAGGTTTAACACATTTATTGAACAGTTAACAATTCTCCTACTTGAGTTCGACTCTCCTGCTAAGCTTGCTACAGTAACTCAGTCTAACTAACCAGTCTGCTCTAAGCCACGTGGTGGGTGTGATGCTTCTGATCTGCCCCTGTCCTACTCTCTGAGTGTCGCCTGTGGAAAGAGACAGAGCATGTGTGCCCTGTCCTTTTAGATGGGTTGCCACCTTGTGGTAGTGTCACCTCTGGGTGTCTTTAATGCCCATTGGTCGTGTCCTATTCTATATGTTCATCAGCTGTATGTCTGCATGACATGATGTCTCTGGTGCTCCCTCTAGTGTTTACTTAGTCTTAGTGTATTTACATTAACCCCTTGTATATTTACAGTGATCCATATCACTACACTGACCTGCCGTGCGATGTGTTACATACGTTTATGTAGCCTCTTTTTAAAAAATAGATTTAGAATACCCGATTCTTTTTTTTCCCAATCAAGGGCAATTTAGAGTGGCCAATCCACCTACCCTGCACATCTTCAGGTTGTGGGGGTGAGGCCCACGCAGACACGGGGAGAATGTGCAAACTCCACACGGACAGTAACCCAGGGCCAGGATTCGAACCCAGGCCCTCGGCTCCACGAGGCAGCAGTGCTAACCACTGTGCCCCCCTCACATTTATGTACCTCAAAAGTGTGGTAAACTGAATAAATGTGGTTACATTTGGCACAGGGCAGTTTGTTTTGGGTGTAGATTATCTATTAGGTATTAGTAATAGTGAGTGGTTAAAGGATTTCAGATATTCTGCACCTTTAGTTGAGATAACATTCTGTCTTTGACTGACCACAGTGGCACAGCACCTAACGTAATGTGACAGCTCCAATGGTTTTATGGCAGAGAAGGAGGCCATTCTGCCAATAGTGTCTGTGTTGGCTCTTTGAAAGAGCTCTTCATTTAATCTCCACATCCCATATCCCCAACCTCCTCAACACCCTATCCTAGCTATTTGTATCCTAGCTAGGCACGGTAGCACAGTGGTAATCACTGTTGCTTCACAGCTCCAGGGACCTGGGTTTGTTTCCCGGTTTGGGTCACTGTCTGTGCGGAGTCTGCACGTTCTCCCCGTGACTGCGTGGGTTTCCTCCGGGTGCTCCGGTTTCCTCCCACAAGTCCCGAAAGACGTGCTGTTAGGTAATTTGGACATTCTGAATTCTCCCTCTGTGTATCCGAACAGGTGTTGAAATGTGGCGACTAGGGGAATTTCACAGTAACTTCATTGCAATGTAAGCCTACTTGTGACAATAATAAAGATTATTATTATTAAGTGTAGCGACGATTGTAATGTAGAAAATGCAACAACCAATCTGCACACAGCAAGATCCCACAGCAATAATGTGTTTATGACCAAATAATTTTCTTTAGTGATATTGATTGAGGATAAATATTGGTCAACACACTGGACAATTCCTCAGCTCTTCTTCAAACAATTATGTGGCATCTGATACATCCTCCTGAGAGAAGAGACAGGGCATGGGTTTTACCATCTCGTCTGAAGGAACATAGGCACCTTTCACAACACTCCCTTGGTGTTGCACTGTGAGTGTCAGAGCTTAAGGCTCTGCCGTTGGGCTTGGAACAGAACCTTCAGAGGTGCGATGCAGCGTAGTGCCCAGCTGGCACTACGATAGAAGATGCCGTGCTGTGCATGATTTCACGAGCCTCTGCTGGGAACGGTTAGCGCACTGCCCTCCTGCCTAGCCCTAAGACGTCCCCCTAATACAACAGGTCAGTGGGCCTGAAATTGGCATCCATGCATCATTAAAAATATATAGTTTATGGACAATTTAACTTGTTACCGAGCCAATCGACCTGCGTATTATGCTGCCGACTATGTAATACTGTTGCCGTGGGCAGGTGGGTGGGTGGGTTTTTAACCCAATTGGTTAAAAGATGGGAATATGTTGGGATACGATCTTTATGGGGTGCCCCATGTGCACTGGGATTCCCCAGGATGTTACACCTCCTTGTTTCCTTCCTGATTGAGCTCTAACATTTGCAGCCCCAGCCTCCTTGCCACACTTCCTCAGGTGTCTGGTCCCTTCCTGCCCTGGATTGACCTCAATCCGGATGCCATTGATTTTTATCACGGATCTGCTCTCCAGGGTAGCACTTGCTCCTAATCAGGGGCAGGTCTGACCTTCACTTGATTGAGGTCACTAGTAGTGTGTTATTGCTAAGGGGTGGTCTTGCTGAGCCGGTACCGGTCAGTGTGGCACCGACTATCGTTCTGGGGGTGTTGGGGGGGGGGGGGGGGGGGGGGGGGGGCGGTGGAGAGCAAGACGCCCGTGTAAAATTCAGCCGAACAGGTCATTCAGTTTCTTTGCTCAATACTGGCCCTGAGCTGTCAATGTGGACAAAGTCAAAGTCTAAATGACAGTCACAGTGAGCGAGGATTGGGGTTATAGTACAGAACTCGGGACTACCGCACACTTGATTCTGCAAAGATTGCAGACTCTCAGGAATTAACAGCAACCTTTGAAATGTCTATCTAATACTAATGTTTGATGTTGTGATGAGCCAGCTGCAGGAGGCTGACAAAAGAACAGTGTGTCTTTCGTAAGACTGTCTACCCACCAAGAGTACGATTAATCAGAAAGAACGACCTTCGGAAGGCAGAGTTGTGTGCTTCGAAACAGTTCCTAATGCTTGGCTGACAGACAGTGTCCTCACCAGCTTACACTATGTCTGCAATCTGTAAAAAATCACTTTGATTTCAGTGCATGTGTTTCTGAGGTTTGATTAGAAAACCTCCTTCATTGAACAGGCAGAGAACTATTGTAGGGATACAACAGATGCTCTGGGTTGGAAAATACAACACCTGGAAATCCTGAATCAAAAAGCTCAATGGATAGTTTGAGTCTGACAGGGTGACGAGTGCCTGGATATAAACGGAATGCTACATTCAAATGGTTTCGATGGAAAACAAATTGCACTACAATTTGGCTTCAATCATCAACATTGCTGTTGGTGTGGGAACCCTTCAGTAATGCCAAGTTCAACAGGATTTTTTCCCTCAAATCATAAAAAACACTCAGAGGAAGTTTTGACAGAGAAACAAGCCACGTCTAATACCCCTCACTCCCTGCACTGTAAATGTGACCCCTCCCCCATTCAATCCCACTCTCCCTCACTCCCCGCACCCTTTAATAAATGACCCAGTCTAATCCCACTCTCCCCCTCACTCCCCACGCCATTTAATATCCCACCCAGTCTAATCCCACTCTCCCCCTCACTCGCTGCACCCTTTAATATCCCACCCAGTCTAATCCCACTCTCCCCCTCACTCCCCACGCCATTTAATATCCCACCCAGTCTAATCCCACGCTCCCCCTCACTCCCCGCACCCTTTAAGATCCCACCCAGTCTAACCCACACTCTTCCCCCTCACTCCCCACACCCTTTAATATCCCACCCAGTCTCATCCCACTCTCCCCTCACTCCCCACTCCCTTTAATAATGATAATAATATTTAATATACCCACAGTCTAAACCCACTTTCCCCTCACTCACAACATCCTTTAATATCCCACCCAGTTTAATCCCACTCTTCCCCTCACTCCCCGTACCCTTTAATATTCCACGCAGTCTAATCCCACTCTCCCCTCACTCCCCACACCCTTTAATATCCCACCCAGCCTAATCCCACTCTCCCCCTCACTCCCGACATCCTTAATATCCCACCCAGTCTAATCCCACTCTCCCCCTCACTCCCCGCACCCTTTAATATCCCACCCAGCCTAATCCCACTCTCCCCCTCACTCCCGACATCCTTTAATATTCCACCCAGTCTAATCCCACTCTCCCCCTCACTCCCCGCACCCTTTAATATCCCACCCAGTCTAATCCCACTCTCCCCTTCACTCACCGCACCCTTTAATATCCCACCCAGTCTAATCCCACTCTCCCCTTCACTCACCGCACCCTTTAATATCCCACCCAGTCTAATCCCACTCTCCCCTTCACTCACCGCACCCTTTAATATCCCACCCAGTCTAATCCCACTCCCCCCTCACTCCCCACACCCTTTAATATCCCACCCAGTCTAATCCCACTCTCCCCTTCACTCACCACACCCTTTAATATCCCACCCAGTCTAATCCCACTCTCCCCTTCACTCACCGCACCCTTTAATATCCCACCCAGTCTAATCCCACTCTCTACCCTCACTCCCCACACCCTTCAATATCCCACCCAGTCTAATCCCACTCTCCCCTCACTCCCCGCACCCTTTAATATCTCACCCAGTCTAATCCCACTCTCCACCTCACTCCCCGCACCCTTTAATATCCCACCCAGTCTAATCCCACTCTCCCCCTCACTCCCCACACCCTTTAATATCACACCCAGTCTAATTCCACTCTCCCCTCACTCCCCACTCCCTTTAATATCCCACCCAGTCTAATCCCACTCACCCCTCACTCCCCGCACCCTTTAATATCCCACCCAGTCTAATCCCAAGATCCCTCCTTTCATGGGCATGGCCTCCCTTGGGCTTGTACCATTGGCAGTGTAACCTGGTACCTGGGCACCCTCATACTGGTACCCAAGGATCCAGGCAGTGCTCCTGCTGACTTGGCAGTATCACCCGGGCACCTTGGCAGCACCAGGATGGCAATGCCAAGGTGCCAGTTGGGCAGTGTAAAGGTGCCCACGTTCCAGGGGGAGGGTGAGATCTAAACTCCAATGGAAACAAGTCCAGTCTGTCCAACATTTCCTCATAAGACAACCCACTCATTTGAGGTATCAGTTTGGTAAACCTCCTCTGAACCACCTCCAATCTATTTACATCCTTCTTGAAATAAGGAAACCAAAACTTCACACGGTATCCGAGATGAGGCCTCACCAATGCCCTGTATAACTGAAGCATGACATCCTTACTTCTACGTTCAATTCCTGTCTTAATAAAGTATCGCATTCCATTAACCATCTTAATTACTAGCAGCACCTGCATGTTAACGTTTTGTGACTCATACACTAGAACACCCAGATTCTTCTGCACCTCAGCATTTCTGAAATCAATCTCCATTTGAGTAATACTCTGCTTTTTTATTCTTCCTGCCAAACTTCACATTTTCCCACATTATACTCCACCTGCCAGCTATTTGCCCAACCTGTCCATGTCCTTCCGCAAACTCCTTTTGTCCACTTCACATTATAATATCTTACTTATCTTTATGTCAGCAGTAAATGTATCTCCCATGCCTTCACTCTCCACATTTAACTCAATGATATGAATTGTAAAAAGTTCAGGCCCCAGCACAGATCCCTGCGGGACTCCACTCGCCTCATCCTGCCAATCAGACAAAGACCCATTGATGCATCTTCTCTGGCTTCTGCCCGCCAATCTTCTATCCAGGCCCCCTACACCATGAACTTTTATTTCCCACAATAATCTGGCACCTTATCAAATGCTTTCTGGAAATCCCTGTACAGTACATCTTACAGTCTCCCTTTATCTACAGTGAAAGTTACTCTTTCAAAGAACTCCAATAAATGATTTCCCTTTTACAAAACCAAGCTGAATCTTCCCGATTCATTGCTTGCCTTCATTGGCCGGGGCATTGAGTATAAGAATTGGCAAGTCATGTTGCAGCTGTATAGAACCTTAGTTAGGCCACACTTGGAGTATAGTGTTCAATTCTGGTCGCCGCACTACTGGAAGGATGTGGAGGCTTTAGAGAGCGTGCAGAAGAGATTTACCAGAATGTTGCCTGGTATGGACGGCATTAGCTATGAGGAGCGGTTGAATAAACTCGGTTTGTTCTCACTGGAACGACGGAGGTTGAGGGGCGACCTGATAGAGGTCTCCAAAATTATGAGGGGCATAGACAGAGTGGATAGTCAGAGGCTTTTCCCCAGGGTAGGGGGTCAATTACTAGGGGGCATAGGTTTAAGGTGAGAGGGGCAAGGTTTAGAGTAGATGTACGAGGCAAGTTTTTTACACAGAGGGTAGTGGGTGCCTGGAACTCGCTACCGGAGGAGGTGGTGGAAGCAGGGACGATAGTGACATTTAAGGGGCATCTTGACAAATACATGAATAGGATGGGAATAGAGGGATACGGACCCAGGAAGTGTAGAAGATTGTAGTTTAGTCGGGCAGCATGGTCGGCACGGGCTTGGAGGGCCAAAGGGCCTGTTCCTGTGCTGTACATTTCTTTGTTCTTTGATTACCTAGAGTTCCTCTAAGTTGACCAGCGATAACCTCCTTAATAATCAGTTCTGACACCTTCCCCATGACAGACATTCAGCTAACTGGCCGGTAGTTACCTGTTTTCTGCCTCCCTCCCTCCCTTGAACAGAATGGTTATATTTGCTACTTTCCAGTCTGACGGAACCTCTCCGGAATCTAGGGAATTTTGGAAAATCCATCTACTACCTCATTAGCCACCTCATTGAAGTCCACCTGGACCTGGAGACTTGTCCACCCTCAGCTCCATCAGTTTGCTCAGTAAAGCTTCCCTAGTGATCGCAGTTCACCAAGTTACCCTCTCGCAGCCACCTCCTGATTTACAGCTATAACTGGAATGTTTTTTGTATCTATAATGAAGGCAGAAGCAAAATATTTGTTCATTCTATCCACCATTTCCTTATTATCTATTATTAACTCCCCATTGTCACTCTCTAGTGAACCAACGCTGACTTTATTTACTCTTTTCCTGGTTAAATATGTGGAGAAACTCTTGTTCTCTGTTTTTACGTTTCTAGCTTCCGCTCATACTCTAATTTATTTCTCTGGATTAACCTTTTCGTCATTCTCTGCTCTTTATATTCGGACCAATTATCTGACCTGTCACTCATCTTTACACAGTTGTATAATTTTTCCTGAAGTTTGCAGCTTTCTCTAACTTTGCCAGTCAACCACGGGTGGTGGGCCCTCCCTTTTGATTTTTTCTTTACTGTAGGAACATAATTATTCTGAGTATTCTGAAATATCCACTTAAATTTCTGTCTCTGCTTCCCCATTGACCTCTCCCCTAGCCGAGTATCCCAGCTCATTGCAGCGAAAACACTAGACTTAGACCCACCTTTCTCCCTTTCAAACTGAATGCAAAATTCAATCATATTATGGTCGCTGCTACCTAGTCAGTCAAGGGAAGAAAATGAGGAGCTGGATTCTCTGTTTCAGGAAAACTAGCGTCAAAAGGCCACAGATTCACCGTCTTGCTGGGGAGTAGCAGGTGGCTGTCGTGGAACTCGCAGCTCCAGTTGCGGATACGGCCCCCCGCACCTCCGGGTCAGAGGCCGCGCATGCTCCATGACGGACTCCCGGGAATGCGATTTTGCCGTCGGGGTGCTGGAAATCCAGCCCGAGGAGTTTAAAGCGCATTGTCAGTGCTCTGTAAATGTGTGCGCATCTACGTATGTTGGCTGGCAGGGCTTTGAGTTCACCGACAATATTTCAATTATCTCTGCCGTGAGTGATAATGTACTTAATGACGATGTCTTTTACAATGCAGAGCAGGAGGTCAAGCCTGCAAGGTTAGCCATGTCCCACCCACTTAACACTAACATGAACATTCAACAAAGATTGAACACAAAAATTCAGCTTTGTTTCCACAATAATGGAAATGTCCCTAACTCCCCTCTAACCATCAATGTCTGCAACTATGACATATGCCATATCTGACTAAGCTGACCTCAACAAATGACAATGATACGCACATTAATAACGTGAAACCAATGGAATATGAAACACTTATAAAATGAAATTTAATTTTGGAAAACCCCCGAAACACTTTGGTGTTGTCAATATGTTTTATGGAGTTGGACAGGAAAGTTTTGGCTGTGATCAAGTACCTCCCTGCCCACACCTGGTACATTGTCAGCTGACGGTGCGTTTCCCCCGCCACGGAATCACACATGTCCCTTGTGCACACGTCTGTATTTTAAATGTTAATTGGTATTGTGAAAGAACCATCAAAAAGCAAGGGAACGGAAGTGGCGCCCATTTTCTGTTCCACCGTCAGGAATGGTGTGCTGTGGTCATAGAATCATCAAACAGGGGGGGCAGTGACATAGTGGCATTGTCACTGGACTAGCAATCCAGAGACCCAGGGTATTGCTCCCAGTTCAAATCCCACCGGGGCAGGTGGTGAAATTTGAATTCAATTTTTAAAATCTGGAATTGAAAGTCTAAAGCTGACCGTGAAACCATTGTCGATGGATGTAAATACCCATCTGGTTCACTCATGGCCTCCATGTAACTCCAGATCCATAGAAATGTGGTTAACTCTTAAATAGCATCAGGGATCAACAATAAATGCAGTTCCAGCCAGTGACGCCCACATTGAATAAAAATAAATGTTACTGGGCGTCACGGTGGCACAGTGTTTAGCACTGTTGCCTCACAGCTCCAGGGACCCGGGTTCGATTCCCGGCTTGGGTCACTGTCTGTGCGGAGTCTGCACGTTCTCCCAGTGTCTGCGTGGGTTTCCTCCGGGTGCTCCGGTTTCCTCCCACAGTCCAAAGACGCGCAGGTTCAGGTGGATTGCCCCTAGGTGGAGTTACGGGGATAGGGTAGGGGATTGAACCTAGGGTGTTCTTTCAGAGGGCCGGTGCTGACTCGATGGGCCGAATGGCGTTCTTCTGCACCGTAGGAATTCTATGAGAATGTTCGAGACAGATTGATAGATTTCCAGTTATTAGAGATGCCGAGCGATATGAGGACAGTGCAGGAAAATGTCACTGAGGTGGCCAATCAGCCCTGACCTCGCGCAAGGAGCGGACTGGCCTATTCCTGCTTATTGCCCATGTTTCTATCTCACCTCGAGCTTGTGACCTTTTCATCAATGGGAACTGAATTTGCCCAGTTCCTCATGATTTTGGTCACTGAATCGACTGTTGTTTTGTTTTTAATGGTTTTAACAAGCTAGTTTTGATTTTTTCAGCTTTGCCTGCATTCAGCCTCAGCTAACCGCTGGGTTCAGAGTGCACCTGGAAACCAGTCTCACATTGACTGAGCAAATCAGCACACTGCTACTGCAGACTGCAATTGTTGCCTTTCCAACCAATCGCCAGTCTGTCCAAGGAGCATCTTCTGTGTGCCTTGGAGGACGTGCGGTATAAACCCCTCCCACTGCCCCTTCTTTCTTTATGGGTCCTCTCCCTGTCCGGAAACAACGTCCCCATCGGGGAAAAACCCAGCTCTTAAATACAACCTTCAAAGGGCAGCAGCTGCTCTCAGTTCACTCAGAGACGCGACCTAGTTTGCTCTTAAAGGGACCTGAATTTCTAACATTCTCCAATCTCATCCTCCCCTGCTCCTCAAACCACTCCTCTACCACACCCCACTCATAGGAAAATGGGAACATAAGACCAGGATCAGGCCATTCAACCCCTCGAGCCTGCTCCATCATTCAATTCAATGTGGTGGATTAGCTACCTTGTGACTAATGTAGAAATTGTTATACATTATACTTCCTATTTGTGGAAATAATGTTATTAAAAACTTTTGATTTAAAATGCATACGGGCAGTATGCCTACTTACACTGTAATTAAGGAGTCGTAAAAGATGAGGTAATTATTGATTTTAAACATTTACTTGTTTACAGAGAGATGGCCAATGGGATATTGTTTTGATTTCTGGAGATTCTCTGGAGAGTAGGTAATTTATGAGGGATTGTATTCCTTAGCACAATACAGATGATGTAATTAATGACAGGAGCCAGGTCTGTCTGCAGTTCACAGTTTTGCCAATTGCTGTTTGGTTGAACAGAAGAGTTTGACAAGACAGATGGATTTTCAGGTTATACCTGTAAAGGGTCTTCCTCGCCAAAGATCTGCACAGATAATCAAGTAATCTATTTTGTTAACTTTATTTATAAGTGACATTTGAACTGTATTGGGCTGCTTAATTGGAATTAGCGGCAGGTGTAGATAGTGAGTTAAAGTTTATCATTTTATTTAAGAACTGTTTTAACTATAACCATTAATCATAACCTTGATGTTGATGTGGTTAATTCTGTGTTTAAATTAAAGTTTGTTTTAACATGAGGGATACGTATTGGTCAGCGTCGTCACTCCTGAGGTGAAGTATTTCTTCCTCACAGTTTAACAAATTGAAAAATTGTTTAGGGTTTCTGGTCCGTAATCCTAACAACCTCAACGCCACTACCTTAGATCCCCTGATGTGATTGGTTCCCAGAAATCAGTCGATCTCTGACATGCTCAGTTATTGACCTTCCACATCCTCTGGGGTAGGGAATTCCATAGATTCAACACCCTCTGAGTGAAGAAATTCCTCCTCAACTCAGTCTTCAATGGCCAATCCCTTATTCTGAGATTCTGACCCCTTTGGGATTCTTATGCAGCACTTCTTTCCAGATTTATGCCATGCCCTGCATTCCTGCGATTGTTTGGTGGTCTTTAAACAATAACTATGAATGTTTCCCGCTCTTTGCTGTTTCTCAGCTCCATCCAAACTGGTTCCATATACCGAAATTCCAATCTAAGATCTTCTCTAACTGGAGTACTGATCTCATCTTTTTATTAATAGTGCAAACCTATTCCTTTTCCTTTTTGCCTGTCCTTTCTAAATGCTGAATTCCTTTAAATTTTCAGTACCCGGCCTTGGTCACCCAGTAGCCAGGCCTGCACGATGACAATTAGATCGGACACATTTACTTCCTTTTGTGCGATCAATTCACCCATCCTGTTGCGAACGTTGTGTGCATTCCGAGAGAGTGCCTTTAATTCTGCCTTTTTAACATTATTCTATATTAAACATTACTCTATAACCCCGTGCTGTACCTGACCTGGGAGTGTCTGATGGGGACAGTGTAGAGGGAGCTTTACTCTGTATCTAACCCCGTGCTGTACCTGTCCTGGGAGTGTTTGATGGAGACAGTGTAGAGGGAGCTTTACTCTGTATCTAACCCCGTGCTGTACCTGTCCTGGGAATGTTTGATGGGGACAGTGTCGAGGGAGCTTTACTCTGTATCTAACCCTGTGCTGTACCTGTCCTGGGAGTGTTTGATGGGGACAGTGTAGAGGGAGCTTTACTCGGTATCTAACCCCGTGCTGTACCTGTCCTGGGAGTGTTCGATGGAGGCAGTGTAGAGGGAGCTTTACTCTGTATCTAACCCCGTGCTGTACTTGTCCTGGGAGTGTTTGATGGGGACAGTGTAGAGGGAGCTTTACTCTGCATCTAACCCCGTGCTGTACCTGTCCTGGGTGTGTTTGATGGGGATAGTGTAGAGGGAGCTTTACTCTGTATCTAACCCTGTGCTGTACCTATCCTGGGAGTGTTTGATGGGGACAGTGTAGAGGGAACTTTACTCTGTATCTAACCCCGTGCTGTCCCCACCCTGTTCGTGTTGATAGGGACAGTGTAGAGGGAGCTTTACTCTGTATCTCACCCCGTGCTGTACCTGTCCTGGGAGTGTTTGATGGGGACAGTGTAGAGGGAGCTTTACTCTGTATCTAATCCCATGCTGTACCTGTCCTGGGAATGTTTGATGGGGACAGTGTAGAGGGAGCTTTACTCTGTATCGAACCCCATGCTGTACCTGTCCTGGGAGTGTTTATTGGAACTGTTTATATTTAGTGTTTGTAGAATTATTTCTCCGTGAGAGGCATTCTGGATATTGTGCCCTTAAATGTGTTTGCATCTTCAGATAAGCGTGGAGCAAATGAACTGAAAGTATTTAAAGTTTGTTTGAGTATGTCAGTAGCCGTATGTAAGTAGCCATATGTAATAGGGGTGGCGGAGTTGAGCTACTGGTTCGGGAGAATATCACAGCTGTACTGCGGGATGACTCCTCAGAGGGCAGCGAGGCTATATGCGTAGAGATCAGGAATAAGAAGGGTGCAGTCACAATGTTGGGGGTTTACTACAGGCCTCCCAACAGCCAGCGGGAGATAGAGGAGCAGATAGGTAGACAGATTCTGGAAAAGAGTAAAAACAACAGGGTTGTGGTGACTTCAACTTCCCCAATATTGACTGGGACGCACTTAGTGCCAGGAGCTTAGACGGGGCGGAGTTTGTAAGGAGCATCCAGGAGGGCTTCTTAAAACAATATGTGGACAGCCCAACTAGGGAAGGGGCGATACTGGACCTGGTATTGGGGAATGAGCCCGGCCAGGTGGTAGATGTTTCAGTAGGGGAGCATTTCGGGAACAGTGACCACAATTCAGTAAGTTTTAAAGTGCTGGTGGACAAGGATAAGAGTGGTCCGAGGATGAATGTGCTAAATTGGGGGAAGGCTAATTATAACAATATTAGGCGGGAACTGAAGAACATAGATTGGGGGCGGATGTTTGAGGGCAAATCAACATCTGACATGTGGGAGGCTTTCAAGTGTCAGTTGGAAGGAATTCAGGACCGGCATGTTCCTGTCAGGAAGAAGGATAAATACGGCAATTTTCGGGAACCTTGGATAACGAGAGATATTGTAGGCCTCGTCAAAAAGAAAAAGGAGGCATTTGTCAGGGCTAAAAGGCTGGGAACAGATGAAGCCTGCGTGGAATATAAGGAAAGTAGGAAGGAACTTAAGCAAGGAGTCAGGAGGGCTAGAAGGGGTCACGAAAAGTCATTGGCAAATAGGGTTAAGGAAAATCCCAAGGCTTTTTACACGTACATAAAAAGCAAGAGGGTAGCCAGGGAAAGGGTTGGCCCACTGAAGGATAGGCAAGGGAATCTATGTGTGGAGCCAGAGGAAATGGGCGAGGTACTAAATGAAGACTTTGCATCAGTATTCACCAAAGAGAAGAAATTGGTAGATGTTGAGTCTGGAGAAGGGGGTGTAGATAGCCTGGGTCATATTGAGATCCAAAAAGACGAGGTGTTGGGTGTCTTAAAAAATATTAAGGTAGATAAGTCCCCAGGGCCTGATGGGATCTACCCCAGAATACTGAAGGAGGCTGGAGAGGAAATTGCTGAGGCCTTGACAGAAATCTTTGGATCCTCACTGTCTTCAGGTGATGTCCCGGAGGACTGGAGAATAGCCAATGTTGTTCCTCTGTTTAAGAAGGGTAGCAAGGATAATCCAGGGAACTACAGGCCGGTGAGCCTTACTTCAGTGGTATGGAAATTACTGGAGAGAATTCTTCGAGACAGGATCTACTCCCATTTGGAAGCAAATGGACGTATTAGTGAGAGGCAGCATGGTTTTGTGAAGGGGAGGTCGTGTCTCACTAACTTGATAGAGTTTTTCGAGGAGGTCACTAAGATGATTGATGCAGGTAGGGCAGTGGATGTTGTCTATATGGACTTCAGTAAGGCCTTTGACAAGGTACCTCATGGTAGACTAGTACAAAAGGTGAAGTCACACGGGATCAGGGGTGAGCTGGCAAGGTGGATACAGAACTGGCTAGGTCATAGAAGGCAGAGAGTAGCAATGGAAGGATGCTTTTCTAATTGGAGGGCTGTGACCAGTGGTGTTCCACAGGGATCAGTGCTGGGACCTTTGCTGTTTGTAGTAGATAAATGATTTGGAGGAAAATGTAACTGGTCTGATTAGTAAGTATGCAGACGACACAAAGGTTGGTGGAATTGCGGATAGCGATGAGGACTGTCAGAGGATACAGCAGGATTTAGATTGTTTGGAGACTTGGGCGGAGAGATGGCAGATGGAGTTTAATCCGGACAAATGTGAGGTAATGCATTTTGGAAGGTCTAATGCAGGTAGGGAATATACAGTGAATGGTAGAACCCTCAAGAGTATTGAAAGTCAAAGAGATGTAGGAGTACATGTCCACAGGTCACTGGAAGGGGCAACACAGGCGGAGAAGGTAGTCAAGAAGGCATACGGCATGCTTGCCTTCATTGGCCGGGGCATTGAGTATAAGAATTGGCAAGTCATGTTGCAGCTTTATAGAACCTTAGTTAGGCCACATTTGGAGTATAGTGTTCAATTCTGGTCGCCACACTACCAGAAGGATGTGGAGGCTTTAGAGAGGGTGCAGAAGAGATTTACCAGAATGTTGCCTGGTATGGAGGGCATTAGCTATGAGGAGCGGTTGAATAAAGTCGGTTTGTTCTCACTGGAACGAAGGAGGTTGAGGGGCGACCTGATAGAGGTCTACAAAATTATGAGGGGCATAGACAGAGTGGATAGTCAGAGGCTTTTACCCGGGGTAGAGGGGTCAATTACTAGGGGGCATAGGTTTAAGGTGAGAGGGGCAAGGTTTAGAGTCGATGTACGAGGCAAGTTTTTTACGCAGAGGGTAGTCGGTGCCTGGAACTCGCTACCGGAGGAGGTGGTGGAAGCAGGGACGATAGTGACATTTAAGGGGCATCTTGACAAATACATGAATAGGATGGGAATAGAGGGATACGGACCCAGGAAGTGTAGAAGATTGTAGTTTAGTCGGGCAGCATGGTCGGCACGGGCTTGGAGGGCCGAAGGGCCTGTTCCCGGGCTGTACATTTCTTTGTTCTTTTTTCTTGTTCTTTGTAAGCAGTCAGCTTGGCGTCTCACTGTGGACCGCAGTTCCTGTCTCCCTTCACATGGTGGATCACAACATTAATGAACTGGCTGTAATTGTGCTCAGTAAGTGTTGTTTTGGTGGTCTGTTTTGAAAGAGAGTTGAGTGTAATCCAGGACCTGATGTACATGACACAGCTGCACGTATGCAGCTGCTTCTGCAGGATCAGACTGTTCTCTCTGAAATAATCTGAGGCACATTTGACCACTTCAAACCCAGGGTCCACCACCAGCTTTTCCATTGCACAGATTGCCTTGCCTGCGAGATTTCCCTTGGCTCTCCTTATTTCCATCTTATTCAGTGTAGCAGGGAAATAACAGTGGGTGTACCCACACCTCAGGGACTGCAGCGGTTCAAGAAGGCAGCTCACCACCACCTTCTCAAAGGGCAATTAGGGATGGACAATAAACACTGGCCTAGCCACTGAAGCTCACATCTCGTAAAAATTAATTAAAGAGAAAAAGATTCCACACCCCTTCCCAATTAGTGCAGCATCGCACCAACCAATTGTACCGAGTTCCGTCAATCAGCCCATTGCCTCAATCATGGATATTGGCCCTTAAATACCACAAAAGTGATGGTGATGTTATGAGTGGTTGAATCTTCCAGTGATTAGTATTCGCCTTGTATCAGTGTGTTAGTCAAGTCAGTTACAGATAGAACTTATTGGAATGATGGATATGAATTTTTCCAAATTATTTCCTGTAAAAACATTTTGAAACTTGATCATTGTGGGGTCGAGTTTTTGAAATATTTAATTTGCCAGAAGTTGTACTCTTGAGCAAGTACACTGGAGAAAGCGGATCCTGGAACAAACCCTGTTCTCTGTGAGACAGAGAGAGACCAGTCTGTGAGACACATGTCCCAGTCCTGTTTCTGAGCAGTCTCCAGAAGATATCACCTTTGTTCCTGTATTTTATTATTTTCCTCTGGATGTTGTCAGTGGGAAATGTAATCAGAAACGTGAAGTACCAGACTAACTGACCCAATCCTGCTCCTCAGTGTAATATTTCTGTCAGTTTATTCTGCATTTCCTGGTCTTTTATGCTGATCGTAATGTTTGCATCCCACTGGACTCGATTCCTGCTGTTGGTTTAATTCAGTGTGACTCATTTACACACTGTTAGTGGCTACAACTGTGGACAAGAAGAAACAACAAACCCATCACTTCTAAACAGATGTCCAAACTACTCCCTCACCGTCACTCAAAATCACTCTCTCTCCCTCTCACTCTCTCTCCCTCTCCCTCCCTCTCACTCTCTCTCCCTCTCCCTCCCTCTCTCTTTCTCTCTCTCTCTCCCTCCCTCTCTCTCCCTCTCTCTCTCTCCCTCCCTCTCCCTCACTCCCTCCCTCCCTCTCCCTCACTCTCACTCTCCCTCACTTACTCTCACTCTCTCTCCCTCACTCTCCCTCTCTCTCCCTCTCCCTCACTCTCCCTCACTCTCTCTCTCCCTCTCACTCTCTCTCTCTCTCTCTCCGTCCTTCTCCTTCTCACTCTCACCCTCTATCCCTCTCCCTCACTCTCACTCTCCCTCACTCTCTCTCCGTCTCTCCCTCACTCTCTCCCCCTCTCTCCCTTTCACTCTCTCTTGCTCCATCCTTCTCCTTCTCATGCTCTCCCTCCGTCCCTCACTCTCTCTCCCTCTCACTCTCCCACTCTCCCTCTCCCTCTCTCCCTCACTCTCTCTCTCCCTCTCCCTCACTCTCCCTTTCTTCCTCTCCCTCTGATGTGCCATTAGTTAACACAAGACGAGTAGTGAACAAAACTTTGGCTTTAATAAGCTAAACATGAAGCCTCCTGGCCACTGATCCTGAACTGGGGCAGGGCAGGAGGTCAGCCACCTTTATACCGAGCCCGAGGGGAGGCGGAGCCATCAGGCAGTGGTTTATCACAATACATGAAGTACAGTAGCAGTTTACCAGACCTATAATACATTAACAGTGGTTTACCACACTCTCTTGCTCTCCCCCTCACTCCCTCTCACTCTCTCTCTCTCTCCGTCCCTCTCTCTCTCACTTTCTCTCTCTCACATTTTCCATTCCCCTTCTGACACTAAAAATGTGACAGCACTTCAGAAACGTTCGTCATTGGTTTTGGGGAATGCTGGGAGTGTGAAAGACTCCAGAAAAATGCAAGTCTTTCAGCTCAGCACAGCTGTTGTCAAACTTTATTAATTGCATCAAGTTTTCCTCGTACGTTGTAGTAATTCAGTAAATGCTTGGCCAGAAGTCTACATCACCCCCCCACCCCCCCCCCCCCCGGTGCGTTTTTAGGCAGTGCGTGGGGGAGTGAAATCGCAGGGGTGGCAGTGTGATATTGGGTCAGTGGGCAGTGTGATATTTGGGTCAGTGTGATATTGGGGTCAGGGGGCAGTGTGATATTAGGGTCAGTGAGATATTGGGGTCAGTGTGATATTCGGGTCAGTGAGCAGTGTGATATTAGGGTCAGTGTGATATTAGGATCAGTGGGCAGTGTGATTAGGGTCAGTGAGCAGTGTGATTAGGGTCAGTGGGCAGTGTGATATTAGCGTCAGTGGGCCGTGTGATATTAGGGTCAGTGTGATATTAGGGTCAGTGGGCAGTGTGATTAGGGTCAGTGGGCAGTGTGATATTAGGGTCAGTGGGCAGTGTGATATTAGGGTCAGTGGGCAGTGTGATATTCGGGTCAGTGTGGTATTCGGGTCAGTGTGATATTCGAGTCAGTGTGATATTAGGGTCAGTGGGCAGTGTGATATGAGGTTCAGTGGTCAGAGTGATATTCGGGTCAGTGGGCAGTGTGATATTCGGGTCAGTGTGATATTCGAGTCAGTGTGATATTAGGGTCAGTGTGATATTAGAGTCAGTGAGCAGTTTGATATTAGGGTCAGTGGGCAGTATGAACTTAGGGTCAGTGGGCAGTGTGATATTAGGATCAATGGGCAGTGTGATGTTAGGGTCAGTGGGCAGTGTGATATTGGGGTCAGTATGATATTCGCGTCAGTGGGCCGTGTGATATTAGGGTCAGTGGGCAGTGTGATATTAGGATCAGTGGTCAGAGTGATATTAGGGTCAGTGTGCAGTGTGATATTTGGGTCAGTGGGCAGAGTGATATTAGGGTCAGTGGGCAGTGTGATATTCGGGTCAGTGAGCAGTGTGATATTAGGGTCAGTGTGATATTAGGATCTTGGGCAGTGTGATTAGGGTCAGTGGGCAGTGTGATTAGGGTCAGTGGGCAGTGTGATATTAGCGTCAGTGGGCCGTGTGATATTAGGGTCAGTGTGATATTAGGGTCAGTGGGCAGTGTGATTAGGGTCAGTGGGCAGTGTGCTATTAGGGTCAGTGGGCAGTGTGATATTAGGGTCAGCGGGCAGTGTGATATTCGGGTCAGTGTGGTATTCGGGTCAGTGTGATATTCGAGTCAGTGTGATATTAGGGTCAGTGGGCAGTGTGATATGAGGTTCAGTGGTCAGAGTGATATTCGGGTCAGTGTGATATTCGAGTCGGTGTGATATTAGGGTCAGTGTGATATTAGAGTCAGTGAGCAGTTTGATATTAGGGTCAGTGGGCAGTATGAACTTAGGGTCAGTGGGCAGTGTAATATTAGGATCAATGAGCAGTGTGATGTTAGGGTCAGTGGGCAGTGTGATATTGGGGTCAGTATGATATTCGCGTCAGTGGGCCGTGTGATATTAGGGTCAGTGGGCAGTGTGATATTAGGATCAGTGGGCAGTGTGATATTAGGGTCAGTGTGATATTAGGATCAGTGGGCAGTGTGATATTAGGGTCAGTGTGATATTGGGGTCAGTGGGCAGAGTGATATTAGGGTCAGTGTGCAGTGTGATATTCGAGTCAGTGGGCAGTGTGATATTTGGGTCAGTGGGCAGTGTGATATTAGGGTCAGTAGGCAGTGTGATATTAGGGTCAGTAGGCAGTGTGATATTAGGGTCAGTGTGATATTAAGGTCAGTGTGATATTCGGGTCAGTGGGCAGTGTGATATTAGGGTCAGTGTGATATTAGAGTCAGTGAGCAGTTTGACATTAGGGTCAGTGGGCAGTATGATCTTAGGGTCAGTGGGCAGTGTGATATTAGGGTCAGTGTGATATTAGGATCAGTGGGCAGCGTGATATTAGGGTCAGTGTGATATTGGGGTCAGTGGGCAGAGTGATATTAGGGTCAGTGTGCAGTGTGATATTCGAGTCAGTGGGCAGTGTGATATTTGGGTCAGTGGGCAGTGTGATATTAGGGTCAGTAGGCAGTGTGATATTAGGGTCAGTAGGCAGTGTGATATTAGGGTCAGTGTGATATTAAGGTCAGTGTATAATTCGGGTCAGTGGGCAGTGTGATATTAGGGTCAGTGGGCAGTATGATATTAGGGTCAGTAGGCAGTGTGATATTAGGGTCAGTGTGATATTAAGGTCAGTGTGATATTAGGGTCAGTGGGCAGTGTGATATTAGGGTCAGTGGGCAGTGTGATATTAGGGTCAGTGGGCAGTGTGATATTGGGATCAGTGGGCAGTGTGATATTAGGGTCAGTGTGATATTAGGGTCAGTGTGATATTAGGGTCAGTGTGATATTCGGGTCAGTGGGCAGCGTGATATTGGGGTCAGTGTGATATTAGGGTCAGTGGGCAGCGTGATATTGGGGTCAGTGGGCAGAGTGATATTAGGGACAGTGGGCAGTGTGATATTAGGGTCAGTGTGATATTAGGGTCAGTGTGCAGTGTGATATTCGGGTCAGTGGGCAGTGTGATATTAGGGTCAGTGTGATATTAAGGTCAGTGTATAATTCGGGTCAGTGGGCAGTGTGATATTAGGGCCAGTGGGCAGTGTGATATTAGGGTCAGTGGGCAGTATGATATTAGGGTCAGTAGGCAGTGTGATATTAGGGTCAGTGTGATATTAAGGTCAGTGTGATATTCGGGTCAGTGGGCAGTGTGATATTAGGGTCAGTGGGCAGTGTGATATTAGGGTCAGTGGGCAGTGTGATATTAGGGTCAGTGGGCAGTGTGATATTGGGATCAGTGGGCAGTGTGATATTAGGGTCAGTGTGATATTAGGGTCAGTGTGATATTAGGGTCAGTGTGATATTCGGGTCAGTGGGCAGCGTGATATTGGGGTCAGTGTGATATTAGGGTCAGTGGGCAGCGTGATATTGGGGTCAGTGGGCAGAGTGATATTAGGGACAGTGGGCAGTGTGATATTAGGGTCAGTGTGATATTAGGGTCAGTGTGCAGTGTGATATTCGGGTCAGTGGGCAGTGTGATATTAGGGTCAGTGGGCAGACTGATATTAGGGTCAGTGGGCAGTGTGATATTCGAGTCAGTGGGCAGAGTGATATTAGGGTCAGTTGTCAGTGTGATATTAGGGTCAGTGGGCAGTGTGATATTAGGGTCAGTGGTCAGAGTGATATTCGGGTCAGTGGGCAGTGTTATATTAGGTTCAGTGGGCAGACTGATATCAGGGTCAGTGGGCAGTGTGATATTCGAGTCAGTGGGCAGAGTGATATTAGGGTCAGTGGGCAGTGTGATATTAGGGTCAGTGGGCAGTGTGATATTAGGGTCAGTGGGCAGTGTGATTAGGGTCAGTGGGCAGTGTGATATTCGGGTCAGTGTGATATTAGGGTCAGTGGGCAGTGTGATATTAGGGTCAGTGGGCAGTGTGATATTTGGGTCAGTGGGCAGTGTGATATTAGGATCAGTTGGCAGTGTGATATTAGGGTCAGTGGGCAGCGTGATATTGGGGTCAGTGGGCAGTGTGATATTAGGGTCAGTGGGCAGTGTGATATTCGAGTCAGTGGGAAGTGTGATATTAGGGTCAGTGGGCAGTGTGATATTAGGGTCAGTGGGCAGTGTGATATTAGGGTCAGTGGGCAGTGTGCTATTAGGGTCAGTGGGCAGTGTGATATTCGAGCCAGTGTGATATTAGGATTAGTGGGCTGTGTGATATTAGGGTCAGTGGGCAGTGTGATATTAGGGTCAGTGTGCAGTGTGATATTAGGGTCAGTGGGCAGTGTGATATTAGGGTCAGTGGGCAGTGTGCTATTAGGGTCAGTGGTCAGAGTGATATTAGGGTCAGTGGGCAGTGTGATTAGGGTCAGTCGGCAGTGTGATATTCGTGTCAGTGGGCAGTGTGATATTAGGGTCAGTGGGCAGTGTGATATTAGGGTCAGTGGACAGTGTGATATTAGGGTCAGTGGGCAGTGTGATATTAGGGTCAGTGGGCAGTGTGATATTAGGGTCAGTGGGCAGAGTGATATTAGGGTCAGTGGGCAGTGAGATATTAGGGTCAGTGGGCAGAGTGATATTAGGGTCAGTGGGCAGAGTGATATTAGGGTCAGTGGGCAGTGTGATTAGGGTCAGTGGGCAGTGTGATATTAGGGTCAGTGGGCAGAGTGATATTAGGGTCAGTGGGCAGTGTGATATTAGGGTCAGTGGGCAGTGTGATATTAGGGTCAGTGGTCAGAGTGATATTAGGGTCAGTGGGCAGTGTGATATTAGGGTCAGTGGGCAGTGTGATATTAGGGTCAGTGGGCAGAGTGATATTAGGGTCAGTGGGCAGTGTGATATTAGGGTCAGTGTGCAGTGTGATTAGGGTCAGTGGGCAGTGTGATATTAGGGTCAGTGTGCAGTGTGATATTTGGGTCAGTGGGCAGAGTGATATTAGGGTCAGTGGGCAGTGTGATATTCGGGTCAGTGAGCAGTGTGATATTAGGGTCAGTGTGATATTAGGATCTTGGGCAGTGTGATTAGGGTCAGTGGGCAGTGTGATTAGGGTCAGTGGGCAGTGTGATATTAGCGTCAGTGGGCCGTGTGATATTAGGGTCAGTGTGATATTAGGGTCAGTGGGCAGTGTGATTAGGGTCAGTGGGCAGTGTGCTATTAGGGTCAGTGGGCAGTGTGATATTAGGGTCAGCGGGCAGTGTGATATTCGGGTCAGTGTGGTATTCGGGTCAGTGTGATATTCGAGTCAGTGTGATATTAGGGTCAGTGGGCAGTGTGATATGAGGTTCAGTGGTCAGAGTGATATTCGGGTCAGTGTGATATTCGAGTCGGTGTGATATTAGGGTCAGTGTGATATTAGAGTCAGTGAGCAGTTTGATATTAGGGTCAGTGGGCAGTATGAACTTAGGGTCAGTGGGCAGTGTAATATTAGGATCAATGAGCAGTGTGATGTTAGGGTCAGTGGGCAGTGTGATATTGGGGTCAGTATGATATTCGCGTCAGTGGGCCGTGTGATATTAGGGTCAGTGGGCAGTGTGATATTAGGATCAGTGGGCAGTGTGATATTAGGGTCAGTGTGATATTAGGATCAGTGGGCAGTGTGATATTAGGGTCAGTGTGATATTGGGGTCAGTGGGCAGAGTGATATTAGGGTCAGTGTGCAGTGTGATATTCGAGTCAGTGGGCAGTGTGATATTTGGGTCAGTGGGCAGTGTGATATTAGGGTCAGTAGGCAGTGTGATATTAGGGTCAGTAGGCAGTGTGATATTAGGGTCAGTGTGATATTAAGGTCAGTGTGATATTCGGGTCAGTGGGCAGTGTGATATTAGGGTCAGTGTGATATTAGAGTCAGTGAGCAGTTTGACATTAGGGTCAGTGGGCAGTATGATCTTAGGGTCAGTGGGCAGTGTGATATTAGGGTCAGTGTGATATTAGGATCAGTGGGCAGCGTGATATTAGGGTCAGTGTGATATTGGGGTCAGTGGGCAGAGTGATATTAGGGTCAGTGTGCAGTGTGATATTCGAGTCAGTGGGCAGTGTGATATTTGGGTCAGTGGGCAGTGTGATATTAGGGTCAGTAGGCAGTGTGATATTAGGGTCAGTAGGCAGTGTGATATTAGGGTCAGTGTGATATTAAGGTCAGTGTATAATTCGGGTCAGTGGGCAGTGTGATATTAGGGCCAGTGGGCAGTGTGATATTAGGGTCAGTGGGCAGTATGATATTAGGGTCAGTAGGCAGTGTGATATTAGGGTCAGTGTGATATTAAGGTCAGTGTGATATTAGGGTCAGTGGGCAGTGTGATATTAGGGTCAGTGGGCAGTGTGATATTAGGGTCAGTGGGCAGTGTGATATTGGGATCAGTGGGCAGTGTGATATTAGGGTCAGTGTGATATTAGGGTCAGTGTGATATTAGGGTCAGTGTGATATTCGGGTCAGTGGGCAGCGTGATATTGGGGTCAGTGTGATATTAGGGTCAGTGGGCAGCGTGATATTGGGGTCAGTGGGCAGAGTGATATTAGGGACAGTGGGCAGTGTGATATTAGGGTCAGTGTGATATTAGGGTCAGTGTGCAGTGTGATATTCGGGTCAGTGGGCAGTGTGATATTAGGGTCAGTGTGATATTAAGGTCAGTGTATAATTCGGGTCAGTGGGCAGTGTGATATTAGGGCCAGTGGGCAGTGTGATATTAGGGTCAGTGGGCAGTATGATATTAGGGTCAGTAGGCAGTGTGATATTAGGGTCAGTGTGATATTAAGGTCAGTGTGATATTCGGGTCAGTGGGCAGTGTGATATTAGGGTCAGTGGGCAGTGTGATATTAGGGTCAGTGGGCAGTGTGATATTAGGGTCAGTGGGCAGTGTGATATTGGGATCAGTGGGCAGTGTGATATTAGGGTCAGTGTGATATTAGGGTCAGTGTGATATTAGGGTCAGTGTGATATTCGGGTCAGTGGGCAGCGTGATATTGGGGTCAGTGTGATATTAGGGTCAGTGGGCAGCGTGATATTGGGGTCAGTGGGCAGAGTGATATTAGGGACAGTGGGCAGTGTGATATTAGGGTCAGTGTGATATTAGGGTCAGTGTGCAGTGTGATATTCGGGTCAGTGGGCAGTGTGATATTAGGGTCAGTGGGCAGACTGATATTAGGGTCAGTGGGCAGTGTGATATTCGAGTCAGTGGGCAGAGTGATATTAGGGTCAGTTGTCAGTGTGATATTAGGGTCAGTGGGCAGTGTGATATTAGGGTCAGTGGTCAGAGTGATATTCGGGTCAGTGGGCAGTGTTATATTAGGTTCAGTGGGCAGACTGATATCAGGGTCAGTGGGCAGTGTGATATTCGAGTCAGTGGGCAGAGTGATATTAGGGTCAGTGGGCAGTGTGATATTAGGGTCAGTGGGCAGTGTGATATTAGGGTCAGTGGGCAGTGTGATTAGGGTCAGTGGGCAGTGTGATATTCGGGTCAGTGTGATATTAGGGTCAGTGGGCAGTGTGATATTAGGGTCAGTGGGCAGTGTGATATTTGGGTCAGTGGGCAGTGTGATATTAGGATCAGTTGGCAGTGTGATATTAGGGTCAGTGGGCAGCGTGATATTGGGGTCAGTGGGCAGTGTGATATTAGGGTCAGTGGGCAGTGTGATATTCGAGTCAGTGGGAAGTGTGATATTAGGGTCAGTTGGCAGTGTGATATTAGGGTCAGTGGGCAGTGTGATATTAGGGTCAGTGGGCAGTGTGCTATTAGGGTCAGTGGGCAGTGTGATATTCGAGCCAGTGTGATATTAGGATTAGTGGGCTGTGTGATATTAGGGTCAGTGGGCAGTGTGATATTAGGGTCAGTGTGCAGTGTGATATTAGGGTCAGTGGGCAGTGTGATATTAGGGTCAGTGGGCAGTGTGCTATTAGGGTCAGTGGTCAGAGTGATATTAGGGTCAGTGGGCAGTGTGATTAGGGTCAGTCGGCAGTGTGATATTCGTGTCAGTGGGCAGTGTGATATTAGGGTCAGTGGGCAGTGTGATATTAGGGTCAGTGGACAGTGTGATATTAGGGTCAGTGGGCAGTGTGATATTAGGGTCAGTGGGCAGTGTGATATTAGGGTCAGTGGGCAGAGTGATATTAGGGTCAGTGGGCAGTGAGATATTAGGGTCAGTGGGCAGAGTGATATTAGGGTCAGTGGGCAGAGTGATATTAGGGTCAGTGGGCAGTGTGATTAGGGTCAGTGGGCAGTGTGATATTAGGGTCAGTGGGCAGAGTGATATTAGGGTCAGTGGGCAGTGTGATATTAGGGTCAGTGGGCAGTGTGATATTAGGGTCAGTGGTCAGAGTGATATTAGGGTCAGTGGGCAGTGTGATATTAGGGTCAGTGGGCAGTGTGATATTAGGGTCAGTGGGCAGAGTGATATTAGGGTCAGTGGGCAGTGTGATATTAGGGTCAGTGTGCAGTGTGATTAGGGTCAGTGGGCAGTGTGATATTAGGGTCAGTGGGCAGTGTGATATTCGAGTCAGTGGGCAGTGTGATATTAGGGTCAGTGGGCAGAGTGATATTAGGGTCAGTGGGCAGTGTGATATTAGGGTCAGTGGGCAGTGTGATATTAGTGTCAGTGTGCAGTGTGATTAGGGTCAGTGGGCAGTGTGATATTAGGGTCAGTGGGCAGTGTGATATTCGAGTCAGTGGGCAGTGTGATATTAGGGTCAGTGGGCAGAGTGATATTAGGGTCAGTGAGCAGTGTGATATTAGGGTCAGTGGGCAGGGTGATATTAGGGTCAGTGGTCAGAGTGATATTAGGGTCAGTGGGCAGTGTGATATTAGGGTCAGTGGGCAGTGTGATATTAGGGTCAGTGGGCAGTGTGATATTAGGGTCAGTGGTCAGAATGATATTAGTGTCAGTGGGCAGTGTGATATTAGGGTCAGTGGGCAGTGTGATATTAGGGTCAGTGGGCAGTATGATATTAGGGTCAGTGGGCAGTGTGATATTAGGGTCAGTGGTCAGAATGATATTAGTGTCAGTGGGCAGTGTGATATTAAGGTCAGTGTGAAATTCGGGTCAGTGGGCAGTGTGATATTAGGGTCAGTGGGCAGTGTGATATTAGGGTCAGTAGGCAGTGTGATATTAGGGTCAGTGTGATATTAAGGTCAGTGTGATATTCGGGTCAGTGGGCAGTATGATATTAGGGTCAGTGGGCAGTGTGATATTAGGGTCAGTGGGCAGTGTGATATTGGGATCAGTGGGCAGTGTGATATTAGGGTCAGTGTGATATTCGGGTCAGTGGGCAGCGTGATATTGGGGTCAGTGTGATATTAGGGTCAGTGGGCAGCGTGATATTGGGGTCAGTGGGCAGAGTGATATGAGGGACAGTGGGCAGTGTGATATTAGGGTCAGTGTGATATTAGGGTCAGTGTGCAGTGTGATATTCGGGTCAGTGGGCAGTGTGATATTAGGGTCAGTGGGCAGTGATATTAGGGTCAGTGGGCAGTGTGATATTAGGGTCAGTGGTCAGAGTGATATTCGGGTCAGTGGGCAATGTGATATTAGGGTCAGTGGGCAGACTGATATTAGGTTCAGTGGGCAGTGTGATATTCGAGTCAGTGGGCAGAGTGATATTAGGGTCAGTGGGCAGTGTGATATTAGGGTCAGTGGGCAGTGTGATATCAGGGTCAGTGGGCAGTGTGATTAGCGTCAGTGGGCAGTCTGATATTAGGGTCAGTGGGCAGTGTGATATTAGGGTCAGTGGGCAGTGTGATATTCGAGTCAGTGGGCAGAGTGATATTAGGGTCAGTGGGCAGTGTGATATTTGGGTCCGTGGGCAGTGTGTTATGCGGGTCAGTGGGCAGTGTGATATTAGGATCAGTGTGATATTAGGGTCAGTGTGCAGTGTGATATTAGGGTCAGTGGGCAGTGTGATATTTGGGTTAGTGGGCAGTGTGATATTAGGGTCAGTGGGCAGTGTGATATTTGGGTCAGTGGGCAGCGTGACATTGGGGTCAGTGGGCAGTGTGATATAAGGGTCAGTGGGCAGTGTGATATTAGGGTTAGTGGGCAGCGTGATATTGGGGTCAGTGGGCAGTGTGAAATTGGGTCAGTGGGCAGTGTGATATTCGAGTCAGTGGGCAGTGTGATATTAGGGTCAGTGGGCAGTGTGATATTAGGGTCAGTGGGCAGACTGATATTAGGGTCAGTGGGCAGTGTGACATTCGAGTCAGTGGGCAGAGTGATATTAGGGTCAGTGGGCAGTGTGATATTAGGGTCAGTGGGCGGTGTGATATTAGGGACAGCGGGCAGTGTGATATTAGGGTCAGTGTGATATTAGGGTCAGTGTGCAGTGTGATATTCGGGTCAGTGGGCAGTGTGATATTAGGGACAGTGGGCAGACTGATATTAGGGTCAGTGGGCAGTGTGATATTCGAGTCAGTGGGCAGAGTGATATTAGGGTCAGTGGGCAGTGTGATATTAGGGTCAGTGGTCAGAGTGATATTAGGGTCAGTGGGCAGTGTGATTAGGGTCAGTGGGCAGTGAGATATTAGGGTCAGTGGGCAGTGTGATTAGGCTCAGTGGTCAGAGTGATATTAGGGTCAGTGGGCAATGTGATTAGGGTCAGTGAGCAGTGTGATGTTAGGGTCAGGGGGCAGTGTGATATTCGAGCCAGTCTGATATTAGGGTCAGTGGGCAGTGTGATATTAGGGTCAGTGGTCAGAGTGATATTAGGGTCAGTGGGCAGTGTGATTAGGGTCAGTGGGCAGAGTAATATTAGGGTCAGTGGGCAGTGTGATATTAGGGTCAGTGGGAAGTGTGATATTAGGGTCAGTGGTCAGAGTGATATTAGGGTCAGTGGGCAGTGTGATATTAGAGCCAGTGTGATATTAGGGTCAGTGGGCAGTGTGATATTAGGGTCAGTGGGCAGTGTGATATTAGGGTCAGTGTGCAGTGTGATATTAGGGTCAGTGGTCAGAGTGATATTAGGGTCAGTGGGCAGTGTGATTAGGGTCAGTGGGCAGTGTGATATTAGGGTCAGTGGGCAGTGTGATATTAGGGTCAGTGGGCAGTGTGATATTAGGGTCAGTGGTCAGAGTGATATTAGGGTCAGTGGGCAGTGTGATTAGGGTCAGTATGCAGTGTGATATTCGTGTCAGTGGGCAGTGTGATATTAGGGTCAGTGGGCAATGTGATATTAGGGTCAGTGGACAGTGTGATATTAGGGTCAGTGGGCAGTGTGATATTAGGGTCAGTGGGCAGTGTGATATTAGGGTCAGTGGGCAGTGTGATATTAGGGTCAGTGGGCAGTGGGATATTAGGGTCAGTGGGCAGAGTGTTATTAGGGTCAGTGGGCAGTGTGATATTAGGGTCAGTGGTCAGAGTGATATTAGGGTCAGTGGGCAGTGTGATTAGGGTCAGTGGGCAGTGAGATATTAGGGTCAGTGGGCAGTGTGATTAGGGTCAGTGGGCAGTGTGATATTAGGGTCCAAGGGCAGTGTGATAAGGGTCAGTGGTCAGAGTGATATTAGGGTCAGTGGGCAGTGTGATATTAGGGTCAGTGGGCAGTGATATTAGGGTCAGTGTGCAGTGTGATATTAGGGTCAGTGGGCAGTGTGATATTAGTGTCAGTGTGCAGTGTGATTAGGGTCAGTGGGCAGTGTGATATTAGGGTCAGTGGGCAGTGTGATATTCGAGTCAGTGGGCAGTGTGATATTAGGGTCAGTGGGCAGAGTGATATTAGGGTCAGTGAGCAGTGTGATATTAGGGTCAGTGGGCAGTGTGATATTAGGGTCAGTGGTCAGAGTGATATTAGGGTCAGTGGGCAGTGTGATATTAGGGTCAGTGGGCAGTGTGATATTAGGGTCAGTGGGCAGTGTGATATTAGGGTCAGTGGTCAGAATGATATTAGTGTCAGTGGGCAGTGTGATATTAGGGTCAGTGGGCAGTGTGATATTAGGGTCAGTGGGCAGTGTGATATTAGGGTCAGTGGGCAGTGTGATATTAGGGTCAGTGGTCAGAATGATATTAGTGTCAGTGGGCAGTGTGATATTAAGGTCAGTGTGAAATTCGGGTCAGTGGGCAGTGTGATATTAAGGTCAGTGGGCAGTGTGATATTAGGGTCAGTAGGCAGTGTGATATTAGGGTCAGTGTGATATTAAGGTCAGTGTGATATTCGGGTCAGTGGGCAGTATGATATTAGGGTCAGTGGGCAGTGTGATATTAGGGTCAGTGGGCAGTGTGATATTGGGATCAGTGGGCAGTGTGATATTAGGGTCAGTGTGATATTCGGGTCAGTGGGCAGCGTGATATTGGGGTCAGTGTGATATTAGGGTCAGTGGGCAGCGTGATATTGGGGTCAGTGGGCAGAGTGATATGAGGGACAGTGGGCAGTGTGATATTAGGGTCAGTGTGATATTAGGGTCAGTGTGCAGTGTGATATTCGGGTCAGTGGGCAGTGTGATATTAGGGTCAGTGGGCAGTGATATTAGGGTCAGTGGGCAGTGTGATATTAGGGTCAGTGGTCAGAGTGATATTCGGGTCAGTGGGCAATGTGATATTAGGGTCAGTGGGCAGACTGATATTAGGTTCAGTGGGCAGTGTGATATTCGAGTCAGTGGGCAGAGTGATATTAGGGTCAGTGGGCAGTGTGATATTAGGGTCAGTGGGCAGTGTGATATCAGGGTCAGTGGGCAGTGTGATTAGCGTCAGTGGGCAGTCTGATATTAGGGTCAGTGGGCAGTGTGATATTAGGGTCAGTGGGCAGTGTGATATTCGAGTCAGTGGGCAGAGTGATATTAGGGTCAGTGGGCAGTGTGATATTTGGGTCCGTGGGCAGTGTGTTATGCGGGTCAGTGGGCAGTGTGATATTAGGATCAGTGTGATATTAGGGTCAGTGTGCAGTGTGATATTAGGGTCAGTGGGCAGTGTGATATTTGGGTTAGTGGGCAGTGTGATATTAGGGTCAGTGGGCAGTGTGATATTTGGGTCTGTGAGCAGCGTGACATTGGGGTCAGTGGGCAGTGTGATATAAGGGTCAGTGGGCAGTGTGATATTAGGGTTAGTGGGCAGCGTGATATTGGGGTCAGTGGGCAGTGTGAAATTGGGTCAGTGGGCAGTGTGATATTCGAGTCAGTGGGCAGTGTGATATTAGGGTCAGTGGGCAGTGTGATATTAGGGTCAGTGGGCAGACTGATATTAGGGTCAGTGGGCAGTGTGATATTCGAGTCAGTGGGCAGAGTGATATTAGGGTCAGTGGGCAGTGTGATATTAGGGTCAGTGGGCGGTGTGATATTAGGGACAGTGGGCAGTGTGATATTAGGGTCAGTGTGATATTAGGGTCAGTGTGCAGTGTGATATTCGGGTCAGTGGGCAGTGTGATATTAGGGACAGTGGGCAGACTGATATTAGGGTCAGTGGGCAGTGTGATATTCGAGTCAGTGGGCAGAGTGATATTAGGGTCAGTGGGCAGTGTGATATTAGGGTCAGTGGTCAGAGTGATATTAGGGTCAGTGGGCAGTGTGATTAGGGTCAGTGGGCAGTGAGATATTAGGGTCAGTGGGCAGTGTGATTAGGGTCAGTGGTCAGAGTGATATTAGGGTCAGTGGGCAATGTGATTAGGGTCAGTGAGCAGTGTGATGTTAGGGTCAGGGGGCAGTGTGATATTCGAGCCAGTCTGATATTAGGGTCAGTGGGCAGTGTGATATTAGGGTCAGTGGTCAGAGTGATATTAGGGTCAGTGGGCAGTGTGATTAGGGTCAGTGGGCAGAGTAATATTAGGGTCAGTGGGCAGTGTGATATTAGGGTCAGTGGGAAGTGTGATATTAGGGTCAGTGGTCAGAGTGATATTAGGGTCAGTGGGCAGTGTGATATTAGAGCCAGTGTGAAATTAGGGTCAGTGGGCAGTGTGATATTAGGGTCAGTGGGCAGTGTGATATTAGGGTCAGTGTGCAGTGTGATATTAGGGTCAGTGGTCAGAGTGATATTAGGGTCAGTGGGCAGTGTGATTAGGGTCAGTGGGCAGTGTGATATTAGGGTCAGTGGGCAGTGTGATATTAGGGTCAGTGGGCAGTGTGATATTAGGGTCAGTGGTCAGAGTGATATTAGGGTCAGTGGGCAGTGTGATTAGGGTCAGTATGCAGTGTGATATTCGTGTCAGTGGGCAGTGTGATATTAGGGTCAGTGGGCAATGTGATATTAGGGTCAGTGGACAGTGTGATATTAGGGTCAGTGGGCAGTGTGATATTAGGGTCAGTGGGCAGTGTGATATTAGGGTCAGTGGGCAGTGTGATATTAGGGTCAGTGGGCAGTGGGATATTAGGGTCAGTGGGCAGAGTGTTATTAGGGTCAGTGGGCAGTGTGATATTAGGGTCAGTGGTCAGAGTGATATTAGGGTCAGTGGGCAGTGTGATTAGGGTCAGTGGGCAGTGAGATATTAGGGTCAGTGGGCAGTGTGATTTGGGTCAGTGGGCAGTGTGATATTAGGGTCAGTGGGCAGCGTCATATTAGGGTCAGTGGTCAGAGTGATATTAGGGTGAGTGGGCAGTGTGATTAGGGTCAGTGGGCAGTGTGATATTAGGGTCAGTGGTCAGAGTGATATTAGGGTCAGTGGGCAGTGTGATTAGGGTCAGTGGGCAGTGAGATATTAGGGTCAGTGGGCAGTGTGATTAGGGTCAGTGGTCAGAGTGATATTAGGGTCACTGGGCAGTGTGATTAGGGTCAGTGGGCAGTGTGATGTTAGCGTCAGTGGGCAGTGTGATATTCGAGCCAGTCTCATATTAGTGTCAGTGGGCAGCGTGATATTAGGGTCAGTGGGCAGTGTGATATTAGGGTCAGTGGTCAGAGTGATATTAGGGTCAGTGGGCAGTGTGATTAGGGTCAGTGGGTAGAGTGATATTAGGGTCAGTGGGCAGTGTGATATTAGGGTCAGTGGGCAGTGTGATATTAGGGTCAGTGGTCAGAGTGATATTAGGGTCAGTGGGCAGTGTGATATTCGAGCCAGTGTGATATTAGGGTCAGTGGGCAATGTGATATTAGGGTCAGTGGACAGTGTGATATTAGGGTCAGTGGGCAGTGTGATATTAGGGTCAGTGTGATATTGGGGTCCGCGTGATAATAGGGTCAGTGTGATATTAGGGTCAGTGGGCAGTGTGATATTAGTGTCAGTGGGCAGTGTGATATGCGGGTCAGTGTGATATTTGACTCAGTGGGCAGTGTGATGTTAGGGTCAGTGGGCAATGTAATATGAGGGTCAGTGGGCAGTGTGATATTAGGGTCAGTGGGCAGTGTGATATTAGGGTCAGTGGGCAGTATGATATTCGTGTCAGTGGGCAATGTAATATTAGGGCCAGTGGGCAGTGTGATATTAGGGTCAGTGGGCAGTGTGATATTAGGGTCAGTGGGCAGTGTGATATTAGGGTCAGTGGGCAGTGTGATATTAGGGCCAGTGGGCAGTGTGATATTTGGGTCAGTGGGCAGTGTGATATTAGGGTCAGTGGGCAGTGTGATATTCGGGTCAGTGGGCAGTGTGATATTAGGGTCAGTGGGAAGTGTGATATTAGGGTCAGTGTGCCGTGTGATATTAGGGTCAGTGGGCCGTGTGATATTTGGGTCAGTGGGCAGTGTGATATTAGGGTCAGTGGGCAGAGTGATATTAGGGTCAGTGGGCAGTGTGATATTTGGGTCAGTGGGCAGTATGATTAGGGTCAGTGGGCAGTGTGATATTCGTGTCAGTGGGCAGTGTGATATTAGGATCAGTGGGCAGTGTGATATTAGGGTCAATGGGCAGTGTGATTTGGGTCAGTGGTCAGAGTGATATTAGGGCCAGTGGGCAGTGTGATATTAGGGTCAGTGGGCAGTGTGATTAGGGTCAGTGGGCAGTGTGATATTAGGGTCAATGGGCAGTGTGATTAGGGTCAGTGGTCAGAGTGATATTAGGGTCAGTGGGCAGTGTGATATTAGGGTCAGTGGGCAGTGATATTAGGGTCAGTGTGCAATGTGATATTAGGGTCAGTGTGCAGTGTGATATTTGGGTCAGTGGGCAGTGTGATTAGGGTCAGTGGGCAGTGTGATATTCGTGTCAGTGGGCAGTGTGATATTAGGGTCAGTGGGCAGTGTGATATTAGGGTCAATGGGCAGTGTGATTAGGGTCAGTGGTCAGAGTGATATTAGGGTCAGTGGGCAGTGTGATATTAGGGTCAGTGGGCAGTGTGATTAGGGTCTGTGGTCAGAGTGATATTAGGGTCAGTGTGCAGTGTGATATTAGGGTCAGTGGGCAGTGTGATTAGGGTCAGTGGGCAGTGTGATATTAGGGTCAGTGGGCAGTGTGATATTAGGGTCAGTGGGCAATGTGATTAGCGTCAGTGGGCAGTGTGATATTAGGGTCAGTGGGCAGTGTGATATTAGGGTCAGTGGGCAGTGTGATATTAGGGTCAGTGGGCAGTGTGATATTATGGTCAGTGGGCAGTGTGATATTTGGGTCAGTGGGCAGTGTGATATTAGGGTCAGTGGGCAGTGTGATATTAGGGTCAGTGGGCAGTGTGATATTCGTGTCAGTGGGCAATGTGATATTAGGTCAGTGGGCAGTGTGATATTCGTGTCAGTGGGCAGTGTGATATTCGTGTCAGTGGGCAGTATGATATTAGGGTCAGTGGGCAGTGTGATATTTGGGTCAGTGGGCAGTGTGATATTCGTGTCAGTGGGCAGTGTGATATTCGTGTCAGTGGGCAATGTGATATTAGGTCAGTGGGCAGTGTGATATTCGTGTCAGTGGGCAGTGTGATATTCGTGTCAGTGGGCATTGTGATATTAGGGTCAGTGGGCAGTGTGATATTTGGGTCAGTGGGCAGTGTGATATTCGTGTCAGTGGGCAGTGTGATATTCGAGTCAGTGGGCAGTGTGATATTAGGGTCAGTGTGCAGTGTGATATTGGGATCAGTGGGCAGTGTGATATTAGGGTCAGTGGGCAGTGTAATTAGGGTCAGTGGTCAGAGTGATATTAGGGTCAGTGGGCAGTGTGATAATAGCGTCAGTGTGCAGAGTGATATTAGGGTCAGTGGGCAGTGTGATATTAGGGTCAGTGGTCAGAGTGTTATTTGGGTCAGTGGGCAGTGTGATTAGGGTCAGTGGGCAGTGTGATATTAGGGTCAGTGGGCAGTGTGATATTAGGGTCAGTGGGCAGTGTGATATTCGAGTCAGTGGGCAGTGTGATATTAGGGTCAGTGGGCAGTGAAATATTAGGGTCAGTGGGCAGTGTGATTATGGTCTGTGGTCAGAGTGATATTAAGGTCAGTGGGCAATGTGATTAGGGTCAGTGGGCAGTGTGATATTAGGGTCAGTGGGCAGTGTGATATTAGGGTCAGTGGGCAGTGTGATATTAGGGTCAGTGGGCAGTGTGATATTAGGGTCAGAGGGCAGTGTGATATTAGGGTCAGTGGGCAGTGTGATATCGGGATCAGTGGGCAGTGTGATATTAGGGTCAGTGTGATATTAGGGTCAGTGTGATATTAGGGTCAGTGGGCAGTGTGATATTAGGGTACAGTGGGCAGAGTGATATTCGGGTCAGTGGGCAGTGTGATATTAGGGTCAGTGAGTAGTGTGATATTAGGGTCAGTGGGCAGCGTGATATTAGGTCAGTGGGCAGTGTGATATTAGGGTCAGTTGGCTGTGTGATATTAGGGTCAGTGGGCAGTGTGATATTAGTGTCAGTGGGCAGAGTGATATTTGGGTCAGTGGGCAGTGTGATATTAGGGTCAGTGTGATATTCGGGTCAGTGGGATATTAGGGTCAGTGGACAGTGTGATATTTGGGTCAGTGGGCAGTGTGATATTAGGGTCAGTGTGATATTCGGGTCCGCGTGATAATAGGGTCAGTGTGATATTAGGGTCAGTGGGCAGTGTGATATTAGGGTCAGTGGGCAGTGTGATATGCGAGTCAGTGTGATATTTGACTCAGTGGGCAGTGTGATGTTAGGGTCAGTGGGCAATGTAATATGAGGGTCAGTGGCAGTGTGATATTAGGGTCAGTGGGCAGTGTGATATTAGGGTCAGTGGGCAGTATGATATTCGTGTCAGTGGGCAATGTAATATTAGGGCCAGTGGGCAGTGTGATATTAGGGTCAGTGGGCAGTGTGATATTAGGGTCAGTGGGCAATGTGATATTAGGGTCAGTGGGCAGTGTGATATTAGGGCCAGTGGGCAGTGTGATATTTGGGTCAGTGGGCAGTGTGATATTCGGGTCAGTGGGCAGTGTGATATTCGGGTCAGTGGGCCGTGTGATATTAGGGTCAGTGGGAAGTGTGATATTAGGGTCAGTGTGCAGTGTGATATTAGGGTCAGTGGGCCGTGTGATATTTGGGTCAGTGGGCAGTGTGATATTAGGGTCAGTGGGCAGAGTGATATTAGGGTCAGTGGGCAGTGTGATATTTGGGTCAGTGGGCAGTATGATTAGGGTCAGTGGGCAGTGTGATATTCGTGTCAGTGGGCAGTGTGATATTAGGATCAGTGGGCAGTGTGATATTAGGGTCAATGGGCAGTGTGATTTGGGTCAGTGGTCAGAGTGATATTAGGGCCAGTGGGCAGTGTGATAATAGGGTCAGTGGGCAGTGTGATTAGGGTCAGTGGGCAGTGTGATATTAGGGTCAATGGGCAGTGTGATTAGGGTCAGTGGTCAGAGTGATATTAGGGTCAGTGGGCAGTGTGAAATTTGGGTCAGTGGGCAGTGATATTAGGGTCAGTGTGCAGTGTGATATTAGGGTCAGTGTGCAGTGTGATATTAGGGTCAGTGTGCAGTGTGATATTTGGGTCAGTGGGCAGTGTGATTAGGGTCAGTGGGCAGTGTGATATTCGTGTCAGTGGGCAGTGTGATATTAGGGTCAGTGGGCAGTGTGATATTAGGGTCAATGGGCAGTGTGATTAGGGTCAGTGGTCAGAGTGATATTAGGGTCAGTGGGCAGTGTGATATTAGGGTCAGTGGGCAGTGTGATTAGGGTCTGTGGTCAGAGTGATATTAGGGTCAGTGTGCAGTGTGATATTAGGGTCAGTGGGCAGTGTGATTAGGGTCAGTGGGCAGTGTGATATTAGGGTCAGTGGGCAGTGTGATATTAGGGTCAGTGGGCAGTGTGATATTAGGGCCAGTGGGCAGTGTGATATTTGGGTCAGTGGGCAGTGTGATATTCGGGTCAGTGGGCAGTGTGATATTCGGGTCAGTGGGCAGTGTGATATTAGGGTCAGTGGGAAGTGTGATATTAGGGTCAGTGTGCAGTGTGATATTAGGGTCAGTGGGCCGTGTGATATTTGGGTCAGTGGGCAGTGTGATATTAGGGTCAGTGGGCAGAGTGATATTAGGGTCAGTGGGCAGTGTGATATTTGGGTCAGTGGGCAGTATGATTAGGGTCAGTGGGCAGTGTGATATTCGTGTCAGTGGGCAGTGTGATATTAGGATCAGTGGGCAGTGTGATATTAGGGTCAATGGGCAGTGTGATTTGGGTCAGAGTGATATTAGGGCCAGTGGGCAGTGTGATATTAGGGTCAGTGGGCAGTGTGATTAGGGTCAGTGGGCAGTGTGATATTAGGGTCAATGGGCAGTGTGATTAGGGTCAGTGGTCAGAGTGATATTAGGGTCAATGGGCAGTGTGATTAGGGTCAGTGGTCAGAGTGATATTAGGGTCAGTGTGCAGTGTGATATTAGGGTCAGTGTGCAGTGTGATATTTGGGTCAGTGGGCAGTGTGATTAGGGTCAGTGGGCAGTGTGATATTCGTGTCAGTGGGCAGTGTGATATTAGGGTCAGTGGGCAGTGTGATATTAGGGTCAATGGGCAGTGTGATTAGGGTCAGTGGTCAGAGTGATATTAGGGTCAGTGGGCAGTGTGATATTAGGGTCAGTGGGCAGTGTGATTAGGGTCTGTGGTCAGAGTGATATTAGGGTCAGTGTGCAGTGTGATATTAGGGTCAGTGGGCAGTGTGATTAGGGTCAGTGGGCAGTGTGATATTCGTGTCAGTGGGCAGTGTGATATTAGGGTCAGTGGGCAGTGTGATTAGGGTCAGTATCAGAGTGATATTAGGGTCAGTGGGCAGTGTGATATTAGGGTCAGTGGGCAGTGATATTAGGGTCAGTGTGCAGTGTGATATTAGGGTCAGTGTGCAGTGTGATATTTGGGTCAGTGGGCAGTGTGATTAGGGTCAGTGGGCAGTGTGATATTTGTGTCAGTGGGCAGTGTGATATTAGGGTCAGTGGGCAGTGTGATATTAGGGTCAATGGGCAGTGTGATTAGGGTCAGTGGTCAGAGTGATATTAGGGTCAGTGGGCAGTGTAATATTAGGGTCAGTGGGCAGTGTGATTAGGGTCTGTGGTCAGAGTGATATTAGGGTCAGTGTGCAGTGTGATATTAGGGTCAGTGGGCAGTGTGATTAGGGTCAGTGGGCAGTGTGATATTAGGGTCAGTGGGCAGTGTGATATTAGGGTCAGTGGGCAGTGTGATTAGCGTCAGTGGGCAGTGTGATATTAGGGTCAGTGGGCAGTGTGATATTAGGGTCAGTGGGCAGTGTGATATTAGGGGCAGTGGGCAGTGTGACATTACGGTCAGTGGGCAGTGTGATATTTGGGTCAGTGGGCAGTGTGATATTAGGGTCAGTGGGCAGTGTGATATTAGGGTCAGTGGGCAGTGTGATATTCGTGTCAGTGGGCAATGTGATATTAGGTCAGTGGGCAGTGTGATATTCGTGTCAGTGGGCAGTGTGATATTCGTGTCAGTGGGCAGTATGATATTAGGGTCAGTGGGCAGTGTGATATTTGGGTCAGTGGGCAGTGTGATATTCGTGTCAGTGGGCAGTGTGATATTCGTGTCAGTGGGCAATGTGATATTAGGTCAGTGGGCAGTGTGATATTCGTGTCAGTGGGCAGTGTGATATTCATGTCAGTGGGCATTGTGATATTAGGGTCAGTGGGCAGTGTGATATTTGGGTCAGTGGGCAGTGTGATATTCGTGTCAGTGGGCAGTGTGATATTCGAGTCAGTGGGCAGTGTGATATTAGGGTCAGTGGGCAGTGTGATATTGGGATCAGTGGGCAGTGTTATATTAGGATCAGTGTGATATTAGGGTCAATGTGATATTGGGGTCAGTGGGCAGAGTGATATTAGGGTCAGTGGGCAGTGTGATATTACGGTCAGTGTGATAATAGGGTCAGTGTGATATTAGGGACAGTGGGCAGTGTGATATTAGGGTCAGTGGGCAGAGTGATATTAGGGTCAGTGTGATATTAGGGTCAGTGTGATATTAGGGCCAGTGGGCAGTGTGATATTAGGGTCAGTGGGCAGTGTGATTAGGGTCAGTGGGCAGTGTGATATTAGGGTCAATGGGCAGTGTGATTAGGGTCAGTGGTCAGAGTGATATTAGGGTCAGTGGGCAGTGTGATATTAGGGTCAGTGGGCAGTGATATTAGGGTCAGTGTGCAATGTGATATTAGGGTCAGTGTGCAGTGTGATATTTGGGTCAGTGGGCAGTGTGATTAGGGTCAGTGGGCAGTGTGATATTCGTGTCAGTGGGCAGTGTGATATTAGGGTCAGTGGGCAGTGTGATATTAGGGTCAGTTGGCTGTGTGATATTAGGGTCAGTGGGCAGTGTGATATTAGTGTCAGTGGGCAGAGTGATATTTGGGTCAGTGGGCAGTGTGATATTAGGGTCAGTGTGATATTCGGGTCAGTGGGATATTAGGGTCAGTGGACAGTGTGATATTTGGGTCAGTGGGCAGTGTGATATTAGGGTCAGTGTGATATTCGGGTCCGCGTGATAATAGGGTCAGTGTGATATTAGGGTCAGTGGGCAGTGTGATATTAGGGTCAGTGGGCAGTGTGATATGCGAGTCAGTGTGATATTTGACTCAGTGGGCAGTGTGATGTTAGGGTCAGTGGGCAATGTAATATGAGGGTCAGTGGCAGTGTGATATTAGGGTCAGTGGGCAGTGTGATATTAGGGTCAGTGGGCAGTATGATATTCGTGTCAGTGGGCAATGTAATATTAGGGCCAGTGGGCAGTGTGATATTAGGGTCAGTGGGCAGTGTGATATTAGGGTCAGTGGGCAGTGTGATATTAGGGTCAGTGGGCAGTGTGATATTAGGGCCAGTGGGCAGTGTGATATTTGGGTCAGTGGGCAGTGTGATATTCGGGTCAGTGGGCAGTGTGATATTCGGGTCAGTGGGCAGTGTGATATTAGGGTCAGTGGGAAGTGTGATATTAGGGTCAGTGTGCAGTGTGATATTAGGGTCAGTGGGCCGTGTGATATTTGGGTCAGTGGGCAGTGTGATATTAGGGTCAGTGGGCAGAGTGATATTAGGGTCAGTGGGCAGTGTGATATTTGGGTCAGTGGGCAGTATGATTAGGGTCAGTGGGCAGTGTGATATTCGTGTCAGTGGGCAGTGTGATATTAGGATCAGTGGGCAGTGTGATATTAGGGTCAATGGGCAGTGTGATTTGGGTCAGTGGTCAGAGTGATATTAGGGCCAGTGGGCAGTGTGATATTAGGGTCAGTGGGCAGTGTGATTAGGGTCAGTGGGCAGTGTGATATTAGGGTCAATGGGCAGTGTGATTAGGGTCAGTGGTCAGAGTGATATTAGGGTCAGTGGGCAGTGTGATATTAGGGTCAGTGGGCAGTGATATTAGGGTCAGTGTGCAGTGTGATATTAGGGTCAGTGTGCAGTGTGATATTTGGGTCAGTGGGCAGTGTGATTAGGGTCAGTGGGCAGTGTGATATTCGTGTCAGTGGGCAGTGTGATATTAGGGTCAGTGGGCAGTGTGATATTAGGGTCAATGGGCAGTGTGATTAGGGTCAGTGGTCAGAGTGATATTAGGGTCAGTGGGCAGTGTGATATTAGGGTCAGTGGGCAGTGTGATTAGGGTCTGTGGTCAGAGTGATATTAGGGTCAGTGTGCAGTGTGATATTAGGGTCAGTGGGCAGTGTGATTAGGGTCAGTGGGCAGTGTGATATTAGGGTCAGTGGGCAGTGTGATATTAGGGTCAGTGGGCAGTGTGATTAGCGTAAGTGGGCAGTGTGATATTAGGGTCAGTGGGCAGTGTGATATTAGGGTCAGTGTGCAGTGTGATATTAGGGTCAGTGTGCAGTGTGATATTTGGGTCAGTGGGCAGTGTGATTAGGGTCAGTGGGCAGTGTGATTAGGGTCAGTGGTCAGAGTGATATTAGGGTCAGTGGGCAGTGTGATATTAGGGTCAGTGGGCAGTGATATTAGGGTCAGTGTGCAGTGTGATATTAGGGTCAGTGTGCAGTGTGATATTTGGGTCAGTGGGCAGTGTGATTAGGGTCAGTGGGCAGTGTGATATTCGTGTCAGTGGGCAGTGTGATATTAGGGTCAGTGGGCAGTGTGATATTAGGGTCAATGGGCAGTGTGATTAGGGTCAGTGGTCAGAGTGATATTAGGGTCAGTGGGCAGTGTGATTAGGGTCTGTGGTCAGAGTGATATTAGGGTCAGTGTGCAGTGTGATATTAGGGTCAGTGGGCAGTGTGATTAGGGTCAGTGGGCAGTGTGATATTAGGGTCAGTGGGCAGTGTGATATTAGGGTCAGTGGGCAGTGTGATTAGCGTCAGTGGGCAGTGTGATATTAGGGTCAGTGGGCAGTGTGATATTAGGGTCAGTGGGCAGTGTGATATTAGGGGCAGTGGGCAGTGTGATATTACGGTCAGTGGGCAGTGTGATATTTGGGTCAGCGGGCAGTGTGATATTAGGGTCAGTGGGCAGTGTGATATTAGGGTCAGTGGGCAGTGTGATATTCGTGTCAGTGGGCAATGTGATATTAGGTCAGTGGGCAGTGTGATATTCGTGTCAGTGGGCAGTGTGATATTCGTGTCAGTGGGCAGTATGATATTAGGGTCAGTGGGCAGTGTGATATTTGGGTCAGTGGGCAGTGTGATATTCGTGTCAGTGGGCAGTGTGATATTCGTGTCAGTGGGCAATGTGATATTAGGTCAGTGGGCAGTGTGATATTCGTGTCAGTGGGCAGTGTGATATTCATGTCAGTGGGCATTGTGATATTAGGGTCAGTGGGCAGTGTGATATTTGGGTCAGTGGGCAGTGTGATATTCGTGTCAGTGGGCAGTGTGATATTCGAGTCAGTGGGCAGTGTGATATTAGGGTCAGTGGGCAGTGTGATATTGGGATCAGTGGGCAGTGTTATATTAGGGTCAGTGTGATATTAGGGTCAATGTGATATTGGGGTCAGTGGGCAGAGTGATATTAGGGTCAGTGGGCAGTGTGATATTACGGTCAGTGTGATAATAGGGTCAGTGTGATATTAGGGACAGTGGGCAGTGTGATATTAGGGTCAGTGGGCAGAGTGATATTAGGGTCAGTGTGATATTAGGGTCAGTGTGATATTAGGGCCAGTGGGCAGTGTGATATTAGGGTCAGTGGGCAGTGTGATTAGGGTCAGTGGGCAGTGTGATATTAGGGTCAGTGGTCAGAGTGATATTAGGGTCAGTGGGCAGTGTGATTAGGGTCTGTGGTCAGAGTGATATTAGGGTCAGTGTGCAGTGTGATATTAGGGTCAGTGGGCAGTGTGATTAGGGTCAGTGGGCAGTGTGATATTAGGGTCAGTGGGCAGTGTGATATTAGGGTCAGTGGGCAGTGTGATTAGCGTCAGTGGGCAGTGTGATATTAGGGTCAGTGGGCAGTGTGATATTAGGGTCAGTGGGCAGTGTGATATTAGGGGCAGTGGGCAGTGTGATATTACGGTCAGTGGGCAGTGTGATATTTGGGTCAGCGGGCAGTGTGATATTAGGGTCAGTGGGCAGTGTGATATTAGGGTCAGTGGGCAGTGTGATATTCGTGTCAGTGGGCAATGTGATATTAGGTCAGTGGGCAGTGTGATATTCGTGTCAGTGGGCAGTGTGATATTCGTGTCAGTGGGCAGTATGATATTAGGGTCAGTGGGCAGTGTGATATTTGGGTCAGTGGGCAGTGTGATATTCGTGTCAGTGGGCAGTGTGATATTCGTGTCAGTGGGCAATGTGATATTAGGTCAGTGGGCAGTGTGATATTCGTGTCAGTGGGCAGTGTGATATTCATGTCAGTGGGCATTGTGATATTAGGGTCAGTGGGCAGTGTGATATTTGGGTCAGTGGGCAGTGTGATATTCGTGTCAGTGGGCAGTGTGATATTCGAGTCAGTGGGCAGTGTGATATTAGGGTCAGTGGGCAGTGTGATATTGGGATCAGTGGGCAGTGTTATATTAGGGTCAGTGTGATATTAGGGTCAATGTGATATTGGGGTCAGTGGGCAGAGTGATATTAGGGTCAGTGGGCAGTGTGATATTACGGTCAGTGTGATAATAGGGTCAGTGTGATATTAGGGACAGTGGGCAGTGTGATATTCGGGTCAGTGGGCAGAGTGATATTAGGGTCAGTGTGATATTATGGCCAGTGGGCAGTGTGATATTAGGGTCAGTGGGCAGTGTGATTAGGGTCAGTGGGCAGTGTGATATTAGGGTCAATGGGCAGTGTGATTAGGGTCAGTGGTCAGAGTGATATTAGGGTCAGTGGGCAGTGTGATATTAGGGTCAGTGGGCAGTGATATTAGGGACAGTGTGCAATGTGATATTAGGGTCAGTGTGCAGTGTGATATTTGGGTCAGTGGGCAGTGTGATTAGGGTCAGTGGGAAGTGTGATATTCGTGTCAGTGGGCAGTGTGATATTAGGGTCAGTGGGCAGTGTGATATTAGGGTCAATGGGCAGTGTGATTAGGGTCAGTGGTCAGAGTGATATTAGGGTCAGTGGGCAGTGTGATATTAGGGTCAGTGGGCAGTGTGATTAGGGTCTGTGGTCAGAGTGATATTAGGGTCAGTGTGCAGTGTGATATTAGGGTCAGTGGGCAGTGTGATTAGGGTCAGTGGGCAGTGTGATATTCGGGTCAGTGGGCAGTGTGATATTAGGGTCAGTGGGCAGTGTGATATTTGGGTCAGTGGGCAGTGTGATTAGGGTCAGTGGGAAGTGTGATATTCGTGTCAGTGGGCAGTGTGATATTAGGGTCAGTGGGCAGTGTGATATTAGGGTCAATGGGCAGTGTGATTAGGGTCAGTGGTCAGAGTGATATTAGGGTCAGTGGGCAGTGTGATATTAGGGTCAGTGGGCAGTGTGATTAGGGTCTGTGGTCAGAGTGATATTAGGGTCAGTGTGCAGTGTGATATTAGGGTCAGTGGGCAGTGTGATTAGGGTCAGTGGGCAGTGTGATATTAGGGTCAGTGGGCAGTGTGATATTAGGGTCAGTGGGCAGTGTGATTAGCGTCAGTGGGCAGTGTGATATTAGGGTCAGTTGGCAGTGTGATATTAGGGTCAGTGGGCAGTGTGATATTAGGGTCAGTGGGCAGTGTGATATTACGGTCAGTGGGCAGTGTGATATTTGGGTCAGTGGGCAGTGTGATATTAGGGTCAGTGGGCAGTGTGATATTAGGGTCAGTGGGCAGTGTGATATTCGTGTCAGTGGGCAATGTGATATTAGGTCAGTGGGCAGTGTGATATTCGTGTCAGTGGGCAGTGTGATATTCGTGTCAGTGGGCAGTATGATATTAGGGTCAGTGGGCAGTGTGATATTTGGGTCAGTGGGCAGTGTGATATTCGTGTCAGTGGGCAGTGTGATATTCGTGTCAGTGGGCAATGTGATATTAGGTCAGTGGGCAGTGTGATATTCGTGTCCGTGGGCAGTGTGATATTCGTGTCAGTGGGCATTGTGATATTAGGGTCAGTGGGCAGTGTGATATTTGGGTCAGTGGGCAGTGTGATATTCGTGTCAGTGGGCAGTGTGATATTCGAGTCAGTGGGCAGTATGATATTAGGGTCAGTGTGCAGTGTGATATTGCGATCAGTGGGCAGTGTGATATTAGGGTCAGTGGGCAGTGTAATTAGGGTCAGTGGTCAGAGTGATATTAGGGTCAGTGGGCAGTGTGATAATAGCGTCAGTGTGCAGAGTGATATTAGGGTCAGTGGGCAGTGTGATATTAGGGTCAGTGGTCAGAGTGTTATTTGGGTCAGTGGGCAGTGTGATTCGGGTCAGTGGGCAGTGTGATATTAGGGTCAGTGGGCAGATTGATATTAGTTCAGTGGGCAGTGTGATATTCGAGTCAGTGGGCAGTGTGATATTAGGGTCAGTGGGCAGTGAAATATTAGGGTCAGTGGGCAGTGTGATTATGGTCTGTGGTCAGAGTGATATTAAGGTCAGTGGGCAATGTGATTAGGGTCAGTGGGCAGTGTGATATTAGGATCAGTGGGCAGACTGATAATCGGGTCAGTGGGCAGTGTGATATTAGGGTCTGTGGGCAGTGTGATATTAGGGTCAGTGGGCAGTGTGATATTAGGGTCAGTGGGCAGTGTGATATTAGGGTCAGAGGGCAGTGTGATATTAGGGTCAGTGGGCAGTGTGATATCGGGGTCAGTGGGCAGTGTGATATTAGGGTCAGTGTGATATTAGGGTCAGTGTGATATTAGGGTCAGTGGGCAGTGTGATATTAGGGTACAGTGGGCAGAGTGATATTCGGGTCAGTGGGCAGTGTGATATTAGGGTCAGTGAGTAGTGTGATATTAGGGTCAGTGGGCAGCGTGATATTAGGTCAGTGGGCAGTGTGATATTAGGGTCAGTGGGCAGTGTGATTAGGGTCAGTGGGCAGTGTGATATTAGGGTCCAAGGGCAGTGTGATTAGGGTCAGTGGTCAGAGTGATATTAGGGTCAGTGGGCAGTGTGATATTAGGGTCAGTGGGCAGTGATATTAGGGTCAGTGTGCAGTGTGATATTAGGGTCAGTGTGCAGTGTGATATTTGGGTCAGTGGGCAGTGTGATTAGGGTCAGTGGGCAGTGTGATATTCGTGTCAGTGGGCAGTGTGATATTAGGGTCAGTGGGCAGTGTGATATTAGGGTCAGTGGGCAGTGTGATTAGGGTCTGTGGTCAGAGTGATATTAGGGTCAGTGTGCAGTGTGATATTAGGGTCAGTGGGCAGTGTGATTAGGGTCAGTGGGCAGTGTGATATTAGGGTCAGTGGGCAGTGTGATATTAGGGTCAGTGGGCAGTGTGATTAGCGTCAGTGGGCAGTGTGATATTAGGGTCAGTGGGCAGTGTGATATTAGGGTCAGTGGGCAGTGTGATATTAGGGTCAGTGGGCAGTGTGATATTACGGTCAGTGGGCAGTGTGATATTTGGGTCAGTGGGCAGTGTGATATTAGGGTCAGTGGGCAGTGTGATATTAGGGTCAGTGGGCAGTGTGATATTCGTGTCAGTGGGCAATGTGATATTAGGTCAGTGGGCAGTGTGATATTCGTGTCAGTGGGCAGTGTGATATTCGTGTCAGTGGGCAGTATGATATTAGGGTCAGTGGGCAGTGTGATATTTGGGTCAGTGGGCAGTGTGATATTCGTGTCAGTGGGCAGTGTGATATTCGTGTCAGTGGGCAATGTGATATTAGGTCAGTGGGCAGTGTGATATTTGGGTCAGTGGGCAGTGTGATATTCGTGTCAGTGGGCAGTGTGATATTCGAGTCAGTGGGCAGTATGATATTAGGGTCAGTGTGCAGTGTGATATTGCGATCAGTGGGCAGTGTGATATTAGGGTCAGTGGGCAGTGTAATTAGGGTCAGTGGTCAGAGTGATATTTGGGTCAGTGGGCAGTGTGATAATAGCGTCAGTGTGCAGAGTGATATTAGGGTCAGTGGGCAGTGTGATATTAGGGTCAGTGGTCAGAGTGTTATTTGGGTCAGTGGGCAGTGTGTTTCGGGTCAGTGGGCAGTGTGATATTAGGGTCAGTGGGCAGAGTGATATTAGTTCAGTGGGCAGTGTGATATTCGAGTCAGTGGGCAGTGTGATATTAGGGTCAGTGGGCAGTGAAATATTAGGGTCAGTGGGCAGTGTGATTATGGTCTGTGGTCAGAGTGATATTAAGGTCAGTGGGCAATGTGATTAGGGTCAGTGGGCAGTGTGATATTAGGATCAGTGGGCAGACTGATAATCGGGTCAGTGGGCAGTGTGATATTAGGGTCAGTGGGCAGTGTGATATTAGGGTCAGTGGGCAGTGTGATATTAGGGTCAGTGGGCAGTGTGATATTAGGGTCAGAGGGCAGTGTGATATTAGGGTCAGTGGGCAGTGCGATATCGGGGTCAGTGGGCAGTGTGATATTAGGGTCAGTGTGATATTAGGGTCAGTGTGATATTAGGGTCAGTGGGCAGTGTGATATTAGGGTACAGTGGGCAGAGTGATATTCGGGTCAGTGGGCAGTGTGATATTAGGGTCAGTGAGTAGTGTGATATTAGGGTCAGTGGGCAGCGTGATATTAGGTCAGTGGGCAGTGTGATATTAGGGTCAGTTGGCTGTGTGATATTAGGGTCAGTGGGCAGTGTGATATTAGTGTCAGTGGGCAGAGTGATATTTGGGTCAGTGGGCAGTGTGATATTAGGGTCAGTGTGATATTCGGGTCAGTGGGATATTAGGGTCAGTGGACAGTGTGATATTTGGGTCAGTGGGCAGTGTGATATTAGGGTCAGTGTGATATTCGGGTCCGCGTGATAATAGAGTCAGTGTGATATTAGGGTCAGTGGGCAGTGTGATATTAGGGTCAGTGGGCAGTGTGATATGCGGGTCAGTGTGATATTTGACTCAGTGGGCAGTGTGATGTTAGGGTCAGTGGGCAATGTAATATGAGGGTCAGTGGCAGTGTGATATTAGGGTCAGTGGGCAGTGTGATATTAGGGTCAGTGGGCAGTATGATATTCGTGTCAGTGGGCAATGTAATATTAGGGCCAGTGGGCAGTGTGATATTAGGGTCAGTGGGCAGTGTGATCTTAGGGTCAGTGGGCAGTGTGATATTAGGGTCAGTGGGCAGTGTGATATTAGGGCCAGTGGGCAGTGTGATATTTGGGTCAGTGGGCAGTGTGATATTCGGGTCAGTGGGCAGTGTGATATTCGGGTCAGTGGGCAGTGTGATATTAGGGTCAGTGGGAAGTGTGATATTAGGGTCAGTGTGCAGTGTGATATTAGGGTCAGTGGGCCGTGTGATATTTGGGTCAGTGGGCAGTGTGATATTTGGGTCAGTGGGCAGAGTGATATTAGGGTCAGTGGGCAGTGTGATATTTGGGTCAGTGGGCAGTATGATTAGGGTCAGTGGGCAGTGTGATATTCGTGTCAGTGGGCAGTGTGATATTAGGATCAGTGGGCAGTGTGATATTAGGGTCAATGGGCAGTGTGATTTGGGTCAGTGGTCAGAGTGATATTAGGGCCAGTGGGCAGTGTGATATTAGGGTCAGTGGGCAGTGTGATTAGGGTCAGTGGGCAGTGTGATATTAGGGTCCAAGGGCAGTGTGATTAGGGTCAGTGGTCAGAGTGATATTAGGGTCAGTGGGCAGTGTGATATTAGGGTCAGTGGGCAGTGATATTAGGGTCAGTGTGCAGTGTGATATTAGGGTCAGTGTGCAGTGTGATATTTGGGTCAGTGGGCAGTGTGATTAGGGTCAGTGGGCAGTGTGATATTCGTGTCAGTGGGCAGTGTGATATTAGGGTCAGTGGGCAGTGTGATATTAGGGTCAATGGGCAGTGTGATTAGGGTCAGTGGTCAGAGTGATATTAGGGTCAGTGGGCAGTGTGATATTAGGGTCAGTGGGCAGTGTGATTAGGGTCTGTGGTCAGAGTGATATTAGGGTCAGTGTGCAGTGTGATATTAGGGTCAGTGGGCAGTGTGATTAGGGTCAGTGGGCAGTGTGATATTAGGGTCAGTGGGCAGTGTGTTATTAGGGTCAGTGGGCAGTGTGATTAGCGTCAGTGGGCAGTGTGATATTAGGGTCAGTGGGCAGTGTGATATTAGGGTCAGTGGGCAGTGTGATATTAGGGTCAGTGGGCAGTGTGATATTACGGTCAGTGGGCAGTGTGATATTTGGCTCAGTGGGCAGTGTGATATTAGGGTCAGTGGGCAGTGTGATATTAGGGTCAGTGGGCAGTGTGATATTCGTGTCAGTGGGCAATGTGATATTAGGTCAGTGGGCAGTGTGATATTCGTGTCAGTGGGCAGTGTGATATTCGTGTCAGTGGGCAGTATGATATTAGGGTCAGTGGGCAGTGTGATATTTGGGTCAGTGGGCAGTGTGATAGTCGTGTCAGTGGGCAGTGTGATATTCGTGTCAGTGGGCTATGTGATATTAGGTCAGTGGGCAGTGTGATATTCGTGTCAGTGGGCAGTGTGATATTCATGTCAGTGGGCATTGTGATATTAGGGTCAGTGGGCAGTGTGATATTTGGGTCAGTGGGCAGTGTGATATTCGTGTCAGTGGGCAGTGTGATATTCGAGTCAGTGGGCAGTGTGATATTAGGGTCAGTGGGCAGTGTGATATTGGGATCAGTGGGCAGTGTTATATTAGGGTCAGTGTGATATTAGGGTCAATGTGATATTGGGGTCAGTGGGCAGAGTGATATTAGGGTCAGTGGGCAGTGTGATATTACGGTCAGTGTGATAATAGGGTCAGTGTGATATTAGGGACAGTGGGCAGTGTGATATTAGGGTCAGTGGGCAGAGTGATATTAGGGTCAGTGTGATATTAGGGTCAGTGTGATATTAGGGTCAGTGGGCAGTGTGATATTAGGGTCAGTGGGCAGTGTGATATTCGGGTCAGTGGGCAGTGTGATATTAGGGTCAGTGGGCAGTGTGATATTAGGGTCAGTGGGCAGTGTGATATTAGGGTCAGTGGGCAGTGTGATATTCGGGTCAGTGGGCAGAGTGATATTCGGGTCAGTGGGCAGTGTGATATTAGGGTCAGTGTGATATTCGGGTCAGTGTGATATTTGGGTCAGTGGGCAGTGTGATATTCGGGTCAGTGGGCAGTGTGATATTCGGGTCAGTGGGCAGAGTGATATGCGGGTCAGTGGGCAGTGTGATATTCGGGTCAGTGTGATATTCGGGTCAGTGGGCAGTGTGATACTCGGGTCAGTGGGCAGTGTGATATTCGGGTCAGTGGGCAGAGTGATATGCGGGTCAGTGGGCAGTGTGATATTAGGGTCAGTGTGATATTCGGATCAGTTGGCAGAGTGATATTCGGGTCAGTGGGCAGTGTGATTAGGGTCAGTGGGCAGTGTGATATTCGGGTCAGTGGGCAGTGTGATATTAGGGTCAGTGTGATATTAGGATCAGTGTGATATTAGGGTCAGTGTGATATTCGTGTCAGTGATCAGAGTGATATTAGGTCAGTGGGCAGTGTGATATTAGGGTTAGTGGGCAGTGTGATATTAGGGTCAGTGTGCAGTGTGATATTAGGGTCAGTGGGCAGTGTGATATTAGTGTCAGTGTGCAGTGTGATATTAGGGTCAGTGGGCAGTGTGATATTCGAGCCAGTGTGATATTAGGGTCAGGTGGCAGTGTGATATTAGGGTCAGTGGGCAGTGTGATATTAGGGTCTGTGTGCAGTGTGATATTAGTGTCAGTGTGCAGTGTGATATTAGAGTCAGTGTGATATTAGGGTCAGTGGTCAGTGTGATATTCGAGCCAGTGTGATATTAGGGTCAGTGGGCAGTGTGATATTCGGGTCAGTGGGCAGTGTGATATTCGGGTCAGTGGGCAGTGTGATATTAGGGTCAGTGGGCAGTGTGATATTAGGGTCAGTGTGCAGTGTGATATTAGGGTCAGTGGGCAGTGTGATATTCGGGTCAGTGGGCAGTTTGATATTCGGGTCAGTGGGCAGTGTGATATTAGGGTCAGTGGGCAGTGTGATATTAGGGTCAGTGTGATATTAGGGTCAGTGTGATATTCAGGTCAGTGTGATATTCGGGTCAGTGTGATATTCGGGTCCGCGTGATAATAGGTCAGTGTGATATTAGGGTCAGTGGGCAGTGTGATATTTGAGTCAGTGGGCAGTGTGATATTGGGTCAGTGGGCAGTGTGATATTCGGGTCAGTGGGCAGTGTGATATTAGGGTCAGTGGGCAGTGTTATATTAGGGTCAGTGGGCAGTGTGATATTAGGGTCAGTGGGCAGTGTGATATTCGGGTCAGTGGGCAGTGTGATTTTCGGGTCAGTGTGATATTAGGGTCAGTAGGCAGTGTGATATTAGGGTCAGTGGGCAGTGTGATATTAGGGTCAGTGGGCAGTGTGATATTCGGGTCAGTGGGCAGTGTGATATTAAGGTCTGTGGGCAGTGTGATATTAGGGTCAGTGGGCAGTGTGATATTAGGGTCAGTGGGCAGTGTGAAATTAGGGTCAGTGGGCTATGAGATATTAGGGTCAGTGGGCAGTGTGATATTTTGGTCAGTGTGATATTCGGGTCAGTGTGATATTCGAGTCAGTTGGCAGTGTGATATCAGGGTCAGTGGGCAGTGTGATATTCTGGTCAGTTGGCAGTGTGATATTAGGGTCAGTGTGCAGTGTGATATTAGGGTCAGTGGGCAGTGTGATATTCGGGTCAGTGGGCAGAGTGATATTCGGGTCAGTGGGCAGTGTGATATTAGGGTCAGTGTGATATTTGGGTCAGTGTGATATTAGGGTCAGTGGGCAGTGTGATATTCGGGTCAGTGGGCAGAGTGATATGCGGGTCAGTGGGCAGTGTGATATTAGGGTCAGTGTGATATGCGGGTCAGTGTGATATTCGGATCAGTGGGCAGAGTGATATTCGGGTCAGTGGGCAGTGTGATTAGGGTCAGTGGGCAGTGTGATATTCGGGTCAGTGGGCAGTGTGATATTCGGGTCAGTGTGATATTAGGGTCAGTGTGGTATTAGGGTCAGTGTGATATTAGGGTCAGTGTGATATTAGGGTCAGTGGGCAGTGTGATATTAGGGTCAGTGGGCAGTGTGATTAGGGTCAGTGGGCAGTGTGATATTAGGGTCAGTGGGCAGTGTGATATTAGTGTCTGTGGGCAGTGAGATATTAGGGTCAGTGGGCAGTGTGATATTATGGTCAGTGTGCAGTGTGATATTAGGGTCAGTGTGCAGTGTGATATTCGTGTCAGTGGGCAGTGTGATATTATGGTCAGTGGGCAGTGTGATAGTAGGGTCAGTGTGCAGTGTGATATCAGGGTCAGTGGGCCGTGTGATATTCGGGTCAGTGGGCAGTGTGATATTCGGGTCAGTGGGCAGTGTGATATTCAGGTCAGTGGGCAGTGTGATATTCGGGTCAGTGGGCAGTGTGATATTACGGTCAGTGTACAGTTTGATATTAGGGTCAGTGGGCAGTGTGATATTAGGGTCAGTGGGCAGTTTGATATTCGGATCAGTGGGCAGTGTGATATTCGGGTCAGTGGGCTGTGTGATATTAGGGTCAGTGTGATATTAGGGTCAGTGTGATATTCAGGTCAGTGTGATAATAGGGTCAGTGAGATATTAGTGTCAGTGGTCAGTGTGATATTCGGGTCAGTGGGCAGAGTGATATTTGGGTCAGTGGGCAGTGTGATATTCGGGTCAGTGTGATATTCGGGTCCGCGTGATAATAGGGTCAGTGAGATATTAGTGTCAGTGGTCAGTGTGATATTAGGGTCAGTGGGCATTGTGATATTAGGGTCAGTGGGCAGTGTGATATTAGGGTCAGTGGGCATTGTGATATTAGCATCAGTGGGCAGTGTGATATTCGAGTCAGTGGGCAGTGTGATATTTGGGTCAGTGCGCAGAGTGATATTAGTGTCGATGGGCAGTGTGATTAGGGTCAGTGGTCAGAGTGATATTAGGGTCAGTGGGCAGTGTGATATTAGGGTCAGTGGGCAGTGTGATTAGGGTCAGTGGGCAGTGTGATATTAGGGTCCAAGGGCAGTGTGATTAGGGTCAGTGGTCAGAGTGATATTAGGGTCAGTGGGCAGTGTGATATTAGGGTCAGTGGGCAGTGATATTAGGGTCAGTGTGCAGTGTGATATTAGGGTCAGTGTGCAGTGTGATATTTGGGTCAGTGGGCAGTGTGATTAGGGTCAGTGGGCAGTGTGATATTCGTGTCAGTGGGCAGTGTGATATTAGGGTCAGTGGGCAGTGTGATATTAGGGTCAATGGGCAGTGTGATTAGGGTCAGTGGTCAGAGTGATATTAGGGTCAGTGGGCAGTGTGATATTAGGGTCAGTGGGCAGTGTGATTAGGGTCTGTGGTCAGAGTGATATTAGGGTCAGTGTGCAGTGTGATATTAGGGTCAGTGGGCAGTGTGATTAGGGTCAGTGGGCAGTGTGATATTAGGGTCAGTGGGCAGTGTGATATTAGGGTCAGTGGGCAGTGTGATTAGCGTCAGTGGGCAGTGTGATATTAGGGTCAGTGGGCAGTGTGATATTAGGGTCAGTGGGCAGTGTGATATTAGGGTCAGTGGGCAGTGTGATATTACGGTCAGTGGGCAGTGTGATATTTGGCTCAGTGGGCAGTGTGATATTAGGGTCAGTGGGCAGTGTGATATTAGGGTCAGTGGGCAGTGTGATATTCGTGTCAGAGGGCAATGTGATATTAGGTCAGTGGGCAGTGTGATATTCGTGTCAGTGGGCAGTGTGATATTCGTGTCAGTGGGCAGTATGATATTAGGGTCAGTGGGCAGTGTGATATTTGGGTCAGTGGCAGTGTGATAGTCGTGTCAGTGGGCAGTGTGATATTCGTGTCAGTGGGCTATGTGATATTAGGTCAGTGGGCAGTGTGATATTCGTGTCAGTGGGCAGTGTGATATTCATGTCAGTGGGCATTGTGATATTAGGGTCAGTGGGCAGTGTGATATTTGGGTCAGTGGGCAGTGTGATATTCGTGTCAGTGGGCAGTGTGATATTCGAGTCAGTGGGCAGTGTGATATTAGGGTCAGTGGGCAGTGTGATATTGGGATCAGTGGGCAGTGTTATATTAGGGTCAGTGTGATATTAGGGTCAATGTGATATTGGGGTCAGTGGGCAGAGTGATATTAGGGTCAGTGGGCAGTGTGATATTACGGTCAGTGTGATAATAGGGTCAGTGTGATATTAGGGACAGTGGGCAGTGTGATATTAGGGTCAGTGGGCAGAGTGATATTAGGGTCAGTGTGATATTAGGGTCAGTGTGATATTAGGGTCAGTGGGCAGTGTGATATTAGGGTCAGTGGGCAGTGTGATATTCGGGTCAGTGGGCAGTGTGATATTAGGGTCAGTGGGCAGTGTGATATTAGGGTCAGTGGGCAGTGTGATATTAGGGTCAGTGGGCAGTGTGATATTCGGGTCAGTGGGCAGAGTGATATTCGGGTCAGTGGGCAGTGTGATATTAGGGTCAGTGTGATATTCGGGTCAGTGTGATATTTGGGTCAGTGGGCAGTGTGATATTCGGGTCAGTGGGCAGTGTGATATTCGGGTCAGTGGGCAGAGTGATATGCGGGTCAGTGGGCAGTGTGATATTCGGGTCAGTGTGATATTCGGGTCAGTGGGCAGTGTGATACTCGGGTCAGTGGGCAGTGTGATATTCGGGTCAGTGGGCAGAGTGATATGCTGGTCAGTGGGCAGTGTGATATTAGGGTCAGTGTGATATTCGGATCAGTTGGCAGAGTGATATTCGGGTCAGTGGGCAGTGTGATTAGGGTCAGTGGGCAGTGTGATATTCGGGTCAGTGGGCAGTGTGATATTAGGGTCAGTGTGATATTAGGATCAGTGTGATATTAGGGTCAGTGTGATATTGGTGTCAGTGATCAGAGTGATATTAGGTCAGTGGGCAGTGTGATATTAGGGTCAGTGGGCAGTGTGATATTAGGGTTAGTGGGCAGTGTGATATTAGGGTCAGTGTGCAGTGTGATATTAGGATCACTGGGCAGTGTGATATTAGTGTCAGTGTGCAGTGTGATATTAGGGTCAGTGGGCAGTGTGATATTCGAGCCAGTGTGATATTAGGGTCAGGTGGCAGTGTGATATTAGGGTCAGTGGGCAGTGTGATATTAGGGTTTGTGTGCAGTGTGATATTAGTGTCAGTGTGCAGTGTGATATTAGGTTCAGTGGGCAGTGTGATATTAGGGTCATTGTGATATTAGGGTCAGTGTGATATTCAGGTCAGTGTGATATTCGGGTCAGTGTGATATTCGGGTCCGCGTGATAATAGGTCAGTGTGATATTAGGGTCAGTGGGCAGTGTGATATTTGAGTCAGTGGGCAGTGTGATATTGGGTCAGTGGGCAGTGTGATATTCGGGTCAGTGGGCAGTGTGATATTAGGGTCAGTGGGCAGTGTTATATTAGGGTCAGTGGGCAGTGTGATATTAGGGTCAGTGGGCAGTGTGATATTCGGGTCAGTGGGCAGTGTGATTTTCGGGTCAGTGTGATATTAGGGTCAGTAGGCAGTGTGATATTAGGGTCAGTGGGCAGTGTGATATTAGGGTCAGTGGGCAGTGTGATATTCGGGTCAGTGGGCAGTGTGATATTAAGGTCTGTGGGCAGTGTGATATTAGGGTCAGTGGGCAGTGTGATATTAGGGTCAGTGGGCAGTGTGAAATTAGGGTCAGTGGGCTATGAGATATTAGGGTCAGTGGGCAGTGTGATATTTTGGTCAGTGTGATATTCGGGTCAGTGTGATATTCGAGTCAGTTGGCAGTGTGATATCAGGGTCAGTGGGCAGTGTGATATTCTGGTCAGTGGGCAGTGTGATATTAGGGTCAGTGTGCAGTGTGATATTAGGGTCAGTGGGCAGTGTGATATTCGGGTCAGTGGGCAGAGTGATATTCGGGTCAGTGGGCAGTGTGATATTAGGGTCAGTGTGATATTTGGGTCAGTGTGATATTAGGGTCAGTGGGCAGTGTGATATTCGGGTCAGTGGGCAGAGTGATATGCGGGTCAGTGGGCAGTGTGATATTAGGGTCAGTGTGATATGCGGGTCAGTGTGATATTCGGATCAGTGGGCAGAGTGATATTCGGGTCAGTGGGCAGTGTGATTAGGGTCAGTGGGCAGTGTGATATTCGGGTCAGTGGGCAGTGTGATATTCGGGTCAGTGTGATATTAGGGTCAGTGTGGTATTAGGGTCAGTGTGATATTAGGGTCAGTGGGCAGTGTGATTAGGGTCAGTGGGCAGTGTGATATTAGGGTCAGTGGGCAGTGTGATATTAGGGTCTGTGGGCAGTGAGATATTAGGGTCAGTGGGCAGTGTGATATTAGGGTCAGTGTGCAGTGTGATATTCGTGTCAGTGGGCAGTGTGATATTATGGTCAGTGGGCAGTGTGATATTAGGGTCAGTGGGCAGTGTGATATTAGGGTCAGTGGGCAGTGTGATTAGGGTCAGTGGGCAGTGTGATATTAGGGTCAGTGGGCAGTGTGATATTAGGGTTTGTGGGCAGTGAGATATTAGGGTCAGTGGGCAGTGTGATATTAGGGTCAGTGTGCAGTGTGATATTCGTGTCAGTGGGCAGTGTGATATTATGGTCAGTGGGCAGTGTGATAGTAGGGTCAGTGTGCAGTGTGATATCAGGGTCAGTGGGCCGTGTGATATTCGGGTCAGTGGGCAGTGTGATATTCGGGTCAGTGGGCAGTGTGATATTCAGGTCAGTGGGCAGTGTGATATTCGGGTCAGTGGGCAGTGTGATATTAGGGTCAGTGTACAGTTTGATATTAGGGTCTGTGGGCAGTGAGATATTAGGGTCAGTGGGCAGTGTGATATTAGGGTCAGTGTGCAGTGTGATATTCGTGTCAGTGGGCAGTGTGATATTATGGTCAGTGGGCAGTGTGATAGTTGGGTCAGTGTGCAGTGTGATATCAGGGTCAGTGGGCCGTGTGATATTCGGGTCAGTGGGCAGTGTGATATTCGGGTCAGTGGGCAGTGTGATATTCAGGTCAGTGGGCAGTGTGATATTCGGGTCAGTGGGCAGTGTGATATTAGGGTCAGTGTACAGTTTGATATTAGGGTCAGTGGGCAGTGTGATATTAGGGTCAGTGGGCAGTTTGATATTCGGATCAGTGGGCAGTGTGATATTCGGGTCAGTGGGCAGTGTGATATTAGGGTCAGTGTGATATTAGGGTCAGTGTGATATTCAGGTCAGTGTGATAATAGGGTCAGTGAGATATTAGTGTCAGTGGTCAGTGTGATATTCGGGTCAGTGGGCAGAGTGATATTTGGGTCAGTGGGCAGTGTGATATTCGGGTCAGTGTGATATTCGGGTCCGCGTGATAATAGGGTCAGTGAGATATTAGTGTCAGTGGTCAGTGTGATATTAGGGTCAGTGGGCATTGTGATATTAGGGTCAGTGGGCAGTGTGATATTAGGGTCAGTGGGCATTGTGATATTAGCATCAGTGGGCAGTGTGATATTCGAGTCAGTGGGCAGTGTGATATTTGGGTCAGTGCGCAGAGTGATATTAGTGTCGATGGGCAGTGTGATTAGGGTCAGTGGTCAGAGTGATATTAGGGTCAGTGGGCAGTGTGATATTAGGGTCAGTGTGATATTCGGGTCAGTGTGATATTCGGGTCAGTGGGCAGTGTGATATTCGGGTCAGTGGGCAGTGTGATATTCAGGTCAGTGGGCAGTGTGATATTCGGGTCAGTGGGCAGTGTGATATTCGGGTCAGTGTGATATGCGGGTCAGTGTGATATTAGGGTCAGTGTGCAGTGTGATATTAGGGTTAGTGGGCAGTGTGATATTATGGTCAGTGGGCAGTGTGATATTAGTGTCAGTGGGCAGTGTGGTATTCGAGTCAGTGGGCAGTGTGATATTAGGGTCAGTGGTCAGTGTGATATTAGGGTCAGTGTGATATTAGGGTCAGTGGGCAGTGTGATATTAGGGTCAGAGGGCAGTGTGATATTAGGGTCAGTGGGCAGTGTGGTATTCGAGTCAGTGGGCAGTGTGATATTAGGGTCAGTGGTCAGTGTGATATTAGGGTCAGTGTGCAGAGTGATATTAGGGTCAGTGGGCAGTGTGATATTAGGGTCAGTGGGCAGTGTGATATTAGGGTCAGTGGGCAGTGTGATATTAGGGTCAGTGTGCAGTGTGATATTACGGTCAGTGTGCAGTGTGATATTAGGGTCAGTGGGCAGTGTGATATTAGGGTCAGTGTGCAGTGTGATATTAGGGTCAGTGGGCAGTGTGATATTAGGGTCAGTGGGCAGTGTGATATTAGGGTCAGTGTGCAGTGTGATATTAGGGTCAGTGTGATATTAGTGTCAGTGGGCAGTGTGATATTAGGGTCAGTGTGCAGTGTGATATTAGGGTCAGTGGGCAGTGTGATATTAGGGTCAGTGGGCAGTGTGATATTAGGGTCAGTTGGCAGTGTGATATTAGGGTCAGTCTACAGTGTGATATTAGGGTCAGGGGGCAGTGTGATATTTGGGTCAGTGGGCAGTGTGATATTCGGGTCAGTGTGATATTTGGGTCAGTGGGCAGTGTGATATTAGGGTCAGTGTGACATTCGGGTCAGTGTGATATTCGGGTCCGTGTGATATTCGGGTCAGTGTGATATTTGGGTCAGTGGGCAGTGTGATATTTGGGTCAGTGGGCAGTGTGATATTAGGGTCAGTGTGACATTCGGGTCAGTGTGATATTCGGGTCCGTGTGATATTCGGGTCAGTGTGATATTTGGGTCAGTGGGCAGTGTAATATTTGGGTCAGTGGGCAGTGTGATATTCGGGTCAGTGTGATATTTGGGTCAGTGGGCAGTGTGATATTAGGGTCAGTGTGATATTCGAGTCAGTGTGATATTCGGGTCCGTGTGATATTCGGGTCAGTGTGATATGCGGGTCGGTGGACAGTGTGATATTCGGGTCAGTGGGCAGTGTGATATTCGGGTCAGTGTGATATGCGGGTCGGTGGACAGTGTGATATTCGGGTCAGTGGGCAGTGTGATATTCGGGTCAGTGTGATATTTGGGTCAGTGGGCAGTGTGATATTAGGGTCAGTGTGATATTCGAGTCAGTGTGATATTCGGGTCCGTGTGATATTCGGGTCAGTGTGATATGCGGGTCGGTGGACAGTGTGATATTCGGGTCAGTGGGCAGTGTGATATTCTGGTCAGTGTGATATGCGGGTCGGTGGACAGTGTGATATTCGGGTCAGTGTGATATTCGGGTCCGTGTGATATGCGGGTCGGTGGGCAGTCTGATATTTGGATCCGTGAAATCCACTGGGGGCGTTTCTCCGATACGGAGGCCAGGTGTTCGTGCGGCGCGAACAGGGCCCTGGGCACGATATATTCTGGCCCCTCAGGGGGCCATCACATCGCTGGAGCGGTTCACACCGCTCCAGCGTCCTTGCGCGGCACCAAATGGGCGCCATGCCATCCTGCGCATGCGTCGGGAACGTCTTACGCACATGGCGTTGGTGTTCTGGGGCCGCGCGCGGATGGAGGTAGGCCCGGCGGGGGGGGGAGAGGCCGGCCCGCCGATCGCTGGGCCCTAATCGCGGGCCAGACCCCATCAGAGGCCACCTGGTGAAGGAGCCCCCTCCGTTCCCCACAGGCCGCCCCCCCCCAGCGCTCCCGCAGAGTTCCCGGCAGCAGCCACCAGGGTTGGACGGCACCGGCGGGAACCTGTCGTGTTGTAGCGGCCGCTCGGCGTATCTGGGCCAGAGAATCGCCGCTCGCTGGTTCTCCGAGCGGCCCGGTGAGAATCGCGCGCCGCTGGTTTCCGTGGGGTGGGAGAATCGCGTGCGGGGGGTTGTGGCGACGTGGCACATTTCGCGCGGCGCCCTGGCGATTCTCCCACCCGACCTCGGGGGGTAGAATAGCGCCCACTGTGTTTACAATCAATTGGGCGGCACGGTAACACAGTGGTTAGCACTGTTGCTTCACAGCTCCAGGGTCCCAGGTTCGATTCCCGGCTTGGGTCACTGGCTGTGCGGAGTCTGCACATCCTCCCCGTGTCTGCTTGTTTTCCTCCGGGTGCTCCGGTTTCCTCCCACAAGTCCCGAAAGACGTGCTGTTGGGTGAATTGGACATTCTGAATTCTCCCTCTGTGTACCCGAACAGGCGCCGGAGTGTGGCGACTAGGGGCTTTTCACAGTAACTTCATTGCAGTGTTAATGTAAGCCTACTTGTGACAATAATAAAGATTATTATTAGATTATTTAAATAAACCTTCATGTGAATTGTTGCTATTGTATTTAATCTCCAAGTTCCAATTTCTGTTGCGTCATCCTTTTCTAAACTTGTACAAGATGAAGTCTCATTTCGAGTTATTTTGCCTGATTTGATTTTAGCCTTTCTGTAAGGTCTTGTAACTGCAAAGATCGAGGATTTAATTGGCATGTTTTCAGCTTGCTTGTTGCTCAATCAGTTTACCCTCTCTGCACACCGAGAGCTGGTTTTTGATTCCATTCCAGCTGTTATTCTGTCGCTTCCATTCATTAGAAGCTTCCGACCTGGCCCAAATATATATTTTCTAAATCCCCAGGCAGCACAGGCTGTACCCCTGGCTTTCCAACTCTGGTTATCTGGCGGGAATTCAGCCCAGCCACAGGGAATCAAGGTCTGGTCTGTTTTATGACCAGTTAATGAAGTTACAGGTAAAGTGAATCCTCGTGTGGCTGATTGAATTGTGATAAAGTGTGGCTATAACACAGCAACAAAACTAGCACCTTCCGCTGTCTGACATTCGGTGAGTTGGGAATATGAGATGCATGGCCATAAATGTGAAGATGGTGAATTGACTTTGAATTCTCTGAGTTCCGGTGAGCATTGTTAAAGCTCAGATTGCCCAGAGGTAGACGGGCAGAACATTGGGGTCTAGTCTTCATTCACCTTTATTTACAGACATACATGGGCAGGATTCTCTCAGCCCGGGGCTTACTGGAGAATCCCCGCGAATGGGCCACGCCGCTCCGACGGCGGCACGCGATTCTCCGCTGGTGCCATTGGCGCCGGCGTGTTTGGCGGAGGGCTGGTCGCGGGCCCGCCGATTCTCGTAAGAAAAAAAACGAGTCCTGCCGGCGCCGTCCGCAGCTGCTCGCAGCCGGCGGGAACTCTGCGGGGGGTGGGGGGGGGGCTCCGTCTCCGGGGCTGGCCTCCGATGCTGCCTGGCCCACGATTGGGGCTCACCGATCGGCGGGCCAGCCTCTCTGACCACCGGCCCCTGCTCTTTCACGCCAGCCCCTGTACCCCTGCGCCATGTTGCGTCGGGGCCGGGGCGTTGAAGGAGGCCACTGCGCCTGCACGGATCCCGCGGCGCCCAGTTCGCGCCAGGATCAGCAGCTGGAGCAGCATGAACCGCTGCAGCATCGTGCCGGCCCCCTGTAGGGCAGCGGCCTGTTCACTCTGCCGCGGGATGGGAGAATCCCGTCCACATTTATCTATCGTGCACCTTCAACAATTCATATTCAATTAAAACAAGCTTAAGAGATTCCCTCCTCTCTCCGAAATAAAATAACAATATTGGACTTCCAATTTACAACCAAATTTTTTTTTCAAATTAAAGACTTCCACACGCAACGCAAAATGTTAAATTGCAAAACTGATGCACTACCATCTACCACAAAGACGTGAGTAGTGGAATAATCGAGGCTTTATTGAGCAAAGATGTTGTGCCTCCTGTAGCTGGAACCAGAATGGGAGCAGCCCCGGCGAGCACACACATTTATACTCCGCCTACTGGGCGGAGCCAGCAGGCAGGGATTTACCCATGTACCTCTACTAAACGTGTCTTACCGTAATACATATAACACTGCTAGTGGTGACTACCACATTCACCCCCTGTTAAAAAAAAGAGTCCGGCGGGGTGGTGGAAAAAGAATTACAAGTTCAGTCTGTCGGGGGCATTGACCCTCCTCTGCGATCGCCTCAGTCCTGGTGGTGATGTGGGCGCCGACTTGGTCACCTGCGACTCCGGGAGTGTGTTGTCCTCGTCTTCGTCATCCCGGAGTGAAACCAATGGGAGGACGGATCCTCCTGGGGCGCAGGCTGCGGTGAGGTTCGCTGGGGGGAGGGGGAGTGGCGCAGGGGTGAATGAGGGGGGGGGCGGTGTCGGGTCGGGGGCCGTGGGTGGGAATCCAGCGGGTGCCAGGTCCCGGAGGCAGACTGTGTCCTGGCGCCCATCGGGGTGCGCCACGTAGGTGTACTGCGGGTTCGCGTGTAGGAGGTGGACCCTTTCGACCAAAGGGTCCGACTTATGGGTCCGCACATGCTTGCGGAGGAGGACGGGGCCAGGAACTGTCAGCCATGTTGGGAGCGAGACCCTGGAGGTGGGCTTCCTGGGGAAGGCAAAGAGACTGTCATGAGGGGTCTCGTTAGTCACGGTGCAGAGGAGCGATCGGCTGGAGTGGAGCGCGTCGGGGAGGACCTCCTGCCAGCGGGAGACCGGGAGATTTTTAGACCGCAGGACCAGCAGGACGGCCTTCCAGACCGTCCCATTCTCCCTCTCCACCTGCCCGTTTCCCCGGGGGGTTGTAGCTGGTTGTCCTGCTCGAGGCAATGCCCTTGCTGAGCAGGAACTGACGCAGCTCATCACTCATAAAAGAGGATCCCCGATCTCTGCGGACATAGGTGAGGAAACTGAACAGGGTGAAGATGCTGTGGAGGGCTTTAATGACTGTGGCAGAAGTCATATCGGGGCATACGATGGCGAAAGGGAACCGGGAGTACTCATCGACCACATTCAGAAAGTACGTGTTGCGGTCGGTGGAGGGCAGGGGCCCTTTGAAGTCCATGCTGAGGCGCTCAAAGGGGCAGGAGGCCTTCACCAGGTACGCTCGATCTGGCCGGTAGAAGTGCGGCTTGCACTCCGCGCAGACCTGGCAGTCTCTGGTGACAGTCCTGACCTCCTCAATGGAGTAGGGCAGGTTGCGGGCTTTGATGAAATGGAAGAACTGGGTGACCCCCAGGGTGGCAGAGGTCATAGTGGAGAGCCCGGAGTCGTTCCACTTGTGCGCTGGCACATGTACGTCAGGGGGCTCGTTGAGCTTCCCCGGGCGATACAAAATCTTGTAATTATAGGTGGAGAGCTCGATCCTCCACCTCAAGATCTTGTCGTTTTTGATCTTGCCCAGCTGTGTGTTATTGAACATGAAGGCAACCGACCGTTGGTCAGTGAGGAGAGTGAATCTCCTGCCGGCCAGGTAATGCCTCCAATGCCGCACAGCTTCCACAATGGCTTGGGCCTCCTTTTCGACAGAGGAGTGCCGAATTTCGGAGGCATGGAGGGTGTGGGAAAAGAAGGCCAAGGGACTGCCCGCCTGGTTGAGGGTGGCGGCCAGAGCTACATCTGATCTGAAAGGGGAGGGACCCGTCGACTGTGTGCATCGTGGCCTTGGCGATGTCTGCCTTGATGCGTTTGAAGGCCTGGCGACCTGATTGAGGTGTGTGAAATTATGAGGTACATCGATGGTGTGGGTATGAAGATACTTTTCCCCATAGCAGAGGGTCAATACCTGGCGGCAGAGATTTAAGGTGAGGGGCAGGAGGTTTAGAGGGGATGTGAGGAAAAACCTTTCACCCAGAGGGTGGTGGGAATCTGGAACTCGCTGCCTGAAAGGGTGGGAGCGGAGGGAACCCTCTGAACTTATAAGAAGCATTTAGATGAGCACGTGAAATGCCACAGCGCACACGGCTACGGACCAAGTGCTGAAAAATGGGATTAGAATAGACCAAAAGAACAAAGAAAAGTACAGCACAGGAACAGGCCCTTCGGCCCTCCAAGCCCGTGCCGACCATGCTGCCCGACTAAACTACAATCTTCTACACTTCCTGGGTCCGTATCCTTCTATTCCCATCCTATTCATGTATTTGTCAAGATGCCCCTTAAATGTCACTATCGTCCCTGCTTCCACCACCTCCTCCGGTAGCGAGTTCCAGGCACCCACTACCCTCTGTGTAAAAAACTTGCCTCGTACATCTACTCTAAACCTTGCCCCTCTCACCTTAAACCTATGCCCCCTAGTAATTGACTTCCACCCTGGGAAAAAGCTTCTGACTATCCACTCTGTCTATGCCCCACATCATTTTGTCGACTTCTATCAGGTCACCCCTCAACCTCTGTCGTTCCAGTGAGAACAAACAGTTTATCCAACCTCTCCTCATAGATAAAGCCCTCAAGACCAGGCAATATCCTGGTCACCTTCAGTATCAGTCTGCCATGAGGGACCTTGTCGAAGGCCTTACTGAAGTCCACGTAAACAACATCCACTGCCCTACCTTTATCAGTCATCTTTGTCACTTCCAAGGGTGGCATGTGGCGCAGTGGTTAGCACTGGAACTGCAGCGCTGAGGACCCGGGTTCGAATCCCGGCCCTGGGTCACTGTCCGTGTGGAGTTTGCACATTCTCCCCATGTCTGCATGGGTTTCACCCCCACAACCTGAAGATGTGCAGGTTAGGTGGATTGGTCACGCTAAATTGCCCCTTAATTGAAATTTCTTAACTCTAAATTTAAATCTTTGTCACTTCCTCAAAAAACTCTATCAAGTTAGTGAGACACAACCTCCCCTTCACAAAACCATGCTGCCTCTCACTAATACGTCCATTTGATTCCAAATAGGAGTAAATCCTATCTCGAAGTATCCTCTCCAGTAATTTCCCTACCACTGGACTGTAATTTCCTGGATTATCCTTGCTACCCTTCTTAAACAAAGGAAGAACATTGGCTATTCTCCAGTCCTCTGGGACATCCCCTGAAGACAGTGAGGATCCAAAGATTTCTGTCAAGGCCTCAGCAATTTTCTCCTTTGCCTCCCTCAGTATTCTGGGATAGATCCCATCAGGCCCTGGGGACTTATCCACCTTAATATTTTTCAAGACGCGCAATACCTCCTTTTTAATCTCAATGTGACCCAGACTATCTAGACACCCTTCCCCAGACTCATCATGCACTAGGTCCTTTGGTGAATACTGATGCAAAGGATTCATTCAGTACTGCGCCCATTTCCTCTGGTTCCACATAGAATCCCTCCCCTTCCTTCAGTGGGCCAACCCTTTCCCTGGCTGCCCGCTTGCTCTTTATATACATGAAAAAGGCCTTGGGATTTTCCTTAATCCTGTTTGCCAATGACTTTCCGTGACACCTTTTAGTGATATATATTTCCAAGTGAGGATGGTGTGTGATTTGGAGGGGAACCTCTAAGGCTCTGGAGCATAAGATAAATCCTGAAAGTCCCAGCCTGTCGATTCCAATTCACACCTTTCAGGTAACCACACCTGCTACCATGCCAACAACGAGGGACAGAACACCAGAACCCCATCTTTATTTACAGTGCCACTTCTTATATATCGTACAACTTTAACCATCGCACCCTCGATCACCTGACTCCAATATTGTGCACCCTTTAATATCCCACACAGTCTAATCCCACTCTCCCCCTCACTCCCCGCACCCTTTAATATCCCACCCCGTCTAATCCCACTCTCCCCTCACTCCCCGCACCCTTTAATATCCCACCCAGTCTAATCCCACTCCCCCTCACTCCCCGCACCCTTTAATATCCCACCCAGTCTAATCCCACTCCCCCTCACTCCCCGCACCCTTTAATACCCCACACAGTCTAATCCCAGTCTCCCCTCACTCCCCACACCCGTTAATATGCCACCCAGTCTAATCCCACTCTCCCCCTCACTCAACGCACCCTTTAATATCCCACCCAGTCTAATCCCACTCCCCCTCACTCTCCACACCCTTTAATATCCCACCCAGTCTAATTCCACTCTCCCCTCACTCCCCCCACCCTTTAATATCCCACTCTCTCCCTCACTCCCCACACCCTTTAATATCCCACCCAATCTAATCACACTCTCTCCCTCACTCCCCACACCCTTTAATATCCCACCCAGTCTAATCCCATTCTCTCCCTCACCCACCGCACCCTTTAATATCCCACCCAGTCTAATCCCACTCTCTCCCTCACTCCCCACAACCTTTAATATCCCGCCCAGTCTAATCCCACTCTCCCCCTCACTCCCCACACCCTTTAATATCCCACCCAGTCTAAACCCACTCTCTCCCTCACTCCCCGCACCCTTTAATATCCCACCCAGTCTAATCCCACTCTCCCCCTCACTCCCCACACCCTTTAATATCCCACCCAGTCTAATCCCACTCTCCACCTCACTCCCCACACCCTTTAATATCCCACCCAATCTAATCCCACTCTCCTCCTCACTCCCCACATCCTTTAATATCCCACCCAGTCTAATCCCACTCTCCCCTCACTCCCCGCACCCTTTAATATCCCACCCAGTCTAATCCCACTCTCCCCCTCACACCCCACACCCTTTAATATCCCACCCAGTCTAATCCCACTCTCCCCCTCACTCCCCGCACCCTTTAATATCCCGCCCAGTCTAATCCCACTCTCCACCTCACTCCCCACACCCTTTAATATCCCACCCAGTCTAATCCCACTCTCCCCCTCACTCCCCGCACCCTTTAATATCCCGCCCAGTCTAATCCCACTCTCCACCTCACTCCCCCCACCCTTTAATATCCCACCCAGTCTAATCCCACGCTCTCCCTCACTCCCCACACCCTTTAATATCCCACCCAATCTAATCACACTCTCTCCCTCACTCCCCACACCCTTTAATATCCCACCCAGTCTAATCCCATTCTCTCCCTCACCCACCGCACCCTTTAATATCCCACCCAGTCTAATCCCACTCTCTCCCTCACTCCCCACAACCTTTAATATCCCGCCCAGTCTAATCCCACTCTCCCCCTCACTCCCCACACCCTTTAATATCCCACCCAGTCTAAACCCACTCTCTCCCACACTCCCCGCACCCTTTAATATCCCACCCAGTCTAATCCCACTCTCCCCCTCACTCCCCACACCCTTTAATATCCCACCCAGTCTAATCCCACTCTCCACCTCACTCCCCACACCCTTTAATATCCCACCCAATCTAATCCCACTCTCCTCCTCACTCCCCACACCCTTTTATATCCCACCCAGTCTAATCCCACTCTCCCCTCACTCCCCGCACCCTTTAATATCCCACCCAGTCTAATCCCACTCTCCCCCTCACACCCCACACCCTTTAATATCCCACCCAGTCTAATCCCACTCTCCCCCTCACTCCCCACACCCTTTAATATCCCACCCAGTCTAAACCCACTCTCTCCCTCACTCCCCGCACCCTTTAATATCCCACCCAGTCTAATCCCACTCTCCCCCTCACTCCCCACACCCTTTAATTATCCCACCCAGTCTAATCCCACTCTCCACCTCACTCCCCACACCCTTTAATATCCCACCCAATCTAATCCCACTCTCCTCCTCACTCCCCACAACCTTTTATATCCCACCCAGTCTAATCCCACTCTCCCCTCACTCCCCGCACCCTTTAATATCCCACCCAGTCTAATCCCACTCTCCCCCTCACACCCCACACCCTTTAATATCCCACCCAGTCTAATCCCACTCTCCCCCTCACTCCCTGCACCCTTTAATATCCCGCCCAGTCTAATCCCACTCTCCACCTCACTCCCCACACCCTTTAAGATCCCACCCAGTCTAATCCCACTCTCCCCCTCACTCCCCGCACCCTTTAATATCCCGCCCAGTCTAATCCCACTCTCCACCTCACTCCCCACACCCTTTAATATCCCACCCAGTCTAATCCCACTCCCCACCTCACTTTTCAATACAACCTTTTTCGGTGATCACTCGCATTTTCATTTCCCCCAAGAAGAAACTGTTTGGACCAGCATTCTTACTTCCCGTTTTGTTTTACTGTGTTATGCTTCTGGAGGTGAAATGCGCTGAGTGTGGGTGGTTTTCTGCTTCAGGAGCTTCTGAAAGGCAGTGAGCTGTAGAATTGCAGGGCCATTGCCCTGTGCCTGCTGCTGTTCACGTCTAGTTCGAGTTTTACTTCACGTTCACATTTACTGTGGTTGCCAATTGTGCCAGTTCGCTGCGTCCTTCCCCCCTCCCCCCAGAGCCTGTCGCTGCTCAACTTTCACTTCCCTCATTTATTGACATCTTTTAAGTTGTCTTTTTAACAATTGAATAAGAATGATTGCAGGGACGAAACATTATTCAGAGATCGGGTTTGTTCACTCATCCTGATGGACAGTGACCTGCCTGAACTGGGGAAAGGAATGGGATTATATCTCAGGATTGTACCATGTTCCTGTGCTGGATAATCCTGAGGATTGTGCACAGGACACCACAGATATTTCTCTGAAGCATCTCCCTCTGTGACTTCCAGGATCACCTCTCAACCAGGAGGACAGGGATTCAATTTCCACTCTGGAGAATTTGAAATTAGTTTATGGGATGAGGGTGTCACTGGCTGGGCAACCACTTCTTGCCCTTCGTTAACTGCCCTCGAGAAGGTGGTGGTCAGCTTCTTCCGTGAACCGCTGCAGCCCCTACAGTGTAAGTACACCCACTGTGCTGTTAGGGAGGGAGTTCCAGGGTGTTGCCCCAGCGACAGTTAAGCAACGGACGATGTATTTCCTAGTCAGGGTGGTGAGTGAATTGGAGAGTAACCTACAGGTCTCTGGAATGCAAGGTAGACCCTAAAAGTCAAGGTCTAGTACTGAGGGAGTGCCGCACTGTCAGAGTGTCAGTACTGAGGGAGTGCTGCACTGTCAGAGGGTCAGTACTGAGGGAGTGCAGCACTGTCAGAGGGTCAGTACTGAGGGAGTGCCGCACTGTCAGAGGGTCAGTACTGAGGGAGTGCCGCACTGTCAGAGGGTCAGTACTGAGGGAGTGCAGCACTGTCAGAGGGTCAGTACTGAGTGAGTGCTGCACTGTCAGAGGGTCAGTACTGAGGGAGCACTGCACTGTCAGAGGGTCAGTACTGAGGGAGTGCCACACTGCCAGAGGGTCAGTACTGAGGGAGTGCCGCACTGTCAGAGGGACAGTACTGAGGGAGTGCTGCACTGTCAGTGGGTCAGTACTGAGGGAGTGCCGCACTGTCAGAGGGTCAGTACTGAGGGAGTGCAGCACTGTCAGAGGGTCAGTACTGAGGGAGTGCTGCACTGTCAGAGGGTCAGTACTGAGGGAGTGCTGCACTGTCACAGGGTCAGTACTGAGGGAGTAGTGCACTGTCAGAGGGTCAGTACTGAGTGAGTGCTGCACTGTCAGAGGGTCAGTACTGAGGGAGCACTGCACTGTCAGAGGGTCAGTACTGAGGGAGTGCCACACTGCCAGAGGGTCAGTACTGAGGGAGTGCCGCACTGTCAGAGGGACAGTATTGAGGGAGTGCTGCACTGTCAGAGGGTCAGTACCGAGGGAGTGCAGCACTGTCAGAGGGTCAGTACTGAGGGAGTGCTGCACTGTCAGAGGGTCAGTACTGAGGGTGTGCTGCACTGTCAGAGGGTCAGTACTGAGGGAGTAGTGCACTGTCAGAGGGTCAGTACTGAGTGAGTGCTGCACTGTCAGAGGGTCAGTACTGAGGGAGCACTGCACTGTCAGAGGGTCAGTACTGAGGGAGTGCCACACTGCCAGAGGGTCAGTACTGAGGGAGTGCCGCACTGTCAGAGGGACAGTATTGAGGGAGTGCTGCACTGTCAGAGGGTCAGTACTGAGGGAGTGCTGCACTGTCAGAGGGTCAGTACTGAGGGAGTGCAGCATTGTCATAGGGTCAGTACTGAGTGAGTGCCGCACTGTCAGAGGTTCAGTACTGAGGGAGTGCCGCACTGTCAGAGGGTCTAGTACTGAGGGAGTAGTGCACTGTCAGAGGGTCAGTACTGAGTGAGTGCCGCACTGTCAGAGGTTCAGTACTGAGTGAGTGCTGCACTGTCAGAGGGTCAGTCCTGAGGGAGCACTGCACTGTCAGAGGGTCAGTACTGAGGGAGTGCCACACTGCCAGATGGTCAGTACTGAGGGAGTGCCGCACTGTCAGAGGGACAGTATTGAGGGAGTGCTGCACTGTCAGAGGGTCAGTACTGAGGGAGTGCTGCACTGTCAGAGGGTCAGTACTGAGGGAGTGCCACACTGCCAGTGGGTCAGTACTGAGGGAGTGCCGCACTGTCAGAGGGACAGTATTGAGGGAGTGCTGCACTGTCAGAGGGTCAGTACGGAGGGAGTGTCGCACTGTCAGAGGGTCAGTACTGAGGGAGCGCCGCACTGTTAGAGGGTCAGTACTGAGGGTGTGCTGCACGGTCAGAGGGTCAGTACTGAGGGTGTGCCGCACTGTTAGAGGGTCAGTACTGAGGGAGTGTCGCACTGTCAGAGGGTCAGTACTGAGGGAATGCTGCACTGTCAGAGGGTCAGTACTGAGGGTGTGCTGCACGGTCAGAGGGTCAGTACTGAGGGTGTGCCGCACTGTCAGAGGGTCAGTACTGAGCGAGAGGCGCACTGTCAGAGGGTCAGTACTGAGGGAGTGCTGCACTGTCAGAGGGTCAGTACTGAGGGAGTGCTGCACTGTCAGAGAGTCAGTACTGAGGGTGTGCCGCACTGTCAGAGGGTCAGTACTGAGCGAGAGGCGCACTGTCAGAGGGTCAGTACTGAGGGAGTGCCACACTGTCAGAGGGTCAGTACTGAGGGAGTGCTGCACTGTCAGAGGGTCAGTACTGAGCGAGAGGCGCACTGTCAGAGGGTCAGTACTGAGGGAGTGCCACACTGTCAGAGGGACAGTACTGAGGGAGTGCAGCACTGTCAGAGGGTCAGTACTGAGGGAGTGCTGCACTGTCAGAGGGTCAGTACTGAGGGAGTGCTGCACTGTCAGAGAGTCAGTACTGAGGGAGTGCTGCACTGTCAGAGGGTCAGTACTGAGGGAGTGCTGCACTGTCAGAGGGTCAGTACTGAGGGAGTGCTGCACTGTCAGAGGGTCAGTCCTGAGGGAGCACTGCACTGTCAGAGGGTCAGTACTGAGGGAGTGCCACACTGCCAGATGGTCAGTACTGAGGGAGTGCCGCACTGTCAGAGGGACAGTATTGAGGGAGTGCTGCACTGTCAGAGGGTCAGTACTGAGGGAGTGCTGCACTGTCAGAGGGTCAGTACTGAGGGAGTGCCACACTGCCAGTGGGTCAGTACTGAGGGAGTGCCGCACTGTCAGAGGGACAGTATTGAGGGAGTGCTGCACTGTCAGAGGGTCAGTACGGAGGGAGTGTCGCACTGTCAGAGGGTCAGTACTGAGGGAGCGCCGCACTGTTAGAGGGTCAGTACTGAGGGTGTGCTGCACGGTCAGAGGGTCAGTACTGAGGGTGTGCCGCACTGTTAGAGGGTCAGTACTGAGGGAGTGTCGCACTGTCAGAGGGTCAGTACTGAGGGAATGCTGCACTGTCAGAGGGTCAGTACTGAGGGTGTGCTGCACGGTCAGAGGGTCAGTACTGAGGGTGTGCCGCACTGTCAGAGGGTCAGTACTGAGCGAGAGGCGCACTGTCAGAGGGTCAGTACTGAGGGAGTGCTGCACTGTCAGAGGGTCAGTACTGAGGGAGTGCTGCACTGTCAGAGAGTCAGTACTGAGGGTGTGCCGCACTGTCAGAGGGTCAGTACTGAGCGAGAGGCGCACTGTCAGAGGGTCAGTACTGAGGGAGTGCCACACTGTCAGAGGGTCAGTACTGAGGGAGTGCTGCACTGTCAGAGGGTCAGTACTGAGCGAGAGGCGCACTGTCAGAGGGTCAGTACTGAGGGAGTGCCACACTGTCAGAGGGACAGTACTGAGGGAGTGCAGCACTGTCAGAGGGTCAGTACTGAGGGAGTGCTGCACTGTCAGAGGGTCAGTACTGAGGGAGTGCTGCACTGTCAGAGAGTCAGTACTGAGGGAGTGCTGCACTGTCAGAGGGTCAGTACTGAGGGAGTGCTGCACTGTCAGAGGGTCAGTACTGAGGGAGTGCTGCACTGTCAGAGGGTCAGTACTGAGGGAGTGCCGCACTGTCAGAGGTTCAGTACTGAGGGAGTGCCGCACTGTCAGAGGGTCTAGTACTGAGGGAGTGCCGCACTGTCAGAGGTTCAGTACTGAGGGAGTGCCGCACTGTCAGAGGGTCTAGTACTGAGGGAGTGCCGCACTGTCAGAGGGTCAGTACTGAGGGAGTGCCGCACTGTCAGAGGGTCAGTACTGAGGGAGTGCTGCACTGTCAGAGGGTCAGTACTGAGGGAGTGCCGCACTGTCAGAGGGTCAGTACTGAGGGAGTGCCACAGTTCGTTCATCTTTTGAAGCATGAGCTTCCTGACTAATTTCTCTAAATGTTCCAACTATTATGTAAATTCCATCGCTCCTTCCGGTCCCAGCACCCAGCCACAACTCCTATGTTACCCACAGCTGTCTGGATGTTTGTTGTTAACCTGCCCCGTGACTGCTTTCCCCTCTTGCTTTTGAAGATATGTTCAGCTGTATCTGCGTCAGTTCCCTGGAGCAGTGTTCGGCCGGGTTTGAGAACGTCTTCTCTGCCCACCCGCCTCTTGCCTTTTTGAACTCCGGTGTGGGTATTCTTTTCACCTCTTGCTGTGGTGGAGGGACGCTGTCTCCTCCCTCTTTGAGCAGTGTTACTGAGTCTGAACACGGCATGTCAGGCTGCTTGAAAGGCTCGTCCATTGTGTTTCCCCGTGTGGCACCTTGGACTGATCAATGTGGAGGACAGAGAGAGAGAAAGGAGGGAGTGAGAGAGGAAAGCAGGTGTAGTTCCAGGCCGAATGGAGAAGAGGAGAAGTGGACAGGAGACAAAGGAAGCAGAGGGTGTGTCAGCCATGATGTTGTGGTCAGTGTCGCTCGCTGCTCGAGGCTGGGAGCGTCTTCACTGGGACGCAGGTGCAACGGAATGGGCAGAATATGGTGCTCCCGGGCGGCAGCTTTGCAGACAGCTGGAGGCCATTCCATGGGTCCCTTTCCAGCTGCCTACCTACCCAGTCCCGCCTGGCTGCGATTTGAGGACGAGGCCTTCAGCAACCCACCCGCTCAGTGCCATTTAAAAGCCTTAAATGGTCAGGTGATGGTAAAGCGAATCAGGTGTAAAATCCTGTTCAACGAACCATTGTGGTTTGGAATGCACGGTTTGAAAGGTTGTTGCCAGCATCCTCATTCATTACTTTCACAGGCAATTGAATAAATAATTCATAAGATAAATCTGGACCAAGTGGATAACTACTGCCGAGAAAAGATACATGCTGCCAAAGCTTTTCATTTTACACTCGTGAGGATAAACCAATAGAAATGGACAAACATTAACTGAGAACAATTTACACCACATGAGAAGACAATGCTGATTGGTTATCTCTGATTGGCTGCCCTCTGGTAGGCTGTGGGCCCCACTCTGGGAGACTGGGAGGCTCTGGGCCTCACTCTGGGAGACTCTGGACTGCCCTCTGGGAGACTGGGAGGCTCTGGGCTGCCCTCTGTGAGTCTCTGCTGCCCTCTGGGGGACTCTGTGCTGCCCTCTCGGAGTCTGGCTGCTCTCTGGGAGTCTGTGCTGCCCTCTGAGAGTGTGGGCTGCCCTCTAGGAGTCTGTGCTGCCCTCTGGGGGACTCTGGGCTCCACTCTGGGGGACTCTGGGCTGCCCTCTGGGAGGCTTTGTGCTGCCCTCTGGGGGACTCTGGGCTGCCCTCTGGGAGTCTGTGCTGCCCTCTGGGAGTCTGGGCTGCCCTCTGGGAGACTGGGAGGCTCTGGGCTGCCCTCTGTGAGTCTCTGCTGCCCTCTGGGGGACTCTGTGCTGCCCTCTGGGAGTCTGGGCTGCCCTCTGGGAGTCTGGGCTGCCCTCTGGGAGTCTGGGCTGCCCTCTGGGAGTCTGGGCTGCCCTCTGGGGGACTCTGGGCTGCCCTCTGGGGGACTCTGGGCTGCCCTCTGGGGGACTCTGGGCTGCCCTCTGGGAGTCTGGGCTGCCCTCTGGGACTCTGGGCTGCCCTCTGGGAGTCTGGGCTGCCCTCTGGGAGTCTGGGCTGCCCTCTGGGGGACTCTGGGCTGCCCTCTGGGGGACTCTGGGCTGCCCTCTGGGGGACTCTGGGCTGCCCTCTGGGGGTCTCTGGGCTCCACTCTGGGGGACTCTGGGCTGCCCTCTGGGAGTCTGGGCTGCCCTCTGGGAGTCTGGGCTGCCCTCTGGGACTCTGGGCTGCCCTCTGGGAGTCTGGGCTGCCCTCTGGGGGACTCTGGGCTGCCCTCTGGGGGACTCTGGGCTGCCCTCTGGGGGACTCTGGGCTGCCCTCTGGGAGACTCTGTGTGGTTCCTCTGCTGTTCGGAGAAATGGATGGGGTTGTGCAGTCAATGTGGAAGAAAACGTGTTTTACGAAAAATACACCGAGTCTTTCTTCTCCCTTGTTTCAGCTCAATGCGCCTCTTGTCCACTGCACTGAGGGTGGTTCAGGAGATTTGTAATGTTTTTTAGTTAGAATTAGACATTGAGGAGTGAGGTTAGGATTCATCCTTCAGAGCGGATAAGAGAACAATTTCCCCACAAAAGGTTGTGGATGCTGGGCACCATCTACAGGAGCTTCGACTGGGCATGAGTGCATTTGGTTTGAGGACATCTGGGGATATGGAACAGTAATAAATGGTTCTATTGCGATCTGATTGGTCCATGATCTGATTGAATGGTGGAAAGGGTTGGGAAGGGCTGAATCGACTCCTGTGGTCAGGACAGCAGCCAGCTGATGGGAAGCAGGCAAGGTGTCAATGACAAGCTGACTTGTGACCTCCTCTTCTTAGACAGGGAAGAAGAGCCTCGATCAAAGACGATCAAGTCTGGACGCAGAGATCGACTCATTGACCAGCATCTTAGCTGACCTGGAGAGCAGTTCACCCTATCAGCCTCGGCCTCGACAGGTAAGGAATGGGCCATTGTAACTCTTTGGTCTGTTGGTGAAAGTTGGAACCTACTCGGTACCGATCACGTTCTGTGGTCGACGGCGCACTGACATTGTCCACGGGCCTGAATTTCCCCCATTGCAGAATCTCACTTCCTGCCATTCAAACATGCCACTCCAGTGCCCTGCTGCCGTTCCATGGGGGCTAAGTGGCTGCTGGCAGGACTTTTGCCCCTCCTTTGGGAGGAAGTCCCATGTTTGAGTTGGCGCTCAGCTCTCCAGTCCCTGCAGTGGACAGAAGGCGAGATGCAGGAGGATGTCGGACCTCAGGTCCGGGCACCGGAGGCCCAGGAATGTTTACGGTGTTGCAGGGCGGGAGGGTAGGGAAAATCTGGGGGGTTGGCGAGGGGTTGATTGGGGACCGGGGAAGAGGCCGGGGGAGGTCACGAAGGGATGATCATTCCCTCGATCTAAAAACATTCCAAATGGATTCCAGTGGCACTCGGGAACAATTGAATACGGGGTTCTCTGCCAGTTTATACATATCCTTGCCTGAAGGCACTGACTCCAGCTGGGTGGTAACATCCAGCACTCTCCAGAACTACATCCCTGCTCATTCTCAGTCATTCAGAGAATTATACAATTGCCCATTGAACCCATGTCTTATCCTCATGTTTTCAACACTTATAGAACATATAGAACATAGAACATAGAACAATACAGCGCAGTACAGGCCCTTCGGCCCACGATGTTGCACCGAAACAAAAGCCATCTAACCTACACTATGCCATTATCATCCATATGTTTATCCAATAAACTTTTAAATGCCCTCAATGTTGGCGAGTTCACTACTGTAGCAGGTAGGGCATTCCATGGCCTCACTACTCTTTGCGTAAAGAACCTACCTCTGACCTCTGTCCTATATCTATTACCCCTCAGTTTAAAGCTATGTCCCCTCGTGCCAGCCATTTCCATCCGCGGGAGAAGGCTCTCACTGTCCACCCTATCTAACCCCCTGATCATTTTGTATGCCTCTATTAAGTCTCCTCTTAACCTTCTTCTCTCCAACGAAAACAACCTCAAGTCCATCAGCCTTTCCTCATAAGATTTTCCCTCCATACCAGGCAACATCCTGGTAAATCTCCTCTGCACCCGCTCCAAAGCCTCCACATCCTTCCTATAATGCGGTGACCAGAACTGTACGCAATACTCCAAATGCGGCCGTACCAGAGTTCTGTACAGTTGCAACATGACCTCCTGACTCCGGAACTCAATCCCGCTACCAATAAAGGCCAACACTCCATAGGCCTTCTTCACAACTCTATCAACCTGGGTGGCAACTTTCAGGGATCAATGTACATGGACACCTAGATCCCTCTGCTCATCCACACTTTCAAGAACTTTACCATTAGCCAAATATTCCGCATTCCTGTTATTTCTTCCAAAGTGAATCACCTCACACTTCTCTACATTATGTTCCAAAGATGTGCAGGTTAGGTAGACAGGCCATGCTAAATTGCCCCATAGTGTCCAAAGGTTGGATAGGGATACAGGGCTAGAGTGCGGATTAGGCCTAGGTAGGGTGCTCTTTCAAAGTGCTGCTGCAGATGGGCCGAATGGCCTCTTTCGGCACTGGGGATTCTGTATTTGAGATAAGACAGCGATGGTCACTTCAATGTTTGTTACATTGATTACATCAGTTAAACCTTGTGAATAATTTAGTGTCATGTTAATGACCAAACTGATAAAGAGCTAGACTAACCACCTAGTGCATAGAATCATAGGATTTACAGTGCAGAAGGAGGTCATTCAGCCCATCGGATCTACACCAGCCCTTGAAAGAGCCCCTACTTAAGACCATGCCTCCACCCTATCCCTGTAGCCCCGTATATTTGAGTATAAGAATTGGCAAGTCATGTTGCAGCTGTATCGAACCTTAGTTAGGCCACACTTGGAGTATAGTGTTCAATTCTGGTCGCCACACTACCAGAAGGATGTGGAGGCTTTAGAGAGGGTGCAGAAGAGATTTACCAGAATGTTGCCTGGTATGGAGGGCATTAGCTATGAGGAGAGGTTGAATAAACTCGGTTTGTTTTCACTGAACCGACGAAGGTTGAGGGGAGACCTGATAGAGGTCTACAAAATTATGAGGGGCATATAGACAGAGTGGATAGTCAGAGGCTTTTTCCCAGGGTAGAGGGGTCAATTACTAGGGGGCATAGGTTTAAGGTGAGAGGGGCAAGGTTTAGAGGAGATGTACGAGGCAAGTTTTTTACACAGAGGGTAGTGGGTGCCTGGAACTCGCTGCCGGAGGAGGTGGTGGAAGCAGGGACGATCGTGACATTTAAGGGGCATCTTGACAAATACATGAATAGGATGGGAATAGAGGGATACGGACCCCGGAAGTGTAGAAGATTTTAATTTAGTCGGGCAGCATGGTCGGCACGGGCTTGGAGGGCCGAAGGGCCTGTTCCTGTGCTGTACATTTCTTTGTTCTTTGTTCTTAACCCCACCTAACCTTTTTTCGACACTGAGGGGCAATTTTATCATGTCTAATCCACCAAACTTGCACATCTTTGTGGGAGGAAACCGGAGCACCCGGAAGAAACTCACACAGACACGGGGAGAAAGTGCAAATTTCCCACAGGCAGTCACTCGAGGCCGGAATTGAACCCTAGACACTGGAGCTGTGAGGCAGCAGTGCTAACCACTGTGCCACCATGCCGCCCATTAGTACAGTTCAGTACAGAGTAAAGCTCCGTCTACACTGTCCCCATCAAACACTCCCAGGACAGGTACAGCACAGGGTTTGATACAGAGTAAAGCTCCCTCTACACTGTCCCCATCAAACACTCCCAGGACAGGTACAGCACGGGGTTAGATACAGAGTAAAGCTCCCTCTGCACTGTCCCCATCAAACACTCCCAGGACAGGTACAGCACGGGGTTAGATACAGAGTAAAGCTCCCTCTACACTGTCCCCATCAAACACTCCCAGGACAGGTACAGCACGGGGTTAGATACAGAGTAAAGCTCCCTCTGCACTGTCCCCATCAAACACTCCCAGGACAGGTACAGCACGGGGTTAGATACAGAGTAAAGCTCCCTCCACACTGTCCCCATCAAACAGTCCCAGGACAGGTACAGCACCGGGTTAGATACAGAGTAAAGCTCCCTCTACACTGTCCCCATCAAACACTTCCAGGGCAGGTACAGCACGGGGTTAGATACAGAGTAAAGCTCCCTCTACACTGTCCCCATCAAACACTCCCAGGGCAGGTACAGCACAGGGTTAGATACAGAGTAAAGCTCCTGACGGTTTTAGGTGATAATTTAGTGTGTTCTGCAATTGATATTGTGCCTCATTGTCGGGTGAGTGATGAAGTAGGTCTGGCGATGGTTTGAAATTACTTGGTTAAACTGATCAAATGTTTGAATAGAGCGTCTAAACATATCTCACTGTGTATTTAATGTTCTAACGATGTAATTTGAGGATATTGCTGGATTATTCTGGCCATGGCTCAGCTAATTAAACATTTTATTTTGTCATTTACCTCCAACGGCTTTTTCAAGCGTTTAATAATCTGCGAGGCCTCTTCACTCAGTGAGTGGTAATTGCTGAAATCTTTTGTGCCTTTACTCTGATGTGTGTTGTCTCCAGGTAACCGAGTGTGTTGACAGAAACAATCCTGCTCCATTTGAGCAGGAAGTGTGCTGGCTATTCATCACAGCCATGATTTCTGGAGTGAGTCTCTGTCCCCGCTTTACTGTGCTCATTACAAATCTCATCACAACCCTTCAAATCCCCGATAAGCGGCTGCCTCCGAGGTCATTAAAACCTTTTCTAGAACTGAAAACTTTACCCATTTTGCGAACTAAATGACAGAAATGTTGTGCGTGTTTTCCAAGCTGACATGTCAGCCTCTCTGATTCTCGCCTCCTGTGCCTCTGGCACCTCCTGCTTATCATTGCTCTTCATTTGAGTGTGGACAGATTGTCTGGTTGGGAGGGTACAACGGAGGTTAAAGTGGGACATTAAAGCCAATGCAAATGGCAATGATCCTTGCCCAATATTGTCACGTATTCCTTTTGCAAGAGGTGGCAGCACCATTTGCACGGTAATAATAAAAGAAATATTTTGTGGAATGTGAGTGTCACCGGCTGCTTGATTGTTCTTGAGAAGTGGTGGTGAGTCCATGGGGTCTAGCTACATCCATGATGCTGTTAGGGAGGTATAGCTACATCCATGGTGCTGTTAGGGAGGTATCTCCAAGGTTTAGACCCAGCAACAGTGAAGGAACGGTGATACAGTTTCAAGTCAGGATGGCGTGTGACTTTGAGGGGAACTTGCAGGTGATGGCGTTGCCATGTTTTTCTGCCCTTGCCCTTCGAGATGGTAGAAGTTGAGGGTTTGGAAGGTGCTGTCAAGGCACCTCGTTGAGTTGCTGCAGTGCATCTTGTGGATGGTACACACGTCCATTAGAGGGAGTGAATCTTTAAAGTAGTGGATTTTGTGTCTTGTAAAAGATGGACATGCTTTGGGAAGTCGGGATTTGAGTTACTCACTGCAGTATTCCTTGCCTCTGATCTGCTCCTGTAGCCACAGTATTTATATGGCTAATCCAGTTCCGATTCTGGTCAATGGTAACCCGAGGATGTTGATAGTGGCGGATTCAGTGTTGGTAATGCCATTGAATGTCAAGGGGCAATGTTCAGATCCTCTCTGTTTGGCTTTGGTCATTTCATGACGCTTTGAGGCTAGAAATAGGAAGATAGAGCAGCTAAACACGTGGCTAAACAGCTGGTGTAGGAGGGAGGGTTTCCGTTATCTGGACCACTGGGAGCTCTTCTGCGGCAGGTGTGACCTATATAAGAAGGACGGGTTGCATCTAAACCGGAGAGGCATAAATATCCTTGCCGCGAGGTTTGCTAGTGTCACACGGGAGGATTTAAACTAGTATGGCAGGGGGGTGGGCACGGGAGCAATAGGTCAGAAGGTGAGAGCATTGAGGGAGAACTAGGGAATAGGGACAGTGTGGCTCTGAGGCAGAGCAGACAGGGAGAAGTTACTGAACACAGCGGGTCTGGTGGCCTGAAGTGCATATGTTTTAATGCAAGAAGTATTACGGGTAAGGCAGATGAACTTAGAGCTTGGATTAGTACTTGGAACTATGATGTTGTTGCCATTACAGAGACCTGGTTGAGGGAAGGGCAGGATTGGCAGCTAAACGTTCCAGGATTTAGATGTTTCGGGCGGGATAGAGGGGGATGTAAAAGGGGAGGTGGAGTTGCGCTACTGGTTCGGGAGAATATCACAGCTGTACTGCGGGAGGACGCCTCAGAGGGCAGTGAAGCTATATGGGTAGAGATCAGGAATAAGAAGGGTGCAGTCACAATGTTGGGGGTTTACTACAGGCCTCCCAACAGCCAGCGGGAGATAGAGGAGCAGATAGGTAGACAGATTTTGGAAAAGAGTAAAAACAACAGGGTTGTGGTGATGGGAGACTTCAACTTCCCCAATATTGACTGGGACTCACTTAGTGCCAGGGGCTTAGACGGGGCGGAGTTTGTAAGGAGCATCCAGGAGGGCTTCTTCAAACAATATGTAGACAGTCCAACTAGGGAAGGGGCGGTACTGGACCTGGTATTGGGGAATGAGCCCGGCCAGGTGGCAGATGTTTCAGTAGGGGAGCATTTCGGTAACAGTGACCACAATTCAGTAAGTTTTAAAGTACTGGTGGACAAAGATAAGAGTGGTCCTAGGATGAATGTGCTAAATTGGGGGAAGGCTAATTATAACAATATTAGGCGGGAACTGAAGAACATAGATTGGGGGCGGATGTTTGAGGGCAAATCAACATCTGACATGTGGGAGGCTTTCAAGTGTCAGTTGGAAGGAATTCAGGACCGGCATGTTCCTGTGAGGAAGAAGGATAAATACGGCAATTTTCGGGAACCTTGGATAACGAGAGATATTGTAGGCCTCGTCAAAAAGAAAAAGGAGGCATTTGTCAGGGCTAAAAGGCTGGGAACAGACGAAGCCTGCGTGGAATATAAGGAAAGTAGGAAGGAACTTAAGCAAGGAGTCAGGAGGGCTAGAAGGGGTCACGAAAAGTGATTGGCAAATAGGGTTAAGGAAAATCCCAAGGCTTTTTACACGTACATAAAAAGCAAGAGGGTAGCCAGGGAAAGGGTTGGCCCACTGAAGGATAGGCAAGGGAATCTATGTGTGGAGCCAGGGGAAATGGGCGAGGTACTAATTGAATACTTTGCATCAGTATTCACCAAAGAGAAGAAATTGATAGATGTTGAGTCTGGAGAAGGGTGTGTAGATAGCCTGGGTCACATTGAGATCCAAAAAGACGAGGTGTTGGGTGTCTTAAAAAATATTAAGGTAGATAAGTCCCCAGGGCCTGATGGGATCTACCCCAGAATACTGAAGGAGGCTGGAGAGGAAATTGCTGAGACCTTGACAGAAATCTTTGGATCCTCACTGTCTTCAGGGGATCTCCCAGAGGACTGGAGAATAGCCAATGTTGTTCCTCTGTTTAAGAAGGGTAGCAAGGATAATCCAGGGAACTACAGGCCGGTGAGCCTTACTTCAGTGGTATGGAAATTACTGGAGAGAATTCTTCGAGACAGGATCTACTCCCATTTGGAAGCAAATGGACGTATTAGTGAGAGGCAGCATGGTTTTGTGAAGGGGAGGTCGTGTCTCACTAACTTGATAGAGTTTTTCGAGGAGGTCACTAAGATGATTGATGCAGGTAGGGCAGTGGATGTTGTCTATATGGACTTCAGTAAGGCCTTTGAAAAGGTCCCTCATGGTAGACTAGTACAAAAGGTGAAGTCACACGGGATCAGGGGTGAGCTGGCAAGGTGGATACAGAACTGGCTAGGTCATAGAAGGCAGAGAGTAGCAATGGAAGGATGCTTTTCTAATTGGAGGGCTGTGACCAGTGGTGTTCCACAGGGATCAGTGCTGGGACCTTTGCTGTTTGTAGTAGATAAATGATTTGGAGGAAAATGTAACTGGTCTGATTAGTCAGTTTGCAGACGACACAAAGGTTGGTGGAATTGCGGATAGCGATGAGGACTGTCAGAGGATACAGCAGGATTTAGATTGTTTGGAGACTTGGGCGGAGAGATGGCAGATGGAGTTTAATCTGGGCAAATGTGAGGTAATGCATTTTGGAAGGGCTAATGCAGGTAGGGAATATACAGTGAATGGTAGAACCCTCAAGAGTATTGAAAGTCAAAGAGATCTAGGAGTACAGGTCCACAGGTCATTGAAAGGGGCAACACAGGTGGAGAAGGTAGTCAACAAGGCATACGGCATGCTTGCCTTCATTGGCAGGGGCATTGAGTATAAGAATTGGCAAGTCATGTTGCAGCCAAGTTAGGCCACACTTGGAGTATAGTGTTCAATTCTGGTCGCCACACTATCAGAAGGATGTGGAGGCTTTAGAGAGGGTGCAGAAGAGATTTACCAGAATGTTGCCTGGTATGGAGGGCATTAGCTATGAGGAGCGATTGAATAAACTCGGTTTGTTCTCACTGGAACGAAGGAGGTTGAGGGGAGACCTGATAGAGGTATACAAAATTATGAGGGGCATAGACAGAGTGGATAGTCAGAGGCTTTTCCCCAGGGTAGAGGGGTCAATTACTAGGGGGCATAGGTTTAAGGTGAGAGGGGCAAGGTTTAGAGTAGATATACGAGGCAAGTTTTTTACGCAGAGGGTAGTGGGTGCCTGGAACTACCGGAGGAGGTGGTGGAAGCAGGGACGATAGTGACATTTAAGGGGCATTTTGACAAATACATGAATACATAGAACATAGAACATAGAACAATACAGCGCAGTACAGGCCCTTCGGCCCACGATGTTGCACCGAAACAAAAGCCATCTAACCTACACTATACCATTATCATCCATATGTTTATCCAATAAACTTTTAAATGCCCTCAATGTTGGCGAGTTCACTACTGTAGCAGGTAGGGCATTCCACGGCCTCACTACTCTTTGCGTAAAGAACCTACCCCTGACCTCTGTCCTATATCTATTACCCCTCAGTTTAAGGCTATGTCCCCTCGTGCTAGCCATTTCCATCCGCGGGAGAAGGCTCTCACTGTCCACCCTATCTAACCCTCTGATCATTTTGTATGCCTCTATTAAGTCTCCTCTTAACCTTCTTCTCTCTAACGAAAACAACCTCAAGTCCATCAGCCTTTCCTCATAAGATTTTCCCTCCATACCAGGCAACATCCTGGTAAATCTCCTCTGCACCCGTTCCAAAGCCTCCACGTCCTTCCTATAATGCGGTGACCAGAACTGTACGCAATACTCCAAATGCGGCCGTACCAGAGTTCTGTACAGCTGCAACATGACCTCCTGACTCCGGAACTCAATCCCTCTACCAATAAAGGCCAACACTCCATAGGCCTTCTTCACCACCCTATCAACCTGGGTGGCAACTTTCAGGGATCTATGTACATGGACACCTAGATCCCTCTGCTCATCCACACTTCCAAGAACTTTTCCATTAGCCAAATATTCCACATTCCTGTTTTTCCTTCCAAAGTGAATCACCTCACACTTCTCTACATTAAACTCCATTTGCCACCTCTCAGCCCAGCACTGCAGCTTATCTATATCCCTCTGTAACCTGCTACTTCCTTCCACACTATCGACAACACCACCGACTTTAGTATCGTCTGCAAATTTACTCACCCACCCTTCTGCGCCTTCCTCTAGGTCATTGATAAAAATGACAAACAGCAACGGCCCCAGAACAGATCCTTGTGGTACTCCACTTGTGACAGAACTCCATTCTGAACATTTCCCATCAACCACCACCCTCTGTCTTCTTTCAGCTAGCCAATTTCTGATCCACATCTCTAAATCACCCTCAATCCCCAGCCTCCGTATTTTCTGCAATAGCCTACCGTGGGGAACCTTATCAAACGCTTTGCTGAAATCCATATACACCACATCAACTGCTCTACCCTCGTCTACCTGTTCAGTCACCTTCTCAAAGAACTCGATAAGGTTTGTGAGGCATGACCTACCCTTCACAAAGCCATGCTGACTATCCCTGATCATATTATTCCTATCTAGATGATTATAAATGTTGTCTCTTATAATCCCCTCCAAGACTTTACCCACTACAGACGTGAGGCTCACCGGTCTATAGTTGCCGGGGTTGTCTCTGCTCCCCTTTTTGAACAAAGGGACCACATTTGCTATCCTCCATTCCTCTGGCACTATTCCTGTATCCAATGATGACATAAAAATCAAAGCCAATGGTCCAGCAATCTCTTCCCTGGCCTCCCAGAGAATCCTAGGATAAATCCCATCAGGTCTTTTCCAGTCAATATTTGGAAAGTTAAAGTCTCCCATAATAACTACCCTGTTACTTTCGCTCTTATCCAGGATCATCCTCGCCATCCTTTCCTCTACATCCCTAGAACTATTTGGAGGCCTATAGAAGACTCCCAACAGTGTGACCTCTCCTTTCATGTTTCTAACCTCAGCCCATACTACCTCGGAAGATGAGTCCCCATCTAGCATCCTCTCCGCCACCGTAATACTGCTCTTGACTAGCAGCGCCACACCTCCCCCTCTTTTGCCTCCTTCTCTGAGCTTACTAAAACACCTAAACCCCGGAACCTGCAACATCCATTCCTGTCCCTGCTCTATCCATGTCTCCGAAATGGCCACAACATCGAAGTCCCAGGTACCAACCCATGCTGCCAGTTCCCCTATCTTATTTCGTATACTCCTGGCATTGAAGTAGACACACTTCAAACCACCTACCTGAACACTGGCCCCCTCCTGCGACGTCAAATCTGAGCTCCTGACCTCTGTACTCTCATTCTCCCTTACCCTAAAACTACAATCCAGGTTCCCATGCCCCTGCTGCATTAGTTTAAACCCCCCCAAAGAGCACTAACAAATCTCCCCCCCAGGATATTTGTGCCCCGCAGGTTCAGATGTAGACCATCCTGTCTGTAGAGGTCCCACCTTCCCCAGAAAGAGCCCCAGTTATCCAGAAATCTGAATCCCTCCCGCCTGCACCATCCCTGTAGCCACGTGTTTAATTGCTCTCTCTCCCTATTCCTCATCTGACTATCACGTGGCACGGGCAACAACCCAGAGATAACAACTCTGTTTGTTCTAGTTCTGAGCTTCCACCCTAGCTCCCTGAAAGCCTGCCTGACATCCTTATCCCCTTTCCTACCTATGTCGTTAGTGCCAATGTGGACCACGACTTGGGGCTGCTCCCCCTCCCCCTTAAGGACCCGGAAAACACGATCCGAGACATCACGTACCCTTGCACCTGGGAGGCAACATACCAAACGTGAGTCTCTCACGCTCCCACAAAATCTCCTATCTGTGCCCCTGACTATAGAGTCCCCAATTACTAATGCTCTGCTCCTCTCCCCCCTTCCCTTCTGAGCAACAGGGACAGACTCTGTGCCAGAGGCCTGTACCCCATGGCTTACCCCTGGTAAGTCGTCCCCCCCACAAGTATCCAAAGCGGTATACTTGTTTCTCAGGGGAACGACCGCAGGGGATCCCTGTACTGACTGTTTTTTCCCAGTCCCTCTTACAGTTACCCATCTACCTCCAATCTTTGGTGTAACTAATTCCCTGAAGCTGCTATCTATGACCCCCTCTGCCTCCCGAATGATCCGAAGTTCATAGGATGGGAATAGAGGGATACGGACCCAGGAAGTGTAGAAGATTGTAGTTTAGTCGGGCAGCATGGTCGGCACGGGCTTGGAGGGCCGAAGGGCCTGTTCCTGTGCTGTACATTTCTTTGTTCTCTGTTTGTTTTGTAGCCTGGATATTGTCCAAATCTTGCTGCTTCATTATCTGAGGATAAAAGCAAATTACTGCGGATGCTGGAATCTGAAACGAAAGAGAAAATGCTGGAAAATCTCAGCAGGTCTGGCAGCATCTCTAGGGAAAGAAAAGAGTTGACGTTTTGAGTCCGATGACAAAGCTTTGACAAAGAGTCATCGGACTCGAAACGTTAGCTCTTTTCTCTCCCTACAGATGCTGCCAGACCTGCTGAGATTTTCCAGCATTTTCTCTTTCGTTTCATTATCTGAGGAGTCGCGAATGGTGCTGAATATTGTGGCATCATCAGTGAAGATCCCCAATTCTGACCTAATGATGGAAGGGGACACTACCCTGAGGACCTCCTGCAGTGATGTCCTGGAGCTGAGATGACTGACCTCCAACCACCACAACCATCTTCCTTTGTGCTAAATATGGCTCCAACCAGCTCCTTGATGTCCCATCGGTCAAATGCTGCCTCGATATTAAGGGTAGTGACTCCCTCTCCACCCCTCGTGTTCATCTCTTCCATCGATGTTTGAACTGAGTGGAACAGCTGGAATCTAAACTGAGCGTCAGTGATATTGCTGGTTAAGTGCCGCTTGATAGCACTTCCGTTTACACTTCCCATCACTTTACTGATGATGGAGAGCAGACTGATGGGGCGGTGATTGGCCAGAGTTGATTTGGCTCTGGGTGGTATGTACTGGGGAATGTTCACATTGTTGGGTAGATGGTACAGAGTGCCCAGGGGCGTTTGGCGGCCAGAGGATTCGGGATTAGCCTCCACCTGTGCTGTCAGATTGAAAGATCTTTGGACAATTCTATTGCAGCTGGGACCTTTTATGTATTCTATCTGGGATGGGGGAGTCACATTTATTGCCCATCCCTAATTGCCTGTGAACTGAATGTCTCGCTCGGCCATTTCAGAGCAGTTAAGAGTAACCACATTGCTGTGGGCCTGGAGTCACATGTCGGCCAGACCGGGTAAGGACGGCAGATTTCCTTCCCTATAGGCCCTTTTTTTCTTTAAAGTCATACAGTACAAAAGAGGCCCTTCGGCCCATCAAGACTGCACCGGCAAAACTGCACTAAATCTACACTAATTCCACTTTCCAGCACTCGGCCCAATGTTGTGCCGTTTGATCTGCTCATCCAGGTACTTTGTAAAGGTAGACTGGTCTCTGTTTCCACTCCCCTCCCAGGCAGCGAGTTCCGGACTCCCACCATCCTCTGGGTGAAGGTTTTTTCCTCAAGTCCCCTTCAAGCCTCCCGCCCCTCACCCTAAAACTATGACCCATATTATTGACCCTTCAACTATCCACCCTGTCCATGCCCCTCATAATCTTGTCCACCTCGATTAAGTCGCCCCTCAGTCTGCTCTGCTCCAGCGAAAACAGCCCAAGCCTGTCCAACTTCTCTTCATAGTTCAAATGCTCCATCCCAGGCAACATCCTGGTGAATCTCTGCACCCCCTCCAGTGTAATCACCTCCTTCCCATAGTGAGTCGGCCTGAACTGAACACAGTACTCCAGCTGTGACGTCACCAAGGTTTTCTATGCCTCCATCATAATCTCCCTGCTCTTATTATAATCTATGATGACAAAGGCAAGGGTCCCGTTTGCTTTCTTAACTCCCCCATTAACCTGTCCTGCAACCTTTGGAGCTCTGTGGACAAGTACCCCAAGATCCTCTGAGCTGCCCAGCATCCTGCCATTCATTGAGTACCCCCTTGTCCTGTTGCTCCTTCCAAAGTGCATCATCTTCTATCTGCCACCTCCCACAACAGCTCGGGATACAACTCATCCCAACATTGGGCTTTGTCCACTTTTAAGCCCGCTAAAACTTCCTACAGCTCCTCACTCTCTATGCCAAACTCTTCACGAACCCGACAGTCCCTCTTCCTGAATTTGGTACGTGCATCCTCCTTCTCTATGAAGACAGGTATGAAGTATTGGTCCAATACCTTACCAATGTCCTCTGGCTCCATGCACAGATTACCCACTTAGTACCTAATAGGCTCTACTCTTTCCCTGACTATCCTCTTCCTCTTAATATACTTATCCAATCCTACCTGCCAGTGCTTTTTCATATCCGTTCTTTGCTCTCACAATTGTCCTGCACGTTCTCTCTGTTCTCCCTGCACTTTCAATACTCCACTAAGGCCTCTGCTGATTTGCTCCCTTGGTATCGATTAAAAGCCCCTCCCTTGTCTAGTCCTGAATAATCCAGACATCCACAGTTCTGTGGGCTTGTTGTTCCTCGATTTCACCCTAAAGTCTGGGAATGGTACTCAAGGTAGTGCAGTCACAGTTAAGCTTCTGGCTTCACAAGCGTCCTGACTGAACAGGAGGGGAGTACTCTCTCCATTTCCTTTTTGTACACCCCTCTACTGCTGTAGATTTTCCCACAAGAAGCTGTTCCCAGACTATTTTTGCCAGATCCTGCCTTATTCTAATAAAACCAGCCTTCCCCCAATCAAAACCTTTACTTTTACAATCATCTTTTTCCTTTTCCATAACAAACTTATTTCGTCCTGTGCTGTGGACACTATTACTAAAATGTTCCCCATTTCAAACTCCTGTCCGGTTTTGTTCCCCAGAATTAGATCCGGAAGTGTGTCGTCCTTGTTGGACCTTCGACACATTGACATAAAAAGTTCTCCTGAAAAGATTCAGGGTAAATTCACCCCCTCTAAACCCTTGAAATTCTGACTATCCCAATTAATGTTGGGAAGTTGTAATCCCCCAATGCAATTATCCCATTAGAACATAGAACATACAGTGCAGAAGGAGGCCATTCGGCCCATCGAGTCTGCACCGACCCACTTAAGCCCTCACTTCCACCCTATCATCATAACCCAATAACCCCTCCTGACCTTTTTGAACACTAAGGGCAATTTAGCGTGGCCAATCCACCTAATCTGTACGTCTTTGGACTGTGGGAGGAAACTGGAGCACCCGGAGGAAACCCACGCAGACACGGGGAGAACGTGCAGACTCCTCACAGACAGTGACCCACCGGGGAATCGAACCTGGGACCCTTGCGCTGTGAAGTCACAGTGCTAGCCACTTGTGCTGCTGTGCTGTCCTATAATAATAATTATTTTTACACACCTCAGTGAATTGTCCACATATCTGCTCCTCTATTGCTCGCTGTCTATTTGGGGGGTCTACAATACACTCCCAGCAATGTGACTGTCCCCTTTTTATTCATAAGCTCTACCGATAAAACCTTATTTGAAGATCCTTCAAAGGTATCGGGTGGGATCCTCCGCTGGCGGGTGCTCCGTTTTGTCGGCAGCCCAAGTGTTTCCCGATGGCTTTCTCAGAAACATAAAAAATAGAAGCAGGAGGAGGCCCCTCAATCCTGTTCTGCCATTCATTCTGATCATCTGCACTACCTGTCTGTTTTTTCTTGGACTGCCTGATGGTCACCTTTCTTTCCTCCAATCCCTTGAGTTGCAGTGTGACCACCTCTCTAAACGTGCTTTCCATGTAACTCTCAGCCTCGCAGGTGCCCCACAGTCTCCCCAGCCGCCGCTCGAGCTCCCAAACCCCGAGCTCAAGTTTCTGCAGTTGGGAGAACTTACTGCACATGTGGTCATCTAGGATGGTGGTGTGGTCGATGGTTTCCGCATATGACAGGTCACACAGTCCCCTCGGCTGACCTCACCTGCGATGCCTTAAACATAAACGCACTTCATCTTACTTACTAACTTTTCGAATGATTTATTCTTAAAAGATACGCCTATACCTTTAACAAAACAAAAAATGCTGGACAATCTCAGCAGGTCTGACAGCCTCTGTGGAGAGAGAAGGGAGCGAACGTATCGAGTCTGGATGATTCTTTGTCGAAGCTGGAGAGAACTGGAAATGGAGTCAGATTTATAGAATCATAGATGTTTACAGCATGGAAACAGGCCCTTCGGCCCAGCTGGTCCATGCCGCCCAGTTTCTATCCCTAAGCCAGTCCCGCTTGCCCGCATTTGGCCTCTGGAAGCTCCTTCCAGATGCTAACCACCCTCTGTGTGAAGGAATTTCCCCTCTGGTCTCTTTTGTCTCACCTTAAACCTATGCCCCCTAGTTCTAGACTCCTCTACCTTTGGGAAAATATGTTGACTATCTACCTTATCTATGCCCCTAATTATTTTATAGACCTCTATAAGATCCCCCCTAAGCCTCCTCCGCTCCAGGGACAAAAGTCCCAGCCTCTGCTTACAACTCAGACCATCAAGTCCTGGTAACATCCCCGTAGATCACTTCTCCACTCTTTCTAGTTTAACAATATCCTTCCTATAATCGGGTGACCAGAACTGATGACAGTATTCCATGTGTGGCCTTACTAATGTCTTGTACAATTTCAACAAGACGATCCAACTCCTGTATTCAATATTCTGCCCAATAAAACCTAGCATGCTGAATGCCTTCTTCACCACCCTGTCCACCTGCAACTCATAGACAAAGACATAAAACCTACAATGCAGAAGGAGGCCATTCGGCCCATCGAGTCTGCACCGACCCAGCCCTCACTTCCACCCTATCCCGTAATCCAACAACCCCTCCTAACCTTTTTGGACACTAAGGGCAATTTAGCATGGCCAATCCACCTAAACTGCACTCCCTTGGACTGTGGGAGGTTACCGGAGCACCCGGAGGAAACCCACGCACACACGGGGAGGATGTGCAGACTCCGCACAGACAGTGACCCAAGCCGGGAATCGAACCTGGGACCCTGGTGCTGTGAACCCACAGTGCTAACCACTGTGCAACCGTGCTACCCCTATAGCTCCACTTTCAAGGAGCTATGAACCTGTACCCCTAGATCTCTTTGTTCTGTAACTCTCTCCAACTCCCTACCATTAACTGAGTAGGTCCTGCCCTGATTTGATCTACCAAAATGCATCGCCTCACATTTATCCAAATTAAACTCCATCTGCCATTCATCGGCCCACTGGCCCAATTGGTCAAGATCCTGTTGCAATCTTATATAACCTTCTTCACTATCCACTATGCCACCAATCTTGATGTCGTCTGCAAACTTACTAACCACACCTCCTACATTCTCATCCAAATCATTAATATGTGTAACAAATAACAGTGGACCCAGCACCGATCCCCGAGGCACACCGCTGGTCACAGGCCTCCAGTTTGAAAAACAACCCTCCACAACCTCCCTTTGGCTTCGGTCGCCAGGCCAATTCTGTATCCAATTGGCTACCGGGCCCTGGATTCCGTGAAATGTAACCATTTGCAACAACCTACCATGCGGCACTGTGACGCTGACTGTGAGGACGCCGTTCCCAGACTGCTTCACTGTGACGCTGACTGCGAGGACACCGTTCCCAGACTGCTTCACTGTGACGCTGACTGTGAGGACACCGTTCCCAGACTGCTTCTCTGTGACGCTGACTGCGAGGGCACCGTTCCCAGACTGCTTCACTGTGATGCTGACTGTGAGGACACCGTTCCCAGACTGCTTCACTGTGATGCTGACTGTGAGGACATAGTTCCCAGGCTGCTTCACTGTGACGCTGACTCCGAGGACACCGTTCCCAGACTGCTTCACTGTGATGCTGACTGCGAGAACACTGTTCCCAGACTGCTTCACTGTGATGCTGACTGCGAGGACACTGTTCCCAGACTGCTTCACTGTGACACTGACTGCGAGGACCCCATTCCCAGACTGCTTCACTGTGATGTTGACTGCGAGGACGCTGTTCCCAGACTGCTTCACTGTGACACTGACTGCAGGACACTGTTCCCAGACTGCTTCACTGTGACACTGACTGTGAGGACACCGTTCCCAGACTGCTTCACTGTGACGCTGACTGCAGGACACTGTTCCCAGACTGCTTCACTGTGACACTGACTGTGAGGACACCGTTCCCAGACTGCTTCACTGTGACGCTGACTGCGAGAACACCATTCCCAGACTGCTTCACTGTGACGCTGACTGCGAGGACACCGTTCCCAGACTGCTTCACTGTGACGCTGACTGCGAGGACACCATTCCCAGACTGCTTCACTGTGACGCTGACTGCGAGGACACCATTCCCAGACTGCTTCACTGTGATGCTGTGAGGACACCGTTCCCAGACTGCTTCACTGTGACACTGACTGTGAGGACACCGTTCCCAGACTGCTTCACTGTGACGCTGTGAGGACACCGTTCCCAGACTGCTTCACTGTGATACTGACTGCGAGGACACCGTTCCCAGACTGCTTCACTGTGACGCTGACTGTGAGGACACCGTTCCCAGACTGCTTCACTGTGATACTGACTGCGAGGACACCGTTCCCAGACTGCTTCACTGTGACACTGACTGTGTGGACGCCGTTCCCAGACTGCTTCACTGTGACGCTGACTGCGAGGACACCGCTCCCAGACTGCTTCACTGTGAGGACACTGTTCCCAGACTGCTTCACTGTGACGCTGACTGGGGGGAGACTGTTCCCAGACTGCTTCACTGTGACACTGACTGCGAGGACACCGTTCCCAGACTGCTTCACTGTGACGCTGACTGTGAGGACACCGTTCCCAGACTGCTTCACTGTGACGCTGACTGTGAGGCCACCGTTCCCAGACTGCTTCACTGTGACACTGACTGCGAGGACACCGTTCCCAGACTGCTTCACTGTGACGCTGACTGTGAGGACACCGTTCCCAGACTGCTTCACTGTGATACTGACTGCGAGGACGCCGTTCCCAGACTGCTTCACTGTGACACTGACTGCGAGGACACCGTTCCCAGACTGCTTCACTGTGACGCTGACTGTGAGAACACCGTTCCCAGACTGCTTCACTGTGACGCTGACTGCGAGGGCACTGTTCCCAGACTGCTTCACTGTGACACTGACTGCGAGGACACCGCTCCCAGACTGCTTCACTGTGAGGACACTGTTCCCAGACTGCTTCACTGTGACACTGACTGTGAGGACACCGTTCCCAGACTGCTTCACTGTGACGCTGACTGCGAGAACACCATTCCCAGACTGCTTCACTGTGACGCTGACTGCGAGGACACCGTTCCCAGACTGCTTCACTGTGACGCTGACTGCGAGGACACCATTCCCAGACTGCTTCACTGTGACGCTGACTGCGAGGACACCATTCCCAGACTGCTTCACTGTGACGCTGTGAGGACACCGTTCCCAGACTGCTTCACTGTGACACTGACTGTGAGGACACCGTTCCCAGACTGCTTCACTGTGACGCTGTGAGGACACCGTTCCCAGACTGCTTCACTGTGATACTGACTGCGAGGACACCGTTCCCAGACTGCTTCACTGTGACGCTGACTGTGAGGACACCGTTCCCAGACTGCTTCACTGTGATACTGACTGCGAGGACACCGTTCCCAGACTGCTTCACTGTGACACTGACTGTGTGGACGCCGTTCCCAGACTGCTTCACTGTGACGCTGACTGCGAGGACACCGCTCCCAGACTGCTTCACTGTGAGGACACTGTTCCCAGACTGCTTCACTGTGACGCTGACTGGGGGGAGACTGTTCCCAGACTGCTTCACTGTGACACTGACTGCGAGGACACCGTTCCCAGACTGCTTCACTGTGACGCTGACTGTGAGGACACCGTTCCCAGACTGCTTCACTGTGATACTGACTGCGAGGACACGGTTCCCAGACTGCTTCACTGTGACGCTGACTGCGAGGACGCCGTTCCCAGACTGCTTCACTGTGACACTGACTGCGAGGACACCGTTCCCAGACTGCTTCACTGTGACGCTGACTGTGAGAACACCGTTCCCAGACTGCTTCACTGTGACGCTGACTGCGAGGGCACTGTTCCCAGACTGCTTCACTGTGACACTGACTGCGAGGACACCGCTCCCAGACTGCTTCACTGTGAGGACACTGTTCCCAGACTGCTTCACTGTGACGCTGTGAGGACACCGTTCCCAGACTGCTTCACTGTGACACTGACTGCGAGGACACTGTTCCCAGACTGCTTCACTGTGACGCTGACTACGAGGACACCGTTCCGAGACTGCTTCACTGTGACGCTGACTGCGAGGTCACCGTTCCCAGACAGCTTCACTGTGACGTTGACTGCGAGACACCGTTCCCAGACTGCTTCACTCTGACGCTGACTGCGAGGGCACCATTCCCAGACTGCTTCACTGTGACGCTGACTGCGAGGACACCGTTCCCAGACTGCTTCACTGTGACGCTGACTGCGAGGTCACCGTTCCCAGACTGCTTCACTGTGACGTTGACTGCGAGACACCGTTCCCAGACTGCTTCACTCTCACGCTGACTGCGAGGACACCATTCCCAGACTGCTTCACTGTGACGCTGACTGTGAGGACACCATTCCCAGACTGCTTCACTGTGACACTGACTGCGAGGACACCATTCCCAGACTGCTTCACTGTGACGCTGTGAGGACACCGTTCCCAGACTGCTTCACTGTGACACTGACTGCGATGACACTGTTCCTAGACTGCTTCACTGTGACACTGACTGCGAGGACACCGTTCCCAGACTGCTTCACTGTGACGCTGACTGCGAGGACACCGTTCCGAGACTGCTTCACTGTTACGCTGACTGAAAGGACACCATTCCCAGACTGCTTCACTGTGATGCTGTGAGGACACTGTTCCCAGACTGCTTCACTGTGCCACTGACTGCGAGGACACCATTTCCAGACTGCTTCACTGTTACGCTGACTGAAAGGACACCATTCCCAGACTGCTTTACTGTGAAACTGACTGAAAGGACACCGTTCCCAGACTGCGTCACTGTGATGCTGTGAGGACACTGTTCCCAGACTGCTTCACTGTGCCACTGACTGCGAGGACACCATTTCCAGACTGCTTCACTGTGACGCTGAATGAAAGGACACCATTCCCAGACTGCGTCACTGTGACACTGACTGCGAGGACGCCGCTCCCAGACTGCTTCACTGTGACGTTGTGAGGACACCGTTCCCAGACTGCTTCACTGTGACGCTGACTGTGAGGACACCGTTCCCAGACTGCTTCACTGTGACACTGACTGCGAGGACACCGTTCCCAGACTGCTTCACTGTTACGCTGACTGAAAGGACACCATTCCCAGACTGCTTCACTGTGACGCTGACTGCGAGGACACCATTCCCAGATTGCTTCACTGTGACGCTGACTGCGAGGACACCATTCCCAGATTGCTTCACTGTGACGCTGACTGCGAGGACACCATTCCCAGATTGCTTCACTGTGACGCTGACTGCGAGGACACCATTCCCAGACTGCTTCACTGTGACGCTGACTGCGAGGACACCATTCCCAGATTGCTTCACTGTGACACTGACTGCGAGGACACCGTTCCCAGACTGCTTCACTGTGATGCTGTGAGGACACCGTTCCCAGACTGTTTCACTGTGGCGCTGACTGAAAGGACACCATTCCCAGACTGCTTCACTGTGACGCTGACTGCGAGGACACCATTCCCAGATTGCTTCACTGTGATGCTGTGAGGACACCGTTCCCAGACTGCTTCACTGCGACGCTGACTGTGAGGACACCGTTCCCAGACTGCTTCACTGTGACACTGACTGTGAGGACACCGTTCCCAGACTGCTTCACTGTGACACAGACTGTGAGGACACCGTTCCCAGACTGCTTCACTGTGACACAGACTGTGAGGACACCATTCCCAGACTGCTTCACTGTGATGCTGTGAGGACACCGTTCCCAGACTGCTTCACTGTGACGCTGACTGCGAGGACACCGTTCCCAGACTGCTTCACTGTGACACTGACTGTGAGGACACCGTTCCCAGACTGCTTCACTGTGACGCTGACTGCGAGGACACCGTTCCCCGACTGCTTCACTGTGACGCTGACTGCGAAGACACCGTTCCCAGACTGCTTCACTGTGACGCTGACTGTGAGGACACAGTTCCCAGACTGCTTCACTGTGACGCTGACTGCGAGGACACCGTTCCCAGACTGCTTCACTGTGACACTGACTGTGAGGACACCGTTCCCAGACTGCTTCACTGTGACGCTGACTGCGAGGACACCGTTCCCCGACTGCTTCACTGTGACGCTGACTGCGAAGACACCGTTCCCAGACTGCTTCACTGTGACGCTGACTGCGAGGACACCGTTCCCAGACTGCTTCACTGTGACGCTGACTGTGAGGACACCGTTCCCAGGCTGCCTTCCTGTGACGCTGACTGTGAGGACATCGTTCCCAGACTGCTTCACTGTGACGCTGACTGTGAGGACACCGTTCCCAGACTGCTTCACTGTGACGCTGACTGTGAGGACACCGTTCCCAGACTGCTTCACTGTGACGCTGACTGTGAGGACACCGTTCCCAGACTGCTTCACTGTGACGCTGACTGTGAGGACACTGTTCCCAGACTGCTTCACTGTGACACTGACTGCGATGACACTGTTCCCAGACTGCTTCACTGTGATACTGACTGTGAGGACACCGTTCCCAGACTGCTTCACGATGACACTGACTGTGAGGTTACCGTTCCCAGACTGCTTCACTGTGACGCTGACTGTGAGGACACCGTTCCCAGACTGCTTCACTGTGACGCTGACTGTGAGGACATCATTCCCAGACTGCTTCACTGTGACGCTGACTGAAAGGACACCGTTCCCAGACTGCTTCACTGTGACGCTGACTGCGAGGACACCGTTCCCAGACTGCTTCACTGTGACGCTGACTGCGAGGACACCGTTCCCAGACTGCTTCACTGTGACGCTGACTGTGAGGACACCATTCCCAGACTGCTTCACTGTGACGCTGACTGCGAGGACACCGTTCCCAGACTGCTTCACTGTGACGCTGACTGTGAGGACACCGTTCCCAGACTGCTTCACTGTGACGCTGACTGTGAGGACACCATTCCCAGACTGCTTCACTGTGACGCTGACTGCGAGGACACCGTTCCCAGACTGCTTCACTGTGACGCTGACTGCGAGGACACCGTTCCCAGACTGCTTCACTGTGACAGTGACTGTGAGGACACCGTTCCCAGACTGCTTCACTGTGACGCTGACTGTGAGGACACCGTTCCCAGACTGCTTCACTGTGACGCTGACTGTGAGGACACCGTTCCCAGACTGCTTCACTGTGACGCTGACTGCGATGACACTGTTCCCAGTCTGCTTCACTGTGATACTGACTGCGAGGACACCGCTCCCAGACTGCTTCACTGTGACGCTGTGAGGACACCGTTCCTAGACTGCTTCACTGTGACTCTGACTGCGAGGACACCGCTCCCAGACTGCTTCACTGTGACTCTGACTGCGAGGACACCGCTCCCAGACTGCTTCACTGTGACGCTGACTGTGAGGACGCCGTTCCCAGACTGCTTCACTGTGCCACTGACTGCGAGGACACCGCTCCCAGACTGCTTCACTGTGAGGACACTGTTCCCAGACTGCTTCACTGTGACGCTGATTGCGAGGACACCGTTCCCAGACTGCTTCACTGTGACGCTGACTGTGAGGACACCGTTCCCAGACTGCTTCACTGTGATACTGACTGCGAGGACACGGTTCCCAGACTGCTTCACTGTGATACTGACTGCGAGGACACGGTTCCCAGACTGCTTCACTGTGACGCTGACTGTGAGGTTACCGTTCCCAGACTGCTTCACTGTGATGCTGACTGCGAGGACACCGTTCCCAGACTGCTTCACTGTGACGCTGACTGTGAGGACACCGTTCCCAGACTGCTTCACTGTGACGCTGACTGTGAGAACACCGTTCCCAGACTGCTTCACTGTGACGCTGACTGCGATGACACTGTTCCCAGAATGCTTCACTGTGATGCTGAAAGCGAGGATACCGTTCCCAGACTGCTTCACTGTGACGCTGTGAGTACACCGTTCCCAGACTGCTTCACTGTGACGCTGACTGTGAGGACACCATTCCCAGACTGCTTCACTGTGACGCTGACTGCGAGGACACCGTTCCCAGACTGCTTCACTGTGACACTGACTGTGAGGACACCGTTCCCAGACTGCTTCACTGTGATGCTGACTGCGAGGACACCGTTCCCAGACTGCTTCAATGTGACGCTGACTGCGAGGACACCGTTCCCAGGCTGCTTCTCTGTGACACTGCCTGTGAGGACACTGTTCCCAGTCTGCTTCACTGTGATACTGACTGCGAGGACACCGCTCCCAGACTGCTTCACTGTGACGCTGACTGCGAGGACACCATTCCCAGACTGCTTCACTGTGATGCTGACTGCGAGGACACCGTTCCCAGACTGCTTCACTGTGACACTGACTGTGAGGACACCGTTCCCAGACTGCTTCAATGTGACGCTGACTGCGAGGACACCGTTCCCAGACTGCTTCACTGTGACGCTGACTGCGAGGACACCGTTCCCAGACTGCTTCACTGTGACGCTGACTGTGAGGACGCCGTTCCCAGTCTGCTTCACTGTGATACTGACTGCGAGGTCACCGTTCCCAGACTGCTTCACTGTGACGCTGACTGTGAGGACGCCGTTCCCAGACTGCTTCACTGTGACACTGACTGCGAGGACACCGTTCCCAGACTGCTTCACTGTGACACTGACTGTGAGGACACCGTTCCCAGTCTGCTTCACTGTGATACTGACTGTGAGGACACCGTTCCCAGACTGCTTCACTGTGACGCTGACTGTGAGGACACCGTTCCCATGCTGCTTCACTGTGACACTAACTGCGAGGACACCGCTCCCAGACTGCTTCACTGTGACGCTGACTGTGAGGACACCGTTCCCATGCTGCTTCACTGTGACGCTGACTGCGAGGACACTGTTCTCAGACTGCTTCACTGTGACGCTGACTGTGAGGGCACCGTTCCCAGACTGCTTCACGATGACACTGACTGCGAGGACACCGCTCCCAGACTGCTTCACTGTGAGGACACTGTTCCCAGACTGCTTCACTGTGACGCTGACTGTGAGGACACCGTTCCCAGACTGCTTCACTGTGATACTGACTGCGAGGACACGGTTCCCAGACTGCTTCACTGTGACACTGACTGCGAGGACACCGTTCCCAGACTGCTTCACTGTGACGCTGACTGTGAGGACACCATTCCCAGACTGCTTCACTGTGACGCTGACTGTGAGGACGCCGTTCCCAGGCTGCTTCTCTGTGACGCTGACTGTGAGAACACCGTTCCCAGACTGCTTCACTGTGACGCTGACTGTGAGGACGCCGTTCCCAGACTGCTTCACTGTGATGCTGACTGTGAGGACACCGTTCCCAGACTGCTTCACTGTGACGCTGACTGTGAGAACACCGTTCCCAGACTGCTTCACTGTGACGCTGACTGCGAGGGCACTGTTCCCAGACTGCTTCACTGTGACACTGACTGCGAGGACACCGCTCCCAGACTGCTTCACTGTGACACTGACTGCGAGGACACTGTTCCCAGACTGCTTCACTGTGACGCTGTGAGGACACCGTTCCCAGACTGCTTCACTGTGACACTGACTGCGAGGACACTGTTCCCAGACTGCTTCACTGTGACGCTGACTACGAGGACACCGTTCCCAGGCTGCTTCACTGTGACGCTGACTGCGAGGACACCATTCCCAGACTGCTTCACTGTGACGTTGACTGCGAGACACCGTTCCCAGACTGCTTCACTCTGACTGCGAGGGCACCATTCCCAGACTGCTTCACTGTGACGCTGACTGCGAGGACACCGTTCCCAGACTGCTTCACTGTGACGCTGACTGCGAGGACACCGTTCCCAGACTGCTTCACTGTGACGCTGTGAGGACACCGTTCCCAGACTGCTTCACTGTGACACTGACTGCGAGACACCGTTCCCAGACTGCTTCACTCTCACGCTGACTGCGAGGACACCATTCCCAGACTGCTTCACTGTGACGCTGACTGTGAGGACACCATTCCCAGACTGCTTCACTGTGACACTGACTGCGAGGACACCATTCCCAGACTGCTTCACTGTGACGCTGTGAGGACACCGTTCCCAGACTGCTTCACTGTGACACTGACTGCGATGACACTGTTCCTAGACTGCTTCACTGTGACACTGACTGCGAGGACACCGTTCCCAGACTGCTTCACTGTGACGCTGACTGCGAGGACACCGTTCCGAGACTGCTTCACTGTTACGCTGACTGAAAGGACACCATTCCCAGACTGCTTCACTGTGATGCTGTGAGGACACTGTTCCCAGACTGCTTCACTGTGCCACTGACTGCGAGGACACCATTTCCAGACTGCTTCACTGTTACGCTGACTGAAAGGACACCATTCCCAGACTGCTTTACTGTGAAACTGACTGAAAGGACACCGTTCCCAGACTGCGTCACTGTGATGCTGTGAGGACACTGTTCCCAGACTGCTTCACTGTGCCACTGACTGCGAGGACACCATTTCCAGACTGCTTCACTGTGACGCTGAATGAAAGGAAACCGTTCCCAGACTGCTTTACTGTGAAACTGACTGAAAGGACACCATTCCCAGACTGCGTCACTGTGACACTGACTGCGAGGACGCCGCTCCCAGACTGCTTCACTGTGACGTTGTGAGGACACCGTTCCCAGACTGCTTCACTGTTACGCTGACTGAAAGGACACCGTTCCCAGACTGCTTCACTGTGATGCTGTGAGGACACCGTTCCCAGACTGTTTCACTGTGGCGCTGACTGAAAGGACACCATTCCCAGACTGCTTCACTGTGACGCTGACTGCGAGGACACCATTCCCAGATTGCTTCACTGTGATGCTGTGAGGACACCGTTCCCAGACTGCTTCACTGCGACGCTGACTGTGAGGACACCGTTCCCAGACTGCTTCACTGTGACACTGACTGTGAGGACACCGTTCCCAGACTGCTTCACTGTGACACAGACTGTGAGGACACCGTTCCCAGACTGCTTCACTGTGACACAGACTGTGAGGACACCATTCCCAGACTGCTTCACTGTGATGCTGTGAGGACACCGTTCCCAGACTGCTTCACTGTGACGCTGACTGCGAGGACACCGTTCCCAGACTGCTTCACTGTGACACTGACTGTGAGGACACCGTTCCCAGACTGCTTCACTGTGACGCTGACTGCGAGGACACCGTTCCCCGACTGCTTCACTGTGACGCTGACTGCGAAGACACCGTTCCCAGACTGCTTCACTGTGACGCTGACTGTGAGGACACAGTTCCCAGACAGCTTCACTGTGACTGACTGCGAGGACACCGTTCCCAGACTGCTTCACTGTGACGCTGACTGTGAGGACACCGTTCCCAGGCTGCCTTCCTGTGACGCTGACTGTGAGGACATCGTTCCCAGACTGCTTCACTGTGACGCTGACTGTGAGGACACCGTTCCCAGACTGCTTCACTGTGACGCTGACTGTGAGGACACCGTTCCCAGACTGCTTCACTGTGACGCTGACTGTGAGGACACTGTTCCCAGACTGCTTCACTGTGACACTGACTGCGATGACACTGTTCCCAGACTGCTTCACTGTGATACTGACTGTGAGGACACCGTTCCCAGACTGCTTCACGATGACACTGACTGTGAGTTTACCGTTCCCAGACTGCTTCACTGTGATACTGACTGTGAGGACACCGTTCCCAGACTGCTTCACGATGACACTGACTGTGAGGACACCGTTCCCAGACTGCTTCACGATGACACTGACTGTGAGGACATCGTTCCCAGACTGCTTCACTGTGACGCTGACTGTGAGGACACCGTTCCCAGACTGCTTCACTGTGACGCTGACTGTGAGGACACCATTCCCAGACTGCTTCACTGTGACGCTGACTGTGAGGACACTGTTCCCAGACTGCTTCACTGTGACACTGACTGTGAGGACACCGTTCCCAGACTGCTTCACTGTGACGCTGACTGCGAGGACACCGTTCCCAGGCTGCTTCTCTGTGACACTGCCTGTGAGGACACTGTTCCCAGTCTGCTTCACTGTGATACTGACTGCGAGGACACCGCTCCCAGACTGCTTCACTGTGACGCTGTGAGGACACCGTTCCTAGACTGCTTCACTGTGACTCTGACTGCGAGGACATCGTTCCCAGACTGCTTCACTGTGACGCTGACTGCGAGGACACCGTTCCCAGACTGCTTCACTGTGACACTGACTGTGAGAACATCGTTCCCAGACTGCTTCACTGTGACTGACTGCAGGACACCGTTCCCAGACTGCTTCACTGTGACGCTGACTGCGAGAACATCGTTCCCAGACTGCTTCACTGTGACGCTGACTGCGAGGACACCGTTCCCAGACTGCTTCACTGTGACGCTGACTGTGAGGACACCGTTCCCAGACTGTCTCACTGTGACGCTGACTGCGAGACACCGTTCCCAGAGATGGCTGAACTAGATGGATATTTACAAGAATTGGTGATAGTTTACTGGTCACTTGAGCTCTCATTTTGATTTTTTAGTTAAATTAATATTCCACCAGCAGCCAATATGTGATTTCAATCCTTGCGCACTGATTATTTCCCTGGGGACCTGCATTACTTGCCTGGTGACATTGTCACTCTGTCGCCCAGTTCCACCGACTGTTCCCAGTTACTATATTCATGGCTCAACTTCAGTTGGTCATCGTTCTACTTACTGCAACCGTGGCCAGATTCCTCATCTCGCAACACAAATCCTGCGATCAGCTCAGCTCCGCTAATCCTCGCTGTCTCTCAGTCAATGTGACCAAGATTTGATTTCAGTTTGATGATTCTGTCTGCCATCCAATCTCTAATGTGTTGTTGTTATCCCTAATCTCCATTATCAGCAGCTGGGGTTGTCTTGATGTTGTGTCTTCTCTCTGTTACTCACTCCAATTAAATTTGAAGTGGTGATAAAAGCAGCGAGTCACAGATTGTTTACGGCACAGGACGGTCCCTTTGTGTCTGCCCGGCTGAAAACCAAGCCAGCCAATCATGTCCCACTTTCCGACATTTGGTCCATAGCTTTGCACTCTCAGAGGGTCAGTACTGAGGGAGTGCCGCACTGTCAGAGGGTCAGTACTGAGGGAGTGCCGCACTGTCAGAGGGTCAGTACTGAGGGAGTGCCGCACTGTCACAGGGTCAGTACTGAGTGAGTGCTGCACTGTCAGAGGGTCAGTACTGAGGGAGTGCCGCACTGTCACAGGGTCAGTACTGAGTGAGTGCTGCACTGTCAGAGGGTCAGTACGGAGGGAGTGCTGCACTGTCAGAGGGTCAGTACTGAGGGAGGGCCGCACTGTCAGAGGGTCAGTACTGAGGGAGTGCTGCACTGTCAGTGGGTCAGTACTGAGGGAGTGCCGCACTGTCAGAGGGTCAGTACTGCGGGTGTGCTGCACTGTCAGAGGGTCAGTACTGAGGGAGTGCCGCACTGTCAGAGGGTCAGTACTGAGGGAGTGCCGCACTGTCAGAGGGTCAGTACTGAGGGAGCGCTGCACTGTCAGAGGGTCAGTACTGAGGGAGTGCTGCACTGTCAGAGGGACAGTACTGAGGGAGTACTGTACTGTCAGAGGGTCAGTACTGAGGGAGTGCCGCACTGTCAGAGGGTCAGTACTGAGGGAGTGCTGCACTGTCAGAGGGTCAGTGCTGAGGGAGTGCTGCACTGTCAGAGGGTCAGTACTGAGGGAGTGCTGCACTGTCAGAGGGTCAGTGCTGAGGGAGTGCTGCACTGTCAGAGGGTCAGTACTGAGGGAGTGCTGCACTGTCAGAGGGTCATAGAATACAATTTACAGTGCAGAAGGAGGCCATTCGGCCCATCGAGTCTGCACCGGCTCTTGGAAAGAGCACCGTACCCAAGGTCAACACCTCCACCCTATCCCCATAACCCAGTAACCCTACTCAACACTAACTGCATATTCGGACACTAAGGGCAATTTATCACGGCCAATCCACGTAACCTGCACATCTTTGGACTGTGGAGCAAACCGGAGCACCCGGAGGAAACCCACGCACACACGGGGAGGACCCTGTCAGAGGGTCAGTGCTGTTGTTCCAAGAAACTATTCTGAAAACATTCTATGAAGTTCTCATCTGCGTTACCCAATTGCAGTCTTTCTGTAGATTGAAGTAGTACCAGAGTCGATTATCGCCGATTATTATACATGGCCAGGGACTGATTGATACATAATCTCTGCCCTAATCAGTATTATTGTCAGTGTAAAGTGTTTTAGTGATAGGACATAACCCTCCATATTTCACATCAAAATTCCAAATGGAGCATTGCACAGACTCACTGCTCGGTTTCCTTCGCTCCGCTGGAAATGTGCAGCCAATGCTGCCTCACCCATTCTTCATTCGTGATGCTGGCCAATCCTGGGTGGGACTACATACCCCAACCCACCCTAGAGTGGTCCCAGGAATGAGGGTCTTCACTTATCCGGAGATTGAACAAGCTTCAGCAAAGATTTGAGAGAGGTGTTCAAAACCACGATGTGTTTGAAGAGAAACGGTTTCCATGGCGGCAGAGACAGCCACCAGAGGGGCACAGATTTTGGGTGATTGGCAAAAGAGACAGTAGTGACACAGAGGAATGTGATTGCCGTAGGCGTTGATGGAAAGTAGCCTCAGTAGAGACTTTAAAAGCGAATTGAATAAATAATTGAAGTAGTGAAATTTGCAGGGTGATGGAGAAAGAGGGATGGGGCGGGGTCTCCTCTTGTGCTTTAATCCATGTTTCTCTGATCCTGACCCTATCCCATTTCTGTATTAGCCACAGGATAACGATTCGAATTAGGCACAGGTTCTGACTGCCCATTGTTCACCATAGTTTACACTTAAATTGACTTTAGTGACATCCCTCCCTCCCCAGCACCAACTCAACAGGTACCACAATCCACCCTGGAATCTTGCTGCCCCATATGGGACTCAGGTATCAGGTATTTGCCAGTTGAACAATCACATAACGCTGCCTCCCTCAGGCCCAGGTGGAGCAGGTCTTAATGGGGGCTATGTGGGCCTTTATTTTCCCCCTTGTGCCTGTTTGATAATGTGGTGAGTGGTATGGGGATGAAATGCTGTTTGATGATAAAATATCCGTGCTCTGATTAAAACTTGTAGAAGAAATGGAACATTGACATAGATTAAAGAATCAGACTAAATTCTCCAGTTCTCAATATGTTTGAAACCAGAACACAACCTCCAGAGCCTTCTTCTGATCAGCCCAAAATTCAGTCAGGCAGCGTCAGAGACTTTCTTTGGGGCAGCTGGGATGGATCATTCTTGTTCCTGGAGGCTTTGGATGGGAATGCTGCACCATGTGTTTAATATCACATAGACAGTCCAAATGCACAACTTCGACTCACATCCCACCATTCTGTGCCACACAACCCCAGCGAGAGGCCCTTCGGGGCTGAGAAGAGGAATGATATAGAACAGTGTTTTTCAAACTCCTTTTCTCAGGACATTTGCGCCCCACACCGGCCGACCTTTGCGCCCCACACCGGCCGACCTTCGCGCCCCACACCGGCCGACCTTCGCAACACACCGGCCGACCTTCGCAACACACCGGCCGACCTTCGCAACACACCGGCCGACCTTCGCAACACACCACTTTTGTTTATCTTTAATGTGGCAGCTGAGCCTGCTGGGTCCTCACGATCTCACTTGCTTTGTCATTCAATGTTCCATTTCTGCGAAGGACTTCAGCTAATGATTTAAGTTCTCGCTGCCGGAAGCCCAACCATGCCTCAATAAAGTCCCCAAGTGGCCACTTAAGGGCCTTTTCCCTCCCAGCCACAAATTTTCCATTTCATTTTAGGCTGGTGGATACAATAACTGAAGGTGGGAAACTGAAGAGTTTCCTCCCGTCGATCTCGGGCTGGAAGATAGGGTGAATGTCAATTGGAAGGCCCTTCAGACTGGGGGTGCCCTCACCCCTCAGGGAACGGGTAACTCTGGCCCCTCCCCACCATCTGGCCTGGGCTTGCAAAATCCTACCCACTGTCCTGGCTTGACACAATTCACACCTCTTTAACCTGTGATTTTCCCTCTCTCCATTTGCTCTGTCTGGAACTGTAAAGACTTAATTACCTGCAAAGACTTGCATTCAACGTATCATCTTGCATCATTGACTTTGTCGATATATGTGTTTGTGGAACCCACCTCTTTCACTCACCTTATTAATTTGTATGCTCTCTCTGTCTCTCTACTCTCTCTCCCTCTCTCTCTGTCTCTCTACTCGCTCTCCCTCTTTCTCTGTCTCTCTACTCTCTCTCCCTCTCTCTCTCTGTCTCTCTACTCTCTGTCTCTCTACCCTCTCTCTCTCTCTCTCTACTCTCTCTACTCTCTCCCTCTCTCTCTACCTCTCTCTCCACTCTCTCCCTCTCTCTCTGTTTCACTACTCTGTCCCTCTTTCTCTCCCACTCTCTCTCTCTGTCTCTCCCTTTCCCCCCTCTCCCCCTCTCTCTGTTTCTCTACTCTGTCGCTCTATCTCTCTCTTTCTCCCTCTCTCTCTGTCTCTTCACTGTCTCTCTCCCCCTTTCTCTCTACTCTCGCTCTCTCCCTCTCTTTCACTCTACTCTCTCTCTCGCCTCCTCCCTCTCTTACTGTTTGTCTCTGTTCCTCTCTGCCTATCCCTCGCCTCTCATTCTCTCTCTATCTCTTTGTTTCTTCTCTACACCTATGTGTCTCTTTTTCATGCTCCCAATCTCTCTTGGTCTCCCTTTTACTTCACCTATTGATCAATCTCGTTCCATCTATTTCTTTCTCTCCACCTCTGTATCATATTGCTTCTCTCACTCCACTCACATCCCTCTCTCATCTCTCTCCCCTTTCTGTCTCCTTTTCTCCCTCTTTCTATCTCCTATCCGTGTCCTCTCCACCCTCCACCTGTCTCTCCTATCTCTGCCTCTCTTGCTCTCTTCTCTCACTCTCTGCCTCTCTTGCTCCTCCCTCTCTCTCTCTCTCTGCCTCTCTTGCTCTCTTCTCTCACTCTGCCTCTCTTGCTCTCCCCCCTCTCTCTGTCTCCCTCTCTCTCTCGGCCCTTTCCTTCTCTAGTTTTTCTCACTCTTGACATTTTTTCTGTTTTCTCTTGTCTAACAAAAATAAGTAGACACATTAAAGTTTGAAGAGATACAGGATGGGAAGTTGTGTGTGGAGTCTGAAGAGATAGGCGAGATGCTAAATGAATATTTTTCGTCAGTATTCACTCAGGAAAAAGATAATGTTGTGGAGGAGAATGCTGAGACCCAGACTAATAGAATAGATGGCATTGAGGTACGTAGGGAAGAGGTGTTGGCAATTCTGGACAGGCTGAAAATAGATAAATCCCCGGGGCCTGATGGGATTTATCCAAGGATTCTCTGGGAAGCCAGGGAAGAGATTGCTGGACCTTTGGCTTTGATTTTTATGTCATCATTGGCTACAGGAATAGTGCCAGAGGACTGGAGGACAGCAAATGTGGTCCCTTTGTTCAAAAAGGGGAGCAGAGACAACCCCGGCAACTATAGACCGGTGAGCCTCATGTCTGTAGTGGGTAAAGTCTTGGAGGGGATTATAAGAGACAAGATTTATAATCATCTAGATAGGAATAATATGATCAGGGATAGTCAGCATGGCTTTGTGAAGGGTAGGTCATGCCTCACAAACCTTATCGAGTTCTTTGAGAAGGTGACTGAACAGGTAGACGAGGGTAGAGCAGTTGATGTGGTGTATATGGATTTCAGCAAAGCGTTTGATAAGGTTCCCCACGGTAGGCTATTGCAGAAAATACGGAGGCTGGGGATTGAGGGTGATTTAGAGATGTGGATCAGAAATTGGCTAGCTGAAAGAAGACAGAGGGTGGTGGTTGATGGGAAATGTTCAGAATGGAGTTCAGTTACAAGTGGAGTACCACAAGGATCTGTTCTGGGGCCGTTGCTGTTTGTCATTTTTATCAATGACCTAGAGGAAGGCGCAGAAGGGTGGGTGAGTAAATTTGCAGACGATACTAAAGTCGGTGGTGTTGTCGACAGTGTGGAAGGATGTAGCAGGTTACAGAGGGATATAGATAAGCTGCAGAGCTGGGCTGAGAGGTGGCAAATGGAGTTTAATGTAGAGAAGTGTGAGGTGATTCACTTTGGAAGGAATAACAGGAATGCGGAATATTTGGCTAATGGTAAAGTTCTTGGAAGTGTGGATGAGCAGAGGGATCTAGGTGTCCATGTACATAGATCCCTGAAAGTTGCCACCCAGGTTGATAGGGTTGTGAAGAAGGCCTATGGAGTGTTGGCCTTTATTGGTAGAGGGATTGAGTTCCGGAGTCAGGAGGTCATGTTGCAGCTGTACAGAACTCTGGTACGGCCGCATTTGGAGTATTGCGTACAGTTCTGGTCACCGCATTATAGGAAGGACGTGGAGGCTTTGGAGCGGGTTCAGAGGAGATTTACCAGGATGTTGCCTGGTATGGAGGGAAAATCTTATGAGGAAAGGCTGATGGACTTGAGGTTGTTTTCGTTAGAGAGAAGAAGGTTAAGATGAGACTTAATAGAGGCATACAAAATGATCAGGGGGTTGGATAGGGTGGACAGTGAGAGCCTTCTCCCGCGGATGGAAATGGCTGGCACGAGCGGACATAACTTTAAACTGAGGGGTAATAGATATAGGACAGAGGTCAGAGGTAGGTTCTTTACGCAAAGAGTAGTGAGGCCGTGGAATGACCTACCTGCTACAGTAGTGAACTCGCCAACATTGAGGGCATTTAAAAGTTTATTGGATAAACATATGGATGATAATGGCATAGTGTAGGTTAGATGGCTTTTGTTTCGGTGCAACATCGTGGGCCGAAGGGCCTGTACTGCGCTGTATCGTTCTATGTTCTATGTTCTAGGAGCAGATCGATCATTGATGTAGTTGATGATACAATTTGTATTCCAGAAAGTTTTTGAAAGATAAGGGGCGAGATTCTCCGACCCCCGCCGGGTCAGTGAATCGCCGGGGGCTGGCGTGAATCCCGCCCCCGCCGGTTGCCAAATTCTCCGGCACCGGAGATTCGGCGGGGGTGGGAATCGCGCCGCGCCGTTTGGCGGGCTCCCCCCCCCCCCCGCGATTCTCCAGCCCGGATGGGCCGAAGTCCCGCTGCTAGGATGCCTGTCCCGCCGGCGTGGATTAAACCACCTACCTTACCGGCGGGACAAGGCGGCGCGGGTGGGCTCCTGGGTCTTGGGGGGGCACGGGGCGTTCTGGCCCCGGGGGGTGCCCCCACGGTGGCCTGGCCCACGATTGGGGCCCACCGATCCGCGGGCGGGCCTGTGCCGTGGGGGCACTCTTTTCCCTCCGCCTTCGCCACGGTCTCCACCATGGCGGAGGCGGAAGAGACTCTCTCCACAGCGCATGCACGGGGATGCCGTGAGCGGCCACTAACGCTCCTGCGCATGCTCCGCCCGGCAATGTCATTTCCGCTCCAGCTGGCGGGGCGGAAATCAGTCTGGCGCGGGCCTAGCCCCTCAAGGTTAGCGCTCGGCCCCCCAAGATGCGGAGGATTCCGCACCATTGGGGCGGCCCGATGCCCGACTGATTTGCGCCGTTTTTGGCGCCGGTCGGTGGACATCGCGCCGATACCTGAGAATTTCGCCCCAGTTGTTAATACAAGGTAACAATGGAAGGGATGAACCCATTTCTTTATATCAAATTAATTTAAGAAGTAATGTTGTAAATTGTTACAATGGGGATTATTCCTAAATTATCTATTGGAGGAATAGATTTCATCCTAAGTAATGATTTGGCTTGTGGATGCGGCAATGTGCACAGCAGCCCAGTGGTTAGCATCAGAGCGCCAGGGTCCCAGGTTTGATTCCCACTTGGGTCACTGTCTGTGCGGAGTCTGCACGTTCTCCCCGTGTCTGCGTGGGTTTCCTCCGGCTGCTCCAGTTTCCTCCCACAAGTCCCGAAAGACGTGCTGTTAGGTGAATTGGACATTCTCGGAATGTGGCGACTAGGGGCTTTTCACAGTAACTTCATTGCAGTGTGAATGTAAGCGACTTGTGGCAATAATAAAGATTATTATAAAACTGTATTGCAAGAGGCACTTGATAGTGGTGACCTTAACAAACTTTTGAAAATTACTGTGCAGAAAAATGATAAAAACCAATTGAAGGAAAACCTGATTAACGCAGAAAATCAACTTTCACAAATGAAAGAGAAGTTCGTGAATGAAAAAAGAGAATTGATGAGAACAATGGAGAATGAGTCAGGGAAAGTGGAACATTTGTCTGAGGATTTGAACTGTCTAAAGAATAAATTGAAAAAGCAAACTTGTTTGATATTCACTTAAAACCTGGTGAGCCTCGAGCATCAGAAGCATTTCTGAAGTTTTGTGTAAAATGCACTGAACCAGAAAAGGAGATTCTGGTAAATCAGAATAATTGGTTGGCGCAACATTAAAAAGCAAAATTAATGAACTGTTAGTATTTGTCATGAAAAGATTTGGGAACTCGAAAGCAAAATGGAGGAAATGCAGAAAAAGAAGGCGGATAGGATGGAGTGTCGCAATTGGAAAGTTGTTCCTGTGAATAAACACTGTGGAATACTGATACAGTTGAGCAAAGAACTGATCCAAGTAATGTGGCTGATATATCAAAGTCAGTACAGGACGATAAGAAAATATCTGAGATACTTGCAAAATTAGAAAGTATGAGTTGTCAACCAGAAGTGCTGACATTGCAAAGTGACCTTTGAGTCAATGACCAGAGACACTGATTTAAAAATACCTGTCGGTGATCTGCACAAGACCTGATTGTTGGAGGAAAGGCAAGTGAATGGTTTTCCAAAGACCATTCAAACTCTACTGAGAACTGGACTGAGATAGTTCAGGAATTGTGCAGAAAGGTTGAAGGAATAGAACAAACGATGAAACTTCAGGGAGAGCAGCGGATTGACAGGGGCTCAAACGGAATTGAAAAGAACGCATTTGAAATGGGACTGGGTGAAACGACAAAATCACAAAAAGTTCAAAGATC